>NW_028275167.1:10326944-10653888 GCF_013281855.1 Momordica charantia | reverse complement strand
GTATGATAGAAGAAGAAAGAGGAAAGAAAAAATTCGTAGCTCTAGCTCCAACTTACTGAAAGTGACGAATTAAGTGGATGAAACAAGTTAAAAAACAATCAAGCAAGGACACAAAAGAGAAATTTAAAGAGATCAGCTAATTGAAGAAAGGTTTTATTCATGTGTTTCTTTGACTCTATGAAAGCTAAACAACTATTAAGCCTATCATAGTACATATATCTATTTTTCAAAAATTATATATATGTTTATGATATAATTTGCGTGGTATATGTATATATATATGTGTATGGTGTATGTATATATATATGTATATCTCTATTCAGATTGAAAACATCCATTTCCAATTTTAATAGGAGTCATTAGTTTCAATAATGGAGTACATTTTTAGCATTGGAGAATAAAAATATAAATTAATAAATAATTAAGAAAAATATTAGCGTCAATTACTTCATTTATGTTCTTAGTAGTACGCTCTTTTAGGAAAAAGAAAATGCTAGTAGTCTTTCTAAATTAGGGGTGTGCAAGAAAGCCGACAAAATCGATAAAATCGACGAACCGAGCCAAGTCAAGCCGAATTTTACGGTTTTAAGTTGTCTTGCGGTTCGGTTCGGTTCGGTTGGCTATATTTTTAAAACCGAATATCAGTTCGGTTTCAGTTTGAATATCAAAAATTGATTTGAAAGCCGAATCGAACCGAAATATTTAATATATATTATTTTATATTTAAAACTTTTTTCTCTAATGTTCACATATCCCAAAGCCCATTTTCAATACCCCTAGCTATAACCTACCTTGGAGGGTGGGTTAGCTATGTATTATTTTATTTTTGTTTTTTTTTAAATCCACATTTTCAATATACGATCTTCCTTCTCACAAAGCATGTTCCCAATATTCGAGGTAAGCCCACTCTCCAAGATTAGGCGTGAATCACAAGTTTCACACTTTTTATTTTGTGCTTTTTCTTCTTTTATATTTTCTAACTTTTCCAATTTGGTTCACTTTTTCCTTCAACCCTTTCTCTCAAATTCTCTCAACTCTCCTTACCTTCTTTTTCTCTTCCCTTATTGTTGCAGCCAACATCACTCCCGATCCCTCCCTCATCACCGTCGCCCCTTGTCAGTTTTATTCTCCTCTCTCTTGTTCTCTAAACCTTCATCTTGCACTAGCGATGCACTCACACATTAGATCAAGACGGCATGCCGCATGGTGTCACGGGACAATGACTTGCAGTGATTCAACCTTCAAGTGGCGATTGATCTATGGTCGCGTTAGATTTGCTACCCATAAAACCCCACAAACCCTAACACGAATCTGCAGCCACTGTGAACTTCTCCATCGATAAACTTAGACGGCGACTTAACTTCATGCTAATCGATTAAACCGCCAAACTGAACCGACAACCGACAGTTTGGCGGTTTGGTTAAGTTTGGTTTTTATTCATTTGTCGGTTCGGTTTGATTCCTTAATAATATATTATTTATCATCGGTTCGGCTTCGGTTTAGCTCTAAAATCGAGTCGAACCAACCCGCTTGCATCCCTATTCTAAATTAGTGAGCTCTTTTAGAAAAATATAGGCAATACTCTCTATCTGATGGGGAACATGAGGTAAATGACATAGGGTATTAGGGACCATAATAATATATTCATATTTTAATCTTAGGATTTTCCATAATCCTCTAAGATTAATGGACTGGTTTCTACCTAGTAGACCACACCAGTGAATGGGTACTCATGGGTCCATAATCCATATAACTCATATGTCCATTAAATAGCCCAAATACAATTGCTCTTTAATTTGTTATTCACATATGAATTAATTATTAAAAAAAATAATTCCAACAAAGTTTATTTTAAAAATTATTTTATAAGAGAAAAATAGTCTAGAATTAAAAAAGTTCAAACAGACTCAAATCTATCCATGTATTTTCAACAATTGTTGCTGATACAAATTAATGGGATAAGAATTTTCAATCCTTGGGTACAAAAATAAAAATATGATTAGAGATAATAATTTTAATTGTAAATTGAGTTTAATATAAGGGTATTTCCTATCATTATTCTCATTTTGTTTTCTTAAATGGTACCCACCACATTTTTTTGAAGTGAAAGAATCAACAACAAAATCATAGAAATAGTGAAAGACATTACTTTATCCTACTTCGAGTTGGTAGTTAGTATAGTTCAATAGTACACAATGTTTTTAGAAATTAAATACAAAAAAAAGGAAAAAAATATCCAATCTCAATAATTACTTTCTAAATCGAATAAGTCTCATATGATTATTTTGTATTTAATATATTTATGAAATTTTGAGTTGGTCGTTGGTCTAATTTCCAACAATACACTCCTAGAAATAAGAGAGAGAGACGTATTTTTTTTACTGAAAATAAATGCCTTAAACGAATTGAGCTGCTCAGGTTGGCCAATCTTAGTAATTGGTTTGCGTAGTAAATTGAGTTTTTGTTTTATTATTATTTTGTATTTAGTCTAATTATCTCATTTGGAGTTCGGTGTTTTCCAACACTACACTCTTTTTAAAAGGGAAAAAAATAGAGAGAATAAAAATATCCAATATCGTAGTCGTAAATACCCATGTGATACTGTTCAAACTATCTTCATCACTTGAACATTTCGATGCATGACAATTAGCTAAGTTGAAGCATTTCAGGCTCATTTGATAATGTTCCCATATCTTGTTTCTTGTTTCTAGTTTTCTTAAGAAATCTAAGCATTTTGCGTAACTATGGTCGTTTGGTAATGTTCTCATTTCACATTTTTTGTTTCCAATTTTATGAAAAAACCTAAGCATTTGACAACTATTTATCTTTCATGTTTTTTAGTTTTAAAATCATTCTCAAAATTATATAGAAATTTTGGAAACAACAAAAATGCATTTCTTGTTTCTTGTTCTTGTTTCTAAATTGTTCCAAAACATAAATAAAAATATAGTTTTATCATTCTTGAATCCATGGGTGTCGAGGACATGCAATTATATTTTCTGCATTAAAAAGAAGGAAATAGAAACAAGAAACGAAAACATTACCAAATGGGCCTATGTTTCTTGCTTCTCATTTTTTAGGAACATTCTCAAAATTGTTTAGAAATTTTGGATACAACACCAAAACAAGTTTCTTATTTCTTGTTCTCAATTTCAATTTGTTTTAAAACATAAATGAAAAGATTTTTCTTTATCATACTTCAATTTATGGATATTGGAGCTATGCAATTCAATTTTCTTTATTAAAAATAAAGAAACAAAAACGTTATCAAACATGCCCTTTGTTGATGCAAAAATTTGGGTTCTTGGAATTTCACCAATCTTCTAGAATAAAGGAATTGACGAGACTTGCAAAATAGAATAGCACTTAGACTGGCGTGGCTCTTGCCCACGGGCTCCGATGCTTAAATCAGGATCGGGGTAGTTGATTATAAAATGTACGGTATTATGAGCGTACGTCTAGGGTTTGGCTTACTCTTCTATTTATAGAAGTCGAACCCTAATCCCTTTATGAATTATCAAAAGTTGAATCCTAGTGTGTCAAGGAGATTTCGACTTCTGGGCTTGTGTGTTTCATAATTGGCCCAATGTCGAATCCAGGGTTGAGACAAGGTAAACTCGGATCAGGCTGCGCGAAGGTCGGAAGAGAACCATCGGGATTCTCTACCGGGGGGTGGAGAACTCCTTGAGACCGATAGTCAACCCTGGTCGTTGAGTTTCGGCTTCCTTACCTGGTTAGCTCGCTCCTCTTTTAACCTAACTCCTATCTTCTGCTCATCCAATCAAATCTATAATACCATCAATTTCAACTAAAAGGAAGAATTAACATTAAAATCATACAAATAAGGAAAAAAAATTGTCGCAATTACTTCATTATGTTATTGGTAGTGTACTTTATTTCGTAGGTAGAAATCGCTTATACAATTCAACTATTAGCTTATTATAGTACAGATATTTATTTTTCAAAAATTATATATATATGTATCATATAATTTGTATGGTGTATGGTGTATGCATATATATATGTATGTATATCTCTATTGATTGAAAACTTCTATTTTCAATTTTAATAGGAGTCATTATTCTCAATAATGGAGTACATTTTTAGCATTGGAGAATAAAAATAAAAATTAATAAATAATTAAGAAAAATATTGGCATCAATTACTTCATTTGTGGCCTTAGTAAGACGCTCTTTTAGAAAAAATAATATGGTAGTTGTCTTTCTAAATTAGTGAGCTCTTTTAGAAAAATATGGGTAATACTATCTATGTGATGAGGAACATCAGACTAAGTGACATAGGGTCTTGGGGACCATAATCATATATTCATATGTTAATCCTACGGTTTTTCATAATCCTCTAACATTAATGGACTGGTTGGTTTCCACCTAGTAGATCACACCAGTGAATGGGAAGTCATGCGTCCATAATCTATATCACTTATATGCCCATTAAATAGCCCAAACACAATTGCTCTTTAATTTGTTACCCACATATGAATTAATTATTAAAAAATTTAATCCCAACAAAGTTTATTTCAGAAATCAATTTTAAGAGAAAAAGAGTCTAGAATTAAAGTTCAAACAGACTCAAATATATCAATGTGTTTTCAACAATTATTGCTGATATAAATTAATGGGATAAGAATTTTCAATCATTGGGTGCCAAAATAAAAAAATGATTAGAGATAATAATTTTAATTGTAAATTTAGTTTAATATAAGAGTATTTCCTATCACTATTCTAATATTGTTTTCTTAAATGGTACCCACCACATTTTTTGCAGTGAAAGAATCAACAACAAAATCATAGAAATAGTGAATGATATTACTTTATCCTACTTCGAGTTCGAGTTGGTAGTTGGTATAGTTCAATAGTACACACTTTTTTTAGAAATTAAATACAAAAATAAAAAGAAAAATATATCCAATATTACTTTCTAAAATGAATAAGTCTTATACTATTATTTTGTATTTAATATATTTATCAAATTCTGAGTTGGTCGTTGGTGTAATTTCCAACAATACACTCCTACAAATAGGAGAGAGAGAATTCATTTTTTTTTGGAAAATAAATGTCTTAACCAATTGAGCTGCTCAGGTTGGCCAATCTTAGTAATTGATTTTCGTAGTACATTGAGTTTTTCTTTTATTATTATTTTGTATGTAGTCTAATTATCTCATTTAGAGTTGGGCCTTTTACAACAGTACACTCCTTTTAAAGGGAAAAAAAATAGAGAGAATAAAAATATCCAATATCGTAGTTGTTACGACCCATGTAATATTGTTCAAATGATCTTCATTACTTGAATTTTTAGATGCATGCAAATGGCTATGTTGAAGCATTTCAGGCTCATTTGATAATGTTCCTGTATCTTGTTTCTCATTTCTAGTTTTCTTAACAAATCTAAGCATTTTGCGACTAACCGTGGGCCCGCTGGTAATGTTCCTATTTTTTGTTTCTTGTTTCCAATTTTATTTAAAAACCTAAGCATTTGACAACTATTTATGTTTCATGTTTTTCAATTTTTAAAAACATTCTAAAAATTATATAGAAATTTTGAAAAAAAAAATAAGTTTCTTGTTTCTTGTTTCTAAATTGTTTCAAAACATAAATAAAAATAGAGTTATATCATTCTTGAATCCATAGGTGTCAAGGATATGCAATTATATTTTATGCATTAAAAAGAAGGAAATAGAAATATGAAACGGAAACATTACCAAATGGGCCCTATGTTTCTTGTTTCTCATTTTTTAGGAAAATTCTCAAAAATTGTATAGAAATTTTGGAAACAATGCCAAAACAAGTTTCTTATTTCTTGTTTCCATTTTCAATTTGTTCCAAAACATAAATGAAAGGTTTTTTTTTTGTATCATACTTGGATTCATGGGTATTGGAGCTATGCAATTCAATTTTCTTTATTAAAAATGAAGAAACAAAAACGTTACTAGACGGGCCCTTTGTTGATGCAGAAATTTGGCTTCTTGAAATTTCGTCAATATTCGCACCAATCTTCTAGAATAAAGAGATCGACGAGACCTACAAAATAGAATAGCACTAAGATCGGCGTGACTCCGATTCTTAAGTTAGGATCGGAGTAGTTGAGTATAAAGTGTAGGGTATTGTGAGCATACCCCTAGGATTTGACTTACCCTTCTATTTATAGAAGTCGAACCCTAATCCCTTTAGAAATTACCAAAAGTTGAATCCTAGTGTGGTCAGGAGATCTAGACTTCTGGGCCTGTGTATTTCATAAGTGGCCCAATGTCGAATCTAGGGTTGAGACAAGGTAAACTCGGATCAGGTTGTGCGGAGGTCGGGAGAGAACCGTTGGGATTCCCGGCCGCGGGGTCGAGAACTCCTCGAGGTCGAGCCTGGGTCGGCTATGGCCGGCTCGGGTCGTCGGGTTTCGACTTCCTTACCTGGTGAGCTCGCTCCTCCTCCAACCCAACTCTTGTCTTTTGCTCGTCCAATCTGATCTATAATACCATCAATTTCAACTAAAAAAGAAGAATTAACATTAAAATCATACAAATTGTAAATAAGAAAAACATTTTGTCACAATTACTTCATTATTTTATCAGCAGTATACTTTATTTCGTAGGTAGAAATTGCTTATACGATTCAACTATTTGCTTATCATAGTACGTATATCTATTTTTCAAAAATTATATATATATGTATCATATAACTTGATACATATATGTATGTATGTGTGTATATATATACACACATACATACACGTACGTATATCTCTATTCAAATGGAAAACTTCTATTTCCAATTTTAATAGGAGTCATTATTCTCAATAATGGAGTACGTATATTTTTAGCATTGGAGAATAAAAATAAAAATTAAGAAAAATATTGACCTCAATTACTTCATTTATGGTCTTAGTAGTAGGTTCTATTAGAAAAAAAAATGGTAGTAGTCTTTCTAAATTAGTGAGCTCTTTTAGAAAAATGTGGACAATAATCTCTGTCTGATGAGAAACAGAAGGTTAAATGACATAGGGTATTAGGGACCATAATCATATATTCATATGTTAATCCTATGGTTTTCCATAATCATTTAAGATTAATGGATTGCTTTCTACCTAGTAGACCACACCAGTGAATGGGAAGGCATAGGTCCATAATCCATATTGCTTATATGCCCATTAAATAGCCCAAATACAATTGCTCTTTAATTTGTTACCACAAATGAATTAATTATTAAAAAAATTAATTCCAACAAAATTTATTTGAAAATAAATTTTTAAGAGAAAAAGAGTCTAGAATTAACAAAGTTAAAACTGACTCAAATCTATCTATGTGTTTTCAACAATTGTTGCTGATACAAATTAATGGGATCAAAATTTTCAATCCTTGGGTGCCAAAAAAAAAATGATTAGAGATAATAATTTTAATTGTAAATTTAGCTTAAATGAAGGGTATTTCTTATCATTATTCTAATCTTGTTTTCTTAAATGGTACCCACCACATTACTTTATCCTATTTCGAGTTGGTAGTTGGTATAGTTCAATAGTAAACACTTTTTTTAGAAATTAAACACAAAAAAAAAGAAAAAAATATCCAATCTCAGTAATTTTTTTCTAAAATGACTAAGTCTTATATGATTATTTTGTATTTAATGTATTTATCAAATTTTAAGTTGGTCGTTGGTGTAATTTCCAACAATACACTCCTAGAAACAAGTGAGAGAGAATTAAATTTTTTTTCTGAAAATAATTGTCTTAACCAATTAAGCTGCTCAGGTTGGCCAATCCTTGTAATTGGTTTGCGTAATAAATTGAATTTTTCTTTTATTATTATTTTGTATGTAGTCTAATTATCTCATTTGGTGTTCAATGTTTTCCAACAATACACTCCTTTTAAAAGGAAAAAATAGAGAGAATAAAAATATCCAATATTGTATCTGTTAGGACCCATGTGATACTGTTCAAACTATCTTCATTACTTAAACATTTAGATGCATGCAAATGGCTAAGTTGAAGCATTTCAGGCTCATTTGATAATATTCCTGTATCTTGTTTCTCGTTTCTAGTTTTCTTAAGAAATCTAAGCATTTTGCGGGGCTCGTTTGGTAATGTTTTTGTTTCTTCTTTCTTATTTCCAATTTTATTAAAAAACCTAAGCATTTGACAACTATTTATTTTTCATTTTTTCAGTTTTTAAAAACATTCTCAAAATTATATAGAAATTTTCGAAACAACAAAATACGTTTCTTGTTTCTAAATTGTTCCAAAACACAAATAAAAATATAGTTTTATCATTTTTGAATCCATGGGTGTCGAAGACATGTAATTATATTTTATGCATTAAAAAGAAGGAAATAGAAATAAGAAACGGAAACATTACCAAATGGGCCCTACGTTTCTTGTTTCTCATTTTTTAGGAACATTCTCAAAATTGTATAGAAATTTTGGAAACAATGCCAAAACAAGTTTCTTATTTCTTGTTTCCATTTTCAATTTGTTCTAGAACATAAATGAAAGGATTTTTTTATCATACTTGGATTCATGGGTATTGGAGCTATGCAATTCAATTTTCTTTATTAAAAATGAAGAAACAAAAACGTTACCAGACGGGCCCTTTGTTGATGCAGAAATTTGGCTTCTTGAATTTCGCCAATATTCGCACCAATCTTCTAGAATAAAGGGATCGACGAAACCTACAAAATAGAATAGCACTAAGATTGGCGTGGCTCCTGCCACACGAGCTTTGATGCTTAAGTTAGGATCGAAGTAGTTGAGTATAAAATGTAGGGTATTGTGAGCATACGTTAGGGTTTGGCTTACCCTTCTATTTATAGAAGTCGAACCCTAATCTATTTAGGATTTACCAAAAGTTGAATCCTAGTGTGCGTAGGAGATCTGGACTTCTGGGTATGTGTGTTTCGTAATTGGCCCAATGTCGAATCCAGGGTTGAAGCAAGGTAAACTTGGATGAGGCTTCCTTACCTAGTGAGCTCGCTCCTCCTCCGACCCAAATCCGATCTTCTGCTCGTCCAGTATAATCTATAACACCCTTCAATCTCAAATAAAAAGAAGAATGAACGTTAAATCATACAAATTGTAAATAAGGAAAAAAAATTTGACGCAATTACTTCATTGTGTTATCGGTAGTGTACTCTATTTCCTAGGGAAAAGAACTACTTTTCTTTCTAAAATTTTTACTCTCAGTAGTAAAATGACAACTATTCAAAAGAAAACTCTCCACATTCCTAATTAAAAAAATGCTTTCATTTCAATGCAACTAAATAATCAGACAACTCACTCAAAAAAATCTCCTGTAAAAAAGGAAAAAAAAGAATAGCAAGTTATTATAATTAAGTACATCCACGCTAATAACACATGTTACAATTAAATATTCAAACAATTTTGGCTGGTTTCTTCTACAAAACTCCATAGAAAAGAATTTTAGAAATCGTGTTTGGAAATGATAAGTTTTATAATGCTAGTAACATTATTTATTTATTAAATTAATAGATATTTTAAAAAACGACTAAGTAAAAAAGTTTAATATTTGCCAAATCAAGCATATCTCAGTGTTAATTGACACTCATTCTCCAACCAAGAGGTTGTGAGTTCGATTCTCACCCCACATGTTGTACTAAAAAAAATTGTTTTCGATAAAATATGTATATCAAAGATAGTTTTTGATAATTCAAAATGACTTTTATAAAATCTGTCAGATTTAATTATATATGTTTTTTCTTATTGAAGATAAGTATGTACGAAATTTACAAAGAAAATGGAATTTTTATATATACTAGTATACTACCACATGCCAATGGACGATGTATTGTTAATTTAATTAATTTTATAATAAAGCAAATAAAAAGGAAAAACACATTAATAAACAAAGAAGAAAATTAAGGGTATCTATGCAAACTTCTTCAAAAAAAGAAAAAATTTATATATATACACCTCTTACTTGATAATTGCAAGACAACGTCGTTTTAGAATTGAATTGTATCGACTCAAATCAATAATTTATAATATAGATTAACTCATGCATTCTCCATTAATATATCACACAGTGTCTTAAATTGCTTTTGAGATTACATAAACTTGAAAAAATAAAGGAAATGAGAGAGAACAAAAATAGAAAAAATAAAATGGAACAAGAGTGGAAGAACTCTTTTTATAATAAGAAAATGAGAGAGGTATAAAGTTTTTTTTTAATTTCAATTTAATTAAAATTCTACCATTAATTATGATTAGAGATAAAATTTTAAATTTTTAGAAAATAAATAGTAAAATTTTTCATGTTCAAAATTTTGAGTTTAAATTCATAATATTAAAATAAGTTTAAAGCAATAAATAAGTATGAAGTGTTTATATATATATATATATATATATATATATATATATATTAAAATTCTATTGGGATTTTAACACTAATTTTATTATTTTTTTTTAGATTTTAAGACTCTTGGTATTCTAAGATTAAGATTAAATATATATAATTAATATTCATAACTATTGAATTAATTTAGGTAAATAAACTAATTCAACACGCACGTCTTTTTTTTTACTTTATTTTAATATTAAAAATAAAATTAATATGTATTTTTAATTTTAAAAAGTTAATTAATTGCTTATATGTTACAAGTTATAAATTTATTTCATTATTTATAATTAGTATAATTATAAAAATATAAGATTAAAAACTAATAATTATTAATAAAATATATTTTAAATCAAAATATATGAAATATCTTAATCTAGTTATCTCATCCCACTTTTTAATGAATTTTTTATTACATTTCATTAATTTTTAATATATTAATTAAAATATATAAAAAATATTTGAATATTTTTATTTTAAAATTTGATTTTGGCCCCATTATTTTTTAAAATATTTATTTAAAACTATAAAGATTTTTAAACTAAAATTTTCTTATATATTGAACTTTTGAACTTGAGATAAAATTATTTCACTGTTTTAATTATTTGATCTCTATGGATGAATTTAAATTGATTTTATGTCATGCCATTTTTTTAATGAATTTTAGGTTACATTTCATTATTTTTAATATATTAATATATAAAATGTATTAATTTATTATAGTTTTATTTTTCATGTTATTTTATGTAATTTGGATGCTTTATTTTTTAAAAAATATTTTGATTATTTATTAAAAATTCTAAAGATTTTTCTAGCTAACATTTTGTTATATATTGAAGTTTGAATTTGATATCAAATTATTTTACTATTTTAATTTTATATTACAATTAAAATTATTAAAGAAGAATACTTTAAATTATATTTCTTGTAAATGAAATAACAAAAAGTTTTGTATTCAACTTTTTTCGATTCCATACAAATTGTTGATAATAATTAATTTAATAATTCAATATTTTTATTTAATTAAAACTTTTTTGAGGTATTAACTTACGCGATTCTTTTTTTCAACCATAAAACAAGAGCTTGTAATTCATCTATTTTTAAACAAACATTTTATATGAAATTGCTAAAAAACATTATAAATAAAAAAGAATACACTAATTATAAAAGAACAATGAAAAGCATCCAACACTCATATTTTAACGTGGATATTCTCACTCTTGATAATTTCTTGACAAACACTATTATTCAACTTCATAAAATTATGGAATGGTAACGTCAAAAGCCTAGTATCCGAGATATAATTCGACATATTCATCCCTAGCAACTTGATGAATATGGCACTTGAGATGTTTTCAAGATTAAACCATCTTTAAAAGTAATGTTTTGAGATAACTAAAAATAGAGAAACAATGAAACACGTGAAAAAAAATAGTGAAGAAACTCTTTTTACAGCAGTAGAGGACAAAAAGTTACAAAACTTTAGAAATTTTAGTATAAATTATAAATAAAGGAAGAAAATAATTTTATGTTGTGGGAAAACTTTTTGCATTATAATGTTTTAGATCTTGTACCTTTATTAGTATTTATAATTTATAATTAATAATTAATTTCATATTTATAATAAATTATTATTATAATTAAAATAGGGCACTTGCAACTATGGCTAAAAATAAAAAGAAAAAAGAAAAAAGAAAAATAACATATTTAGCATCAACATTTACGTTTTTCAAACATAGCAATTTATCAGAAAAAAAAAATGGAAGCTCAAATAGTGAATTGTCAAATATACCTTGAACCCTAAAACCAAGTAAGTACTTCCGTGATATACCTTTGATTTACGTCTGATGTATATATGATTTTGAGTATATCTCTAACATACATCTGTTACACCTCTAATTCTTAATATACTTCTTCTATACATATGATATATCTCTGATTTATATATTACCAATATCAAACTCCACATGCATGGATTTACTATTGGATTACCAATTATTTACTATTGATTTACCGTAATGATATATCCATTTTGTTTTACCTCGAATTGAAAGTTATTTACTAATTATTTACGATTGATTTACCTTATTACTATATTTTATTGAACCTTATCAAATATAACAGTATTTTATGATTGTTTTTTTTTATTCAATTATCGAGATGAAATATACCTCTGATATGTGGTTTGAAATACCATTAATATGTTCGTTAATTTTTTTCAGGTTGAAACAAGTATGTAAACAAGAGGAAAAAATAACTAAGACAAGGTTGATTTGGACCATGCACCTCCAAATTAAAAAAAAAAAAAAAAGCTTAAACCAATACCAAAAGTTTTTATCTTTACAAAATGACATGACAAAACATAAAGTCAAGATATGACATCCAAAGACAAGACAATCTCCAATCAGGAGGGTTGATCATTATCAACATAGTTTTGATTCGAAGATTTCTCAAATTAAATGACAACTTGTCTTTTAGAATTCATACTTAGACTTGTAATCTTTTAAGAGTGACAATGTCTTGTAATTTTTTA
Source organism: Momordica charantia (assembly GCF_013281855.1). Lineage (NCBI taxonomy): Eukaryota > Viridiplantae > Streptophyta > Magnoliopsida > Cucurbitales > Cucurbitaceae > Momordica > Momordica charantia. The sequence continues at coordinate 10,641,001 of NW_028275167.1, read as the reverse complement.
TGAATATTACAATCTACTTCTAGTTTGTTGTGTTCATATTATAATACAACGTTTTTTACATTTGATGTACCTATATATACCTATTATATATAATATAGTTCTAATATATTTTGATTTACATCTATAATATACTTCGGATGTATCTGATTTACGTTCGATGTATCTCTTAGTTATAGTATATCTCTGATATACATCTGAATTTCTCATATATTTCTGATATATTTCTGATGTACGTATTATGTATCTCTGATTTATAGTATACCTATGATAAACTTATGATGTACCTCTGGTTTCTAGTATACCTTTATATGTGTTTTGATATATATATATATATATATATATATATATATATATATATATATATATATATATGTATATGTATATGTATATTTATTTATTTTAATGTTTGAAGAGGATGACTTATATATATATATTTTAATGTTTATATTAGAATACAATATACTTTATATTTTGAATGATATATTAGAAATATATTAGAAATCATAGGTAAGATGTATATCAGATTTCATAACGGTAAAGTTTGAATAATAAAAATTTCGAAAATAAAAATGCAAATCTTTTGCCATCTTTGAAAAATAAAATTTGACATTTTTAAAAGTATGGCTAAAGATTTAGCTACCAAATACAATTTTCCTTAAAAAAAAATTAATTTTACGTGGTGGGAAAATCTTATAACCTTTATATCACATGCATTTATAGTATTTATAATTAATAATTAGTTAAATTTTTCTAATAAATTATTGATGACATAGTTTGTAAATTAGTAGATTAATGAAGGGACGCACGTGTCCAAAAATATTTTTCCTACCTCCCTGTTTTTAATATATTATAGATTTATCCCTCAAATTTAAAAATTTATAAGTTTATTAGAATAATTTTATCTCATCCAAATTAAAAGGAAGTTGACCGACATCGAAATCATAAACAAGGTATATCAACAAAAATCTATTTATACAGTTCTAGTAAAAATTCAAGCAAGTTATTTCTTAATGAATGAGTTCTTTTTGTCCTAAGAAGCTAACTTAGGTTTTTAAAACCTGTTTTTTCTAACATGTATTCAAATAAAAAACAACAAGAATCTCATATTAATTAAAAAAATTGAAAGCTAGGGTTTTATCCTTGTTGTAGAGCATCGGTACAATTTATACTTTAAAATATCTTTGTTATACATTTGTTATGATGGAGAATATTAATTGCTACTGCGTTTTTAGTTACTTAATATTAGGCTTTCTATTTTGGATTCAATAAATTCTTATTCTTAGCAAGTTTTTCATAATTGAACTATTTATAGAGGATAACAATAAACTTGTTTACATCTCATTTAAAGTATACACACACAAATAGCTACACTAGAGTATAGTAAACATTTAACCATGCTTAATTTTTTTAATTTATTATTATTATTTTTTTTTTTGAAAAGAGAAACCACTTCATCGATGGTATGTGAGAAAATAGGAAATGATTTAGAAAAATGGTAGATATATCATAATTACAAAAGAGGACGATTTATACGACCCTAAACAAACACAAACTTTTATATCCTCCCATACTTGCATAAACAATCTAAAATGTCATTAAAGTATGATTGTTTTTTCTAACCAAATGTTTCATGGAATGCAATTAAAAACATTACTCAACAAAATATTTCGACTGGTAGAAGGGGGAAAGACATGTCCTCCTAAATGAAGTATTTGCCACCATGAAGTGGCAATGTATCAGATTTAAATATTTTGCACCACTTAGCTCTCTTCTTGGGTTTTAATTATTTGTGTTCATGGACAATAGTTTGTGAAATTACATCTTAAAGTTGTGTGATTCATAAAATACCAAATTACAGTTATGGTTAGAGTTTCTAGTTTTTATTCCTAAAATATGTTTCCAAAATTTGGTCTTATCATAATCATCACAACTCATGATACTTTTCAACTATCTTCACTCTTTGAACTTCTAATTAAACTAAATTAGTCATTATTTAAAAAACACGTTATTATTAAATCAACTAATTTTGGGAAAATTTTTTTAAAAACGTTTTTAGCAATAACCTTTTGTTATATGTGATGTAACAATTTCTTAATTATTTGTTATATTGATTTTGTAGATTCATTAATTTTTGGGCATTTGAAAAACCCCAAATTCTTTTACACGTTGTCAGTTCGAATGAAGCTTGTACCTTTTTATATTCAAGGCCAAACTTGACTATGCTTTAACTTAAATACAATTTTTCCCCTTTACCCATGGTTACTCACTTTGTTACCCACACCATTCATCAAGTTACAAGAATAAAGCTCAAAGAAAAATTAAAAAACATAACAAATGCTCATGACTGTTCACACAAGATTTTTGAAGAAATTATATTTTGTGGACTTGAACTTTGATTTTGTTGTATGGATTATATAGTGGATTCAATATCTAGTATTTATCATTTGATTCTTTCTCTCGAACTTGATGTGAAGATTAAGATGATTGTTTTTGAACTTAGATCGAAGTTTTATGTTCTTTGAAAGTATTCAAGTTCTCAAGGTCTTCAAGTTGGTCATCAAATCTCCAATTCTTCAGAGAGTTTTCAGTTTGATGTATGAATTGTCTCAAATCTCAAATTCTAAACGTTTGAAAATGAGGGAGACCCCTCTATTTATACAGATTTCCACAGGCTTAATAAACTTTGGGCTTGGGCTATTTTGGACCAAACCAATGGGTTTGGGTCATGGGCCCAATTTAACTTCAAAACGTATAGGCTTGGGTAATTTTAGACTTAACCCATGGATTTGGGCTCTATTTGAGTTACGAGCTCGATTTGATTTCAAAAGATTTGGGCTTTGCTGATTTTGGACTAAGCCCAATTCGTTAAATGGATTTAGATTTATTTAAATATCAATCCACCCTAATGATCTCATGATAATTTGAGTTTCGGGCCAAAATACCGTCAAATGGATTTGTGAACTAAATCGGTACCGAGCCTAATTTTGTATGACTCAATTCAGCCAGTTAAAACCAATCCAAATGGCCTAGTGAAAGACACCTAACATTATTTGAGAATTGTCATTTTTGTCTTTAATTTTGATTTATGGATAACTTATAATTACCCCAAATTTAGTTTTGTCAATAATGACATAACCATTTATGATTGACCCAAAATTTATGGTTTTACAACGACGAAGTCATTTTCATTAATTTGATATTGTGAACAAAATATAGTGAGTTATTAAACATCGCTGCTAAAAAATTAAGTTACAATAATATGCTCAAACTAGTCTTACTGCTAAAAAAAATTAAGTTACAACAATATGCAAAACTAGTCTTTCATATAATGAGCTAATAGTTAATAAAAAACAACTAATACAGTAATTGGTCATAGTTTTCTTTAACATTGCTTCAAGCACATGTATGAAGTAGAGAAGAGATGAAGCTTGGATGTAAGGTGGAGAAAATATCAACAAGTTAATTAGGCAAAGCATGGAGGATGTTGAACCAATAAACATTTGTGCAAGACAAGATCTCTAACAAAGTAGATGTTAAGTTCAACATGTTTTGTTCAAGACTGAAGAATGAGATTCGCACCAAGATGCACAACTCCCAGATTATCCCACCATAAGATAGGTGGAGAAGAACATATAAAAAATTCCTTCAATAAAGCCTGAAGCAAAATGTGTAATGCCTCTAATTTTCAGGATATTTTATTTTAAGACTTAAATTGTGCCTTTGGATTTTTCCCTATTTGGCTAATTTAAAATTCTTGGATTTTCTAATTTTGGAGTTCTAATTTGGGTAAATTAGAATTTATGTTTATTTTTGTTGAATTAAGATAAATAAAGTTTTCGAATTTTGAAAAGAGATTTTTAATTAAATCTTAATTCAAAGTTTTGGAAATTTAATTTTCCCATTTGGATTTTATTATTGTGTCTTAAATTAAGTTAATCTATCTTTTAGTAATTTCTCATATTCTTTTTAAATTCGGTTTTCTTTTTTGTAAAAGGATTAGGATTTTCCTTCCCTACGATGTCATGAAACCCCATTTGTGACTTACCCTTTCCTTTGTTGCCCTAACAGCCACCCCACCCCCTCTTCCCCTCTCATTTTGCCTTGCAACAGTAACGTTCCCCACGGCTGGCGACAACAGCACGAACCCAGCAGCATTCTGACGTGGCAACAACCAGATTCGAAGACGTTGTGCGTGCTAGCTCCTCCGGCGTCATTATGTAGCAACCCACAACGTTCTCCTCTCCGGCCACATCGATTTGTAGCACTCTGCGGCGATGCGAATTTGTAGCATCCTCCGACGGTGTTTTCGAGTAAAACTAGTAAGACCACAGCGATGACACAACCACAGCAACCCTAGACCCGCGATGCCTTTGGTGACACTTCCAAATGGCGGCGCTTCCTTGCTCAGTAGCGTGACTGCCCCTTTTGTCTGTGACCCGAGCAGTAGTAGCCACGTTTTCCAGTGAAGCCTAGTTATATTCGCAGTGATTTCTGTATTCCGACGACTTTTGAAATTGACCCACATTCAATCAAAGCCCAATTTGAGTTACCCATCCCTTTTTGGCGTAGGACCAGCAAGCCCGAATCCCATCGAGCTTGTTTTTGTAGTGCTGAACACATTCAATATCAAATCCAGCAAAGACAAAAGTCGTTTCAACAAAGTTTAGTAGGTAACGACTCGCCTGAACCTTATTTTCCACTTAGATTTAAGTGTTTCTAATTGGATTCTAATCCGAAGCATAATCTTGTCTGTTTTAGGTACCAGTTAAACTAGTAACCCATTAGAACCTTGTTAGTACGTAGTTTCTTATTTAAGGGGATTGGCTGTTGTGTACTAATATGAACTGCTTGTTTGCTTGTGTGTCTATGTGTGTTATTTGCATGATTGCTTGTGTATTACTTTATGCACATCATTACTTATATGATTTTAGATTTGCTGTTATGGCTTCTGTGAGAAGGTGATCATAGAAGTATGTTGGATGTAATGTTTGTCTACTCTAAAATTGTTGATGTGTTGAGATGTTTCTAGAATATTTGTTGGAAACATGTTGCCATATATATTAGATCTGCAATTTGGTTGTACATCTTTTGTTAGTATGTTTGTTTATGATTATAGAAGCATGCTGGATTTATTGTGAGTGGAATGTTGCATGGGTCATGGCTTAAAAAGCATGTAGTAGCGGACTTTGGTAAGAGTTCTAAGATGTTATGAAGTTAATGGGTGAGTATTAGGGTCAGAGGACTAATACGTCACTTGTTGGGTATTGAGGCTTTGGGTAAATGGTTAGGAGTTGATACGCCAAACTTTAGACAAAGATGAGTGTTGAGACTTCGGGTTAATGGTCGAGGGTCGATGCGATGAGCCTTAGAGGTAGGCAAGTATTAAGGCTTTTAGAGGAAATGATAAGGGCCAATATGTTGAAAAGTCATAGATGCCTTAACTATGTGTGGTTAGGGGTCGGTGCAACAGTTTGAGGCCTTGGGTAAATGGTCAAGGGTTGAACAACAAGTGCAATAGAGAAATGTCGAGGCCCTCAGTAAATGGTCAGGGTTCGATACGACTTGAAGAAACAAGTCTTGGAGGAATAAGAAAAAAAATTGTAGTGAGTTTTGTGTTATGAGGCTTGAGCTGGGCATGTAGGATGCATGTTTAGTCAAGTATATGCATAAACAATTTCTTTTTATTTAAAGCATGATGTTAATGATAAGCATGACCTTTTGTTGATGTGTAAGCATGTTGTTTGTGCGTGACCCTTTAGGTAAGGCCTGCTTACAGTGACCATATAGCACTACGTCATTTAATTTGAATTTTTATTAGGATAGTTGTTCTTTTCTAGATTGAGTTTGTTATTTGGTTAATAGGTTAGTTTTGTTTAGTCCTGTTTAATGAATTTGAATTTGTTATTCCTTTGAGAACTTTAGTTGTGGTTAGTTGTGGGGTTGAAAACTTGTTGAGTCTAACATTTATTAATTTAGTTTCAAGTTGAAAATAAACTAACTTTCGCTTCATTGTTATTTTGAGAGTTAAAGATAGAATTAAAGATTTGTTTAGTTGATAATTTATGGGTTTGAAACTTTGTAAGTTTAATAAAGTTTCTTTAGTTGAAGTTGTTGGATAAAATGTGTTCTCTTGTTTGAGTTGAGCTATATGGGAGATTTTAGTAATGTGCCTCATTTCTGTTGTTGAAAATTTGGAGGCCTTAAAAAATGAGTTCTGTAGAAGTATTTGTCAAGCTTTCGAACTCAACCTATGTGTTAGATCTTAATATTATGCCTTGTTTCTTACAACCCCAGGAAAAAGATTGCCATTGAGCATAGTAAAAACCTAGAGGTAGATTTTCTATCATCAGGGTCTGAAGCCCAATTAGCATTACATAACGTAAAATGCGCTTTATAGCTTGTTTATGTATCAAAGTGGGCGAATGCATAAATTAGCACACTTCGATATACCCCAACAATACTTCAATACATCATTAAAAAGTTCACCTCCATAAGTTGAAAGAACAACTCCACTAACCATAACGTCAAGACAGACCAAAAGACAACCATCAACAATTTTGTTCATGATACTTACAATAAGCTAGTTTAGGACACTGAACTATATAAAATGTGTATGCCTTAAATAGACTTAGTCCTCGTGAAGATTTGAAGAAAATTTTGGCTGGTCTTTTAATTTTATTTGTGAATCATAACATCAACGATTTCAATATCACCATTGTTAGGTTTGTAAGGAGGATACAAACAAAGTCCCATATTGGCTAGGCAAAGGATGATCCATAGTATATAGGTGAAGACAATTATCTTCATTGCAATGAGGCCTTTTTGGTGAATCCAAAAACGAAGATGTTAGGGCTATGCGCAAAGCGAACAATATATCATATCCTTGTGGAGATATTCGGGGTATGAGGGTATCGTTGTCCTTAACAAGTGGTATTAGAGCAATGGTTTAAGCCGAGCTGTGTCCGTGAAGTCCTTAGGTGCTGAACAAAAAAGTGGCATGCTTCAGAAGAAGCTCTCATTGTAACCCGAAAGTGGACGTATGGTTGACTAATTGAGTGGAAGCTCGGTGGTACTTTGCTCAAGGGGAGAATTGTTAGGTTTGTAAGGGGAATGCAAACAAAGTCTCACATTGGCTAGGCAATTGAGTGATCCATGATATATAGATAAGGATACTTATCTCCATTAGTATGAAACCTTTTAGGTGAAACCAAAAGAAAAGTTATGAAGATTATGCCTAAAGCGGACAATATCATACCATTGTGGAGATACTTGGAGTACAAGGGTATCATTGTCTATAACAACCATTTCATTCCTTCAAAGAGGGATATGTTTGGGTAATCTATATCACCACACGAAAGACATGTACGAGTCATGTTTATAAGACTTTCAAACAGGGCTTGATGATCTACATGAAACACTACATATATTACTAACCACACAAGATATGGACGTGCAACAATTGCTAGTGGAAAACGTTGGGTCCCTCATTTTCAATGATAAATCTCATGAAATGTAATCGTATAGATGCATGTTTCCCTTGATTTTAACCAATGAATCCAGTTTGCTAGCTATATAATGATTTTTATTATTAGAAAATATTCATAATCTTAATATATAATAAATAAAAAGGTATATCGACCATATATAATTTCATTAACAATGATAAGAGTCAAGATCTAGAGACTATGCAAGTTCCGTTAATAGAGTTTCGTACAATAAATGTTTGGGCTAATTCATTATCAATTACATGAAATCCTTTTCATATTACACTTTTCAACACGTTAGCACCAAGATCCTGATTGTAGAACCTGGCATAAAACATGTGGTTTTTAGGGATATGTTCACTTATGAATTTTTATTTTCAAGAATTGTTTGATTTTGATCACATAGGAAATAATGACGCAAAGTGAATGTGGTTTTGCAATTGTTACTTCTTAGGTAAATCAAGAACCTAAGCCAACCATTGTTTTGACTCCTTTCACATTGTCATTGAGGGTTGCAGAGTTGTTGGTCTTGAATCCGACCCTATTACTTCTGATGTCCACGATGGTGGAAGTATCATCACCAATGAGAGCAATAAACTTATTTCCAGTGGGGATTGCAACACGATCATGATAAGTGTCGTGCGTGACATGAATGGAAAATTTGGTTTTTCTATTATTTTTGTGCTTGCTACGACATCGCTAATGCTTATGTAGACACCCAATCGGCTGAAAGCTACTATGACATCGAAACTGATGGAGTGAACAAGTAAGAGAAAGTTTACAGGAAGGAAGTATGCTACAATATGGAATAACAATGACATCTCCTTTAAGAGTTGGAGAAGCAAAATGACGCTGTAGTTAATGGTGAGTAAGTTGGTATATTTTGAGCACTCATAGAACCCATTATTTATAAAGGGAGGTTACAATGAGCTTCCCACGACATTACCAATATTGGGAAGCTTAAAAACGAACTAGGTGATGCATTTTCAAACTTTGTGCTAGCAACGATTAATCATGTAAAATAGTCTCTCAACCTCACATGATAGTTCAAGGGTAAAGTTTTAGGAAAAGAGCATGTGGGCAAAAACGAGCATGTTTTCTTTCTCTTTTTTTTTTTGGCTTGTGTTTAATTGGTTATAACCAATATTATAATATATGGAAGATAGAATTAGCTGTCAATGTAATTTACCTGATGAAGCACTCATGAATGGTAGGGAAATATGAAATTCAGTTTTAGACAACATATAGAGAATGCCAACTTATGTTCATATATTGATAGCTTGGAAATCCAATTAAAACGAGTAACATTAAATTTAAGATCAAGTGTCGATCAATAAGTTGTTTCAAACAACTAAAATTTTTCTTAATAACATAGTAGTTGTTTATTATTATTCTTTTGTCTTGGTAGGGATGGGTGATGGCATAATCTCTAATCAATTAAATAAATATGGATAAGAGGGATAATTTCATCTGTTGTAATATACAAACAGATAATATATATTTCAATGAAAGGCTTGCATCGATTTCCTTGATTCTTAGAGAATATCAAGTCTGTTTTATTCTTGAATTTCAAGTCTATTAACAATTTTGGGAAGTCTAAGTAGATAAGTGATACTAATTGAAAAGGTTATTTAAGCAATGAAGACCGTAGTGTAACAATTTCACATGGGACGTTACATATTTATGTTTTTTTTTAAATATTAAGGATCCCACGTTGAAAAGATAAGGGACCTAACAAAGATTTATAATCAACATGGACTAGGACTACTTCTCTTATTCTCAATTGGTTTTGAGATGAAACTCATGAATATTAATATGGAACTAGGGCCACCATCTTGTAAGGGACCTAACAAAGGTTTATAATAGATATAAGGTTATGATACCATATCAATATTCATAGAGTTTCGTCTCAAAATGAATTGGTAGTGAAAGTAGTCCTAGTCCATACCCATTATAAACATTTGTTCGCTCCCTTACCTTTTCATTTTGTGATTCTTAACATGCTCCCTCAAGATGGTGTCTCGCTCACCAATCTTGACTCGGATCCCATCTTGACCCAATGCTCATTAGAGCTTTATTGGCTCTGATACCATATTAATATGGTGAGACAACAAAGCTCAAATATAAGAGAAGTTTTGTTGGTTTGTTAGGCACTGATACCATGTCAAGGATCACATATTTAAGGGACCTATATTTATAACATAAGTGAACTACTCCTCTCATTACCAATTTATTCTAAGATGAAACCCCATGAATATTAATATGGTATCAGAGCTCAATAAAGTTCAAAGGAGCATTCGGTAAAATTGGGATTCAGGCCAATATTGGTGTGCCCAAAAGAGCCACCATGTTGAGAGGACATGTTAAGGATCCCACTTTGAAAAAACAAGTGACCTAACAAAGATTTACTCTCATTGCCAATTGGTTTTGAGATGAAACCTCATGAACATTGGTATGATATTAGTACCCAAAAGCCCAACACAAGCATCTGGCCAAGAATGGTGAACCCAAAAGAGGTGCTAAGGGGCATGTTAAGAATCTCACATTAAGGGACCTATATTTATAATATAAGTGGACTACTCTAATTGTAATTTATTTTTAGATGAAATCTCATGAGTATTAACATGGTATCAGAGTCCAAATGTAACACTCATCTTATTTCGTTAAAGAAGAAAGAAAAAGGAAAGAGATAAACTTTGGTGGAAAGTTTTTATGCTAAATAAAAACAAAGCAAAAGGGAGATAAATTTGTGCATAAGTTAAAACAAAAAGGATAAAAAAAAGGGAAAAAGGAAACTATGAAAGGAAATAAAAGAAAGAGAAAAGAAGATAAGGAAAAAGAGAAAATAGTACAATGGAGAAAGAGAAAGACAGAGAGCAAAATGGGAGAGAGAAAGAAGAAGATGGAAGATGGAAGATGGAAGATGAGAGACCACTGGAAAGTCGTCGGAAAAGCTATGGGTAACAAAGAAATTAGATCGATGAGGTTTGTAGACAAAGATTTGAGGTTTGGTAAGTCGATTTCAACTTCCGTAAGCCGTTTTCAAGAATAATAATTCTGGTTTTTATTTCTTTTACACAAATATTCAGGGTATTTGTATACATGAATGAATTGAGTTACAATTACCTATTTATTTTACCATTAGTTCGGTCTATGAAGAGTTGAAATTTCATAAATCTCTTTATTTAGCTTGTTGGATAAAAATTCAACTTATTTTTAGACAATTTATGAGTATTTGTAAATCTAAAGTGACCGTTGGTTAGTTTTGGCTGAATTGAAAATTACAATCATTTTCAATGATCCATGACTATGACATGAGATTTCTATGTTACGATTTAAATGTAAGAACTTTTTGATATGCACAGCGGAAGCTAAGGATCATAATACACTTAATGAAGCAATTTAACTAAAATAAGCATGTCGGGAAAAAAGGATGAAAAAGTAAAGAGGAAGTGATTAACTTTACACCTTTGTAGACCTTCACTATAACTTCTTTTAACTCAATGGGACCACCAACAACGAACCTGTGCTATCCTCGGGATGATGAACACGGTTGTGGGACCGAATTTTGAGTGAAAGCAAAGGGAAAACACTAATGGCTAAGAGAAAACAATAGAAATTTGAGTGGAAAAATTATGCACTTATACAAGGAAGCATTAACCTTCTCTAAGTGATTTTCATCACCTATATAAAGACCAAATGCATGCAAGCACAAGCCTTGCATGCCTTCCACTTCAAACCCCACTAGCATGTAAAAGATAGGTGTCCATGCCTTGAAGAAACACTTTAAAAACCACTAGTTAATGGGAAAAATCCAACTTTCAAGTTGGATTTTTCCACTAATTTTGATTTTTAAATAAAACTTTTATAAAAACAAAAATTGAAATATCAATTTTCTATTAAAACAAAAAGCAAGTCAAAATAATATCTCATATTAATTGGTTTTTGACACCTAAGTTTGATTAATGACACTAATCAAATTACAACTCTTTTTCATGCTTTAAACTTATATAAAACTAATTTAAATAAGTCATACTCTCCATAATAATTAATTCTCAATTAATTATTAAATTATATATTATATCTATATTCCCTAAAAAATCAAATTTGAACACTTCAAATTCTTGCTTCACCTAGTTCATCAATTTTATCCTTTATGAGCTAGCATGGAGACCCGATGGATCTACAGATCATGGGCTCCAACGATTCGAGACTAACCGGTCAAACTCTTTAACTTAGTTAATCAACATTTATTAACTGACAGGACTGACTACTATAGCCTGTTGATACACTCCCCTCACTGTAGATATATTTGTGTCCATTCGATATAACTGTCATCGGTAAGTTGATCCTTTACAGGCCGTTTGTAACCTCAGCTAGGTCAAAAACCGTTTTACCCCTGAGTTACGTCTTTTCTCCTTAAGTACCACTATCCCTCTAATGAACAATTGAGTTAGGATCAAATCACTAAATCTAATTCCTCTCGGGCCAGCGAGAGGATGGGGCCCTTTGTTCAAGACCCGAGATCAGCCTTTAAGGGAACAACCTCTCTACTATCCCTAAATCGGGTAGGAGTGAATTCCGTCTTGCTAATTCTATGTCCACAGCTATCTACCCTGTCTTATCCCTAAAATGGAAGGCACATTGAGCAGTGTTGATGAACTTACTTTCGAATCCTAAAAAAATAGGAGTTCATAGACTGCTCAGGATTTAGATCAAGTTATCTAGGTCATCAATAAATGAAATTAATTAGTGTTATCCGTAAACGATGTTAATATGTAACAGTGATTATTTCAGGGCCGATCATACACAATCTCATTGTGTAGAACACCCCCGCTCACATGTTCCTACATGAACAAATCAGGATCACTTTGTTTATGACACCTTACAACATTTGTAATAATCATAAAGCGGGTCGTATTCAATAGTGTCTCCAGGAAAAAGTATCTAACTTGATCCATGTACTACAGACTGTTTAGGCTATTTACTTGAACTTGATCTAGTTTATGTCTCCACATAAAGTCCAAGTACTCATTATAATAGCCAAAGGTTTATAGCTTATTGGATTTAGAGTTTAAAAAAATTCACTTTCAACACTTGTCTGAATAACTTCACATGTATTAATGTTCACTGTTTACAAACTACGAGTATTAGGACAAAATACCCAAGATTAAGTTAATATGACTTTTGAATTTGAAATTCTCTTATGAATATTGAACTATGGGTCTAGCTGATATATAAGTTTTAGCATTGTTCTATTCGAATTATGGTTGTTTATGATTCTAATTGGGATAGTATTAAGTAATGATTTAGAGGTTATGAGACGCTGATTTATAATGATTATGATTTATCGTGGTTTGAGAAGTATTTAAGCTATTCTATAAATTATTTTCAAACCACTAGATGTTACATTCATGATGATTTTCTAATACACGTACATGAAAGTGTTTACGTAGTGTATGCATGATCAGCTTTGCTCTACTATACATCTTGAGGTTACTCGAGACATAGTAGGACCAGAATTGCGCTGCTATGTGTCTTGAGGTTACTTGATACATGGTGAGACTAGGATTGCTCTACTACGTGTCTCGAGCATGCTTGATACGCAGTATGACTAGATTAGCAATGCTATACATCTTGGGATTACGCGATGTATAGTTTGACCAGTTTTGCTCTGTTATGCATCTTGCGATTATCTGATGCAAAGTATGACCAGTTGTTCTACTATGTGTGAGAGTTTAACCTAGACATAGCAAGACTTGTTTGCTCTGCTATATTCGTTGAGGTTCCCCATATAGTATGACAAAAAATGCTCAGATGTGCGTATTGAGATTGTTCTGTGCTAGTATGGCCAGTTTTGGGTGTAGATTTAATGATGAGTTCTCTTAGTCCATGACTATATTATAAAGATAATGTTTGTAAGAAGTTTTGACCAATTAGTATTTTAACTTATTTATTTCCAAGTGTATTCATCAGTCTCATCAATTATGTGTGTGCTGCACCTTAAGTAAATGGTTTCCTTAACACTATTTTATGGTAAATATCTATCACTCACTACGTTTGTCAGCTCACTATTTCTCCTTAATTTTCTTTTAGGTAACACTAAGTCTCCAACAAACCAATTGGGATCGAGATTTGCCGCCAACCTCTAGATTATAATATGTTTAATCTTTGTAACTAGGGTGGCTAACATTATTCATATGACTTACATGTTGGCTTTACGAGCTTCAATCTTACCATATATTTTAATGATAACACACTTATGCTACTGATGATTTTATTATTTCAAAGTGTCCATAGTGTAGAGCTTGAAAAGACGAATCCAACGCAATTTAAGTTACTCAAATCGAAGTTCAAATGGAGAAGTTATGATCGAAACAAGTTAAAAGAAAAAAACCTGAGAGGATAAAGTGAGCGAATTTTAGCTGACACATGGCGAGTTGAATTATTCAAAAAAAAATAAAGAAACAAACAAAGAAACAAACAAATAAAGAAAATAAAAAGAAATTGAGATGACAAAAAAAAAGAAAAAAGAAAAAAACAAGAAGTTACCGTTGGAAGATAAAGAGAAAAAAAATTGGATGTAACCGTTCGAAGCTTTACTATTATTATTTTTTTTATATTATAATATAATGTAATGGTTACCTTTTTCAAATTCAATCTTTACCCTTCATTCTCAATCATTAAGATCCAATGACCTAATTTTTTTTTTTTAGTTTTAGACATTTTTTAAAATGATTTTCCTCTCCTATTTAAACCTCTCTCATTTCCCAAATTTAAAGACACCAATTTTTCAAATCCTCTATAATTCATTATTGCTCTCTCCAAGCTCTCAAATTTACTTTCATTTTTATTATTGTGAGATATTCTGTTGTTGTGAGGATTTAATTATTTGTGAGCTCAAACTTGTAAATCTACTGTATTTGAGAGTTTTAGTGTGTGAAAAATCCTTATTTCCATATTTATTTGGGTTTCATTCTTAAGCCTGGTAAAAAGAACAAAGTGTGGGTTTTGATTTTTGTCCCGGAAAAAAGGTTGGATTTATAAGTTATAGATCCTGTAAAAAGAGCAGCTTGTAAGGTTTGGCAATTCTTGGAAAAAGAGGGAGCGAGCCCATAGAAAAAATCTAAGATCCTTTAAAAGGACCGGGTTTGCAATTTTGAACCCGAAGAATGATCGTGTTTAGTGGATCATCCCAAGAGGTACTCGGGGAGTGGAGTCGGCCGGAATTGGACGAACCACTATAAATCTCTTGCGTGACATTCTCTTTATCCATATACTTTGTATTTATTGCAATTATCTTTCAAGTATATTTTCTTTTAATGCAAATAACTGTTGTGCTCATCTTTATTATTTGTTTTATGATATCTTGATCAGTATAATTGTGCATAAATTATTTTATCTTAAAAATTTTACTTAGTAATTTGATATGTGCTTGAAATCGAAAAAATTTAGTAAATTGATCTTCAATACTATTCACCCCCTAGTGTTGCCATACCGATCCAACAATTGGTGTCAGAGAAGATTCCCTTTTTCGAATCTAAAATATATATCAAACATTATTATTTTTTTTAATATCTATTGTTTGAGTTTCTCTCCAACAATTGATATCGTAGCAAAATTGATTTTCTTTGGATACTTTATTTCATAAAATATTTTGAAAATTATTTGTGAATTTTTTGAAATTATCTTTGAAAAATATTTTTTTGAAATTTTTGAAAAACTTAATTGTTAGAGCATTATAGCAAACTTTGTGGTAAATGAAATTCTTGAAGGTCAATCTCCCTCTAGACCTCCTTTCTTTAATGGATTAAATTATGCATATTGAAAAGCTAGAATAAAAATTTATTTGCAATTTATTGACTTTAATTTATAGTTAAATGTTGTTAAAGGTCCTTTTATTCCTATGAAGAAAGTAGATGATAAAGATAATGAAATGAAAAAGTGTTCTTTTAATGCTAAAGCTATCAATTGTTTATATTGTGTTTTATATAAGGATGAATTCAATAGAATATCCATATGTACTTCCTCTAAAGAAATTTGGATCATTCTTGAAGTTACTGATGAGGGAACAAATCAAGTTAAAGAGTCTAAAATTAGCATGATTGTCCATAATTATGAATTATTTAAGATGGATACTAATGAGTCAATTACCGATATGTTTACTCGGTTTACTAACATTATAAATGTCTTGAAGGGTCTTGGAAAAGAGTATACAACATTGTAAAATGTTAGGAAAATTCTTAGGTCTCTTCCTAAGACTTGGGAAGCAAGGGTGACGGCAATTCAAGAAGTGAAAGATCTCACCTTGTTGGCTTACTCATGACTCATGAGATTACCATGAAGGAGCACTTGGAGGATGAGTCCAAAAAGAATAAAAGTATTGTTTTGAAGTTCAAATCCATCCAAGAGGAGTCCAATGATGAATTTGAGCTCAAGGAAGAACTTGCATATCTCACGATTGAGAAAATTAAAAAATCATTTTAAGAAGAAGCATTTCTCAGGAAGAAATTCTCATCAAGAGTCAAAAGGAGAAAAGAGCAATAATCATGAAGGAAGGCGTTTAAAGCTACTTGGGATGACTTCGATGAGAGTAGTAACGGAGATATGAATAAATTGCAAATATGTGCTTTATGGCTTTTGGAAATGAAGAAGATGACAACAATGAGGTAAATTTTTAAAAACCCCCCTTATGATGAGCTTATGGATGCCATGAGAAAATTAGACTTGAATTTGAAAAAGTATGTTCAAAATATTTAGCTCTTAAAAATAAATATTCTAGCATGTCTAATGAGACTAGAGCTTTAAAAAATGAAATGGATGCTTTGAATATTGAAAATAATTCTTTGGTTGATGAAAATGCATGCTTGAAAATTAATGTCAATGATGTTGTGAAGCACGATGTAATTGAAAATTCATGTGATGAGGAAAAACTTACTTTATTAGATCAAATCAAATGTCTCAAGCATGATATTTTTTATGGAGATGAACTTGTTAAAGTCCTTGGAGAAAAAAAGTCAAATCTTGTAAATGAACTTGAATGTGCTAAAGAAAGTATTAAGAAATCGATAATAGGTACACAAAAATTAGATAAAATTATTGACATTGGCAAATCTTATAATGATAAAAGAGGATTAGGTTATGTTGATGAGAGTTCCACTCCGTCTACTTCAAAACCAATTTTTGTTAAAGCCTCCTCTATTGTGCATAATGAAAATTTGTCTGATGTTGTCCAAAGTGTGATGTGCATAAACAAGATGTACCTAAATCTGTGCCTAATCATTTTCATGCCAAGTCTAAATTTGTGCATAATGATAGATTTATGGGTTTTTGGGCTAAATAGCCCTTTTACCAAAGCAGTATTGTTTTTTACCCACTTTTTTCAAAACCTATGTTTTCTAATATTTGTTGATATCACTCTGGATACCAATTTACTTTCATTACCCCTATACTCATTTTTTTGTTTAGATTCTCTCTCTTATTCCCTCATTCATTTTCCAGATTTTTTTCTCTCATTTTCCATTAACTCATTCTTTCCCTTCCTTATTTTCTTCTCTTTTATCATTCTTCTTGTTTTCTCTTTTTAACAATACTATGAGTATTTTTCTCTCATTTTCTCTTTTTTTAGGTTTCTCTTTTGAAGAGTATAGAAGAGAAGAGAAAGGAGAGAGGAGAGAAAGCGAGAGGGAAAGGGAAAAGGGAAGAGGGAGAGAGGAGAGAGGAAGAGGAAGAGGAAGAGGAAGAGGAAGAGGGGAGAGGGGAAAGAGAGAAGAGAGGAAGAGGAGGGAGGGAAGAGAGGAGAGAGAGCGGGAGGAAAAGAAGATAATTTCACTACACTTTACTCATTATTATTATTTTGTGTTTCTCACTTTCTCTCGATTTTTTCAGCCATAAAAATTAATTTTTCTCTCTTCCTCACACCCTCTTTCTTTCTCTCTAAAAATATTTCCTCTCTCTTTCTTACACCCCCTCACTCCACGCCTACATTTATCTCTCTCTTCCCTCTCTCTTCCTCACACCCTCTTTCTTTCTCTCTAAAAATATTTCCTCTCTCTTTCTTACACCCCCTCACTCCACGCCTACATTTATCTCTCTCTTCCCTCTCTCTTCCTCACACCCCCACTCCACACCCAATCTTTCTATCTCTTCTCTTCGCACCCTTCACTATCTCTTCCTCACACCCCCTCTAAAAAATCTAGCTACATTTTCTCTTCCTTTTCCTCACACCCCCTCTAAAAAATCTAGCTACATTTTCTCTTCCTTTTCCTCACACCTCTCGCTCTCTAAAATCCAACGACTTTACTGCCTCTGCGCACCAGTTGGATCTGATCAAGAGCGAGACTGATACTGTAAGCGAGATCGTGACTGAGATCGAGAGTGAGAGCATGATTTTGAGCAAGATCGTGAGCCAGAGCAGAGATTTTGAGCAAGATCGAGAGGACCTGACTAAGATCAAGAGGGTCCAATGGAGAACAAGATGTAGACCAAGAACGATACATATGACCTAGATGGAGAGAGAAAAAGATTCATTTCATCCCATTTTTATTTTATTTTATATTTTCTTTGTTCTTTATTCATGTTCTTTATTCATTTATGCTCTGTGCCGTGATTTGAGGAAGAAATTGATAAAGAAAAAATAAATTTAAACTTGCTATAATTTTCGATCCTTAAATTTTTTTTTCCCACTCTTATCCCTTTTATGAATTTTTATTTATTTTTTATTTTTGCCATAATTACTTTAGGAAGAAATAAAAGAAATTAATTGAGAAATTGATTAAAGGAATTTTTAAACTTATAAAATTTAAGAGATGGAGATATAAGAAGAAATATGGTCAAATTCAAATTTAAAATGATTAACAAATAATCTAGAGATTAAAGATTTTTTTAATAAAAAATTTTAAAATTGGATTCGAGAGAAACATAATCTCAATCTCTCCTCAATCTCCTTAATTTTAGGTATTCAAATTTAAAATTTAATCCAAATTTGTATCCTTAAATCTCTCCTCAATCCCCTTAAATCTCATTTAATGTCTCGTAGTTTTAATTATTATTAGTGTTCAAATTTCAAATTTAATTGATTTTGTTTGAATTACCAAAAAAAAAAAAATCTTGGAGAGAGAGAGAGTTTAGCGAGACAGAGAAAAATGAGAGGAGAGAGGGGAAGAGATGGAAGAGACAAAAAAGATAAGAGATGGAGGAGGGGTAGTGAAAGTTGGTATCCAAGATGATGTCAGCAAAGATTAGAAAACATAGGTTTTGAAAAAAGTGGGTAAAAAACAATAATGTCTTGGTAAAAGGGCTATTGAGCCCAAAAATCCTAGATTTATACATATATGTCATTATTGTGGTATTAAAGTTCATATTAGACCAAATTATTATAAATTGAAAAATGCTCCTGATTATTATGCAAAAAAGAAATGTCTCTTATGGAGGAAAATCTTTTTATGTTTATAGAAATAATTCTTATGTGAAAAAGAATAAGCAAAAATTTCTTGTAAGAGAAAAATTCATGCATAATATCTTGTGTTTCTCTTGTGGTAAATATGAACATAAATCTTATTCTTGTTATTTGGACAAATTGAATGTTAAGAAAAATAGAACTAAAAATAAATGAGTTCCAAAAATTAATTGTACTAACTTACATGGACCCAAGATAGTATGGGTACCAAAATCTCGTTGAAAATCTTTTGTATGTTGGCTCCAAAATTCAAAATTTGAATGGTCGCTTGGTTCAAAAAGGAAATTATCTCAAATGCAACTCTATAGCTCCCTTTGGTGCTTCAAATGGTCACGTCATTTGATAACTTGTTTACTTCAAAATGAGCACTGATGGCTTTTTTTATATATATTCTGTGATATCAAAAATATTCTTGTGATATTTCTTTATGGATATATTGATTTGTTTAATTTTTTTTGATACTTGGAACTAATAGTTTAATTCTTTTTTTTTTATAGAGCGAGTTCTAATGGTTTATTTGTTTAATTTATGGAACCTTGATTAATGTAATCGTTTGTTTTCATTACTTATAATTGATGCCTCTTTTATCTCAAAAAATTTCTTTATTCTTTAGAACAATCGATATATATATATATATATATATATATATATATATATTAACAATTGGTTTAATTGGTTTAAACTTGATACATTGTTTGGAACAAATTTAGTAGCTTGTTTAAGTCCTTAACATTAAGTTTCTAACCTTAGCTATGTCTTTAGAAATTTCATATATTTTGGTATAAGAGCTTAAATTTGTTTAAATTTTCTCTCTTGGAGTTGGTTTCTTTGGGTTATATCATATTTATTATGATTGCTTGAGTTGTTGAATAATATTTGCATTATAGTATTAGTATGGAAATCTTGAAACATGTTGATATATTCTTTTTTGGGGTTTGCTTAATTTTAGATGGAGTTATGTCTTTTGAAAATTTTGTGCATTTATTATATGATTCATTTTATTTAGGAAGAGTCTCACGTTTTGTTGTTTGGTAATGATATACTTATTTTTTTGGAAATGATTTAACATATATTTATTGATTTATGTTAATTGCATTTTTATTAAAGTAAACTTTTGAATTTAAATGTTTTGATGATTTGTGCTTGTTACAATCGGTATTAAATTGATATGAAAATATTTATTTATGTTTTTTATTGATTCCAAACGGGGGTGAAAGTATGAGAAAAATGAAATTGTATTATTGAATATATTTCTTGTGCACTTTGAAGATATTTTTCTTAAGTGGTTTGTGATCATAAAAAAGGGGGAGATTGTGGGCTTTACGAACTTCAATCATACCATATTTTGATGATAACAAACTTAATCTACATATGATTTAGTGTTTCAAAGTGTCTATAGTGTAGAGCTTGAAAAGACGAATCCAATGCAATTTGAGTTGCTCAAATCAGAGTTCAAATGGAGAAGGTATGATTGAAAACAAGCTGAAAGAAAAATACCTGAGTGGATGACATGGACGAATTTTATGCTGATACATGGCAAGTTGAATTCTTCAAAAAAAAAAAGAGAAAGAAAAAAAAGAAAGAAAGAGAAAAAGAAAGAAAAGAACAAAGAAAATAAAAAAAAATTTGAAATGAGAAAAAAAAAAGAAGAAGTTGCCGTTAGAAGAGAGAAAAAAATTAGATGTAGCTGTTGGAAGCTTTACTATTATTATTTTTAATATTATTTATATTATAATATAATGTAATCATTACTTTTTTCAAATTCAATCTCCACCTTTCATTCTTAATCATTAAGATCTAATGACCCAATTTGTTTTTAGTTTCCAACATTTTTTTTAAAATCATTTTCCTCTCCTATTTAAACCCCTCTCCGTTCCTAAATTAAATATACCAATTTTTCAAATCCTCCATAATTCATTGTTGCTCTCTCAAAGCTCTCAATTTTACATCCACTTTTATTATTGTGAGATATTATTTTGTTGTGAGAATTTAATTATTTCTAAGCTCAAACATGTATGAGAGTTTTAGTGTGTGAAAAAACCTTATTTCTACACTTATTTGGGTTTCATTCTTGAGCTCGGTAAAAAGAACAGAGTGTGGATTTTGATATTTGTCGTAGAAAAAAAAGTTGAATTTAGTTCTAGATCCCGTAAAAAGAGCGGCTTGTAAGGTTTGGTCTTGATCCCATAAAAGGATTGGGTTTGTGATCTCGAACCCGAAAAAGGATCATGTTTAGTGAATCATCTCAAGATGTGCTCGGGGAGTGTAGTAGGCCGGGGTTGGCCAAACCACTATAAACCTCTTGTGTGATGTTCTCTCTATCCCTATACTTTTTATTTATTGCAATTTATCTTTTAAGTATATTTTATTTTATTGCAAATGATTGTTGTGCTCATCTTTATTATTTGTTTTGTGATATTTTGATGAATCTAAATTGTGCATAAATAATTTTATCTTAAAATGATTACTTAGTTATTTCATTTGTGCTTGAAATCGAAAAAGTTTAGTAAATTGATCTTCAACACTATTCATCCCCTCTAGCATTGTGATACTGATCCAACAGTACATTACTTTAAAATTTTATATGGTTTGATGAGTGGAAGTTTCTGAAATAGTATGCGATGAGGCACGCTTTGTTGGTTTTGCTGGTTAAATAATTGAAGTGTAAAAGTTTTCTTTCCCAAGTGTTAATATCCATTTTTCACACGAAACTTTGCTGAAAATTTTTGATTTTATACAAGTGAAAATTCGCTAGCAACAATTTGATTTTTTAAATGCTATAACAGTTCACGTAAGTGACAATGGATTTCTAGAATTTATTTGGAATCTATTGTTGGCGCGTTACGTCCGAAGATGGTTAGGGTAATCTGGGAGGGGGTGTTAGGAAAGCTCACATTAGCATCGAGTTAAAATGGGATCCGGGCTAAGATTTGTGAGCCCAAAAGAGCGACCATCTTAAGGGGGCATGTTAAGGATCGCACATTGAAAAAGGTAAGGTATCTAACAAATGTTTATAATAGACATGGACTAGGATTACTCCTTTATTGCTAATTGATTTTCTGTTGTCGAACTAACAAATTTTAACCTCATCGATCTCCAATATGCAGTGTCGAACCTCATCAGTTTTGATCCAACCATAGTCCAAGAGGTTTCAGTGTGAGTCAGTAGGTAACGACTCATATAAACTTGGTTTTTGATTTGGTTAAAGTATTTCAAATTGGTTTCTAACCTCGAATTCTTATGTCTTTTGATTAGGAACATTTTGGCGAAACTTAAGAGTTTTAGGACACCTTTGTGGTAAGTAGTTCTTAATTGGGGGTGTTTGTTGTATGATCTTGTATGAATCGTATGTCATTTTCTATGTATTTTGTTATCTATCCTGATATATAGATTGTGTATTGTTTTGATTATATCATTATGAAATTGTTAGATATATTTTTTGAATTTATGAAAGAATACTTGTATATTTGTGAAAATTTTGCTACATTGTAACTCGACATATGTTGGACGAATCATTTAGTTGTATTTCTTTTTGCTTGCATTTTTTGGTTATGGAAGTATGTTGGATTAATCTGTGAGTTGAATGATGCATGGGCGATGGCTTATAAAGCATGTTTTAGGGCTTATGTGTGAGAGCTAGCTACATTTGTTATTAAGAGAATGAGTGATGATCAAGGTCGGAGATCCGTCACTATTTAGGCATCAAGGCTTCGGGTAAAAATGATCGAGGGCCGATGCACCAACTTTAGATAAGATGAGTGTTGTGGTCTCGTGTAAACATTGTCGAGTGTTGATGTTGTAGGATCGTATGACAACACTAGAGTGGGGTGAATAGGGTTGCGTACCAACTTTTTATCTTAAAAACTAAATTTAAGAATAACAAAAATCAAATGAATTTTAAATGAACAAATTAAATAGTAGAGAGAGAGATGACACCAGGAATTTTTATAGTGGTTTGGGAATCCCTACTCCACTTTCCCAAGGCTCCTTCTTGGGTATTTTATTGTAGCGGCTCTCTTACGGGTGAGAACCAAACCGATCGACCCTCTTTTTGTCTTAGGCTAAAGAGAAACTCTCGATCCTTTTTACTGGTTCAAGATCCAACCAATTGTGTTTTCTCACAACCTAAGGTGTACCCACACTTAATATAAAAACCCAAATTGTATGTAAACAAGCAATACAAGAAAATACCTCACTTCAGTGGATGTACAAATTTTGCACGAAAGCCATAGTTAAAAAGCTACACTCTTATGTATCTCCCACAAAAAAAAAATGAACAACTTTTTGTGTGGAGAGAATGAAAATTTGAGAACAAAATAATTGAAGAGAAAAATGTAGCTTTTGCTTGGATAATTGGTGTAGGGATAAATGTGGAAATTGAGAAATATGTAAAATCAAGAGAATTATTGAAATTAAGAAAAATTGTGAAAATTATTCATTAAAGTTTTATTTGAATGTGCCACATGTCGTCACATGATTTGTCCACGTCATCCATCACGTCACTAAAATTGTTGATGGCACGTTACTACCACATCATTGCCATAGTGACATCATTTGACTATTAGATGCCACATCATCTACCATGTCATCTTACCATATTAAAACGAATTGTTACATCATCTGTGATATCACACTTTGTGAGCTACATTTCATGAGATTTATATTGAAATTATTTGTTAGTTTTTGTTTCTTCATGACAAATTCAAGTATATAAGATACATTTTGCAGGAATAAAGTATCGGGAGGACACGAGACATATTTAGATCAAATTGAGAGAAAAACCGGAATCAAAGTGACCAAGATGGAATGACAACAAATTTGAAGTAAAAAACCTGATGAGATAGCGCCACGGCGCTGGCCTAGAGCACTTGGCGCTCGGAAGTTTAAATTTTGCATTTTGTGAATAGTATAGCACCATGGCCCTATATATAGCGCCATGGCACTGACGCGACAATTTTTTTTTTTATAAAAGTAGGGTTTTGCAGCCGCCGAGAAGGAGGAGTTTGGTGAGAGGTTTTTTGGTAGTTTGCTTTTTTTGTCCAATTTGGAGGGCAAGAAGACCATTGGAGAGCTTAGAAAAGAGATTTTCAAGGCTCGGGATTGTGGAGGTCGCTTCGGGAACAGACGATTGACACGCGGAACATAGTTCTTCTCCTTTCCATTGATTTGTCTACTTTTGTTATGGACTTCTCGTTGTGATTTTATTGTTTTCCATTAAATATGAGAAGCTAAACCTCTTATCTTAGGAATTGATGTAGCCATTGGAACTTTATAGATCGATTGTTTAGTTCTCTTGATTTAATGATTATGAATGTTCTATTTATGTTTCTCTATGCTTAATGTCTTTAATCTACTGGCCATAGGTTGATTCATTGATTGATTTTAGACCTGAAATCTTACGCTCAGGAGAGATGGTTGAGAGTTAGAACTGGGATGCATAACTAAAAAGGTTCTAAGATCGGGAGATTTAGAGGTCCTTTAGAGGTCGTTAAAGACTTTTTCAATAAATCCTTTACTTGTTAAGAAACTAGATAAGGATATTGGTTTCTTAATTTGTAAGGAGAATTAGCTTGTGCTCGGGAGAGGCAGTTGAAATTGAGAGTTCTAGGCTTATTGAATTAATAATTCGGTTCAATATTGGGTAATTAAGTAGTTGGTTCATAGATTTAATAGGTGAAACCAATTCCCTAGGATCTTCCCCCCATTGTTTTTATCTTTGTTATTGTATATTTATTTTCTTTGATTATATTCTCCCATTTGATTTTGATTCTCTAAATAAAATTGAGGGATTGTATCTGTGGTACTTGAGTGAGCTAAAAGCCCAATCCAGAGGACGATATCGGTATTCACTTACCATCTATATTAAAACTTGACCAGTACACTTGCAGTAAGCATTTTCTACTACACCTTTTTTGCGCCATTGCCAGAGATTGACAATTATTTAGTTTCAATTGATATCATGGAGCACTTGCTTGGTCTTAATTTAGATTTTTTTTTTATCTTTTTTATATATTTTTTGTTTCTTGATTTTTTTTAATTCTAGTTTTTGTGTATTGTTTTCCTCGTTGTTTGGCTGAGTGGTGTATGTCTTTCTATAAATGCTTGAATAAATCATGTATTTTTATAATTATTGAGTGGCCATATGAGGAGTCTTCGACCACCCAAGGGTCACCACCATCATTTAGTTCATATTCTTCAATTTACCCCTCTTATGACCATGTGAATTCTTATATCAATTATGGTTGTTTTTAGGAAAGTCAAGTGCCTAATTATTATCATTTTGATTATATGAGATATGGAAATTCTTTGAGGAGTTTTATACACCTCAAGAAAAATAAAACAAAAGAAAGTCATGTTTAGCTACAGACGTTAAATGAAGCGCTTTATGGGAGACAACCCAAAGGCTTTTTTTTAATTTGTCTTTATTTTATGTTATCTTAGTTTCTTTAGATTTATTTTTCTCATTACCTTTTGTGTTTCATACAGGCTTAATGTAGATTTTGGTGGTGTGTCTAGACGTCTTGGCACTATGCAATATTGACATTAAATTATGGGTAGTATTGTTCTTTCCCCTTTTCATTTTCTTTGTCCTCGTTGTCCACTTCATACATATATTTTTGTTACATTGAGGACAATGTAATTTTTAAGTTTGGGGGATTTGTTATATTTTGATTTGATTAGGGACATTATATTATCTTGATGGATGTTATATTGCATGTTTGTTGTGCTATTTCTATCTTTCAATGTAATCATTAAGTTTTGGGGGTAAAGATTTTTGTCATATTTTTTATGCTTTTGACTCAGTATGTATCATGATTCATATATGCTGATTTCTGGCCATTTTAGTCTTCTTTTATCCTCAGCAATGCCCAAAGACTCCCATGCCTTTCTTGGTTGGACCAACCCAACCGGCGATTTCCGACAAGTCTTTCTTCATTTTTCGTTAAGTCCAAGTTTCCCGCTTGTTGTTTTAGAAAGATGGCAGGGGTGCGTTAGCGCTTTACTAATATCAAATAACTAGAATAAATAGAAAAAATGGCTCTTTTTTGAAAGAGTGAATCTTGATTGATACCCTTGACTACTTTGTAAATTATGAATGCATCTTGGGTTTGATTCCTCATGCATGAAGGAGATAAGCATGATTGATTTTCTTTCAAAACTACATGATGGTATCTCATTGATTTCTTGATTAAAAACTGCACTTGACTTGATGCAATTTACACACCCAAGTGAGCTTTTTGAGCCTATGAGCAACCCATTATATTTTGCTCAATTTGTTTTCATATTTGTGTGAGATCAAACTTAGCATGATTATTCTAGAACTTGCATATGAATGTATTTTGTGACCGCTTATTTGGATTTGATGCTTTAATATAACAAGGGCAATTTAGGCATACTCAAATATTAGACTTCTAAAAAGCCAACCTTTTTACATCTTCCATTGGAAAGCCACCTTCGAGCTTAATTTCCCATTTTTTTCTTGTTTTACAAGCCATGTTTAAACCTAAAAGCTTTCTCATTCATTATCCTCGATATTTCTACTATTGCCAAGACAAAGGTAAAAATATTGCATGATATCACATTCGTTCTTTCAAGTAATTATGCAAATTGTGTTCTACAAATTGGAAAAAAAAAATGACAAAGAGAAGAGAAGGAAAAAAAAGGATGGTGTTTTGATCATGAAGAGAAACTACGTTGTGTCATTTATACAGAGAAGACATTGGAGAAATATTTTTCAAGAAGCAATTAATTGATGCCACTTCTCCAAGATCGTTAGTATTCAAAGATGGGGGCAGAAAATTCAAGCGAGTAGTAGTTCATTATCTTATGTGATTATCATGCAACTTATCATCTTTGTTATCTTGACTTTGAGCCTCTTAAATTTATATTACCTCCCCTTTACCTAAGTCTCGTTACAACCATTATTAAAGTTCCTTTGATTTTTACATTCAATTCATCTTTAAGTGGGGAGATTTGATTTATTTGCAAGCCTATGGTAATAACATGATTTGTTTTGATTTTGAGATAAAAACACCCTAAAAATACTTTGAGAGATATGAGTGAAAGTCCGTGAGGGTGTTAAGTCTTTTGCGTTTTATTTCAATGAGTTAATGAGATGCTTGAGTTTTTAAAAATTATATCCTACCATTGTTTGTTCTCTTGATTGTCATTTTGATTCTTCTTATAGATGTGTGATTGACTTTACTTGCATTATTGGTCATTGAGAAAGATGAAAGCGGATTCGAAAGGAGATTCAGTATGTTGAGTTAAGATATAATTGAGGATAAGCATGATTGAGGTGGGGGAGAATCTGATCAAGTGAGATTTACACCAACTTTTCTGTATTATGGGTGAGATTATTGATATAAAGTAGTTATATTTGCTTGAGGACAAGCAAAAAGCTAAGTTTCAGGGTATTTAATAGCACACTTTATGAGCTACATTTCATGAGATTTATATTGAAATTATTTGTTAGTTTTCGTTTCTTCATGACAAATTTAAGCACATAAGATATATTTTGCAGGAATAAAGTATCAGGAGGAAACGAGATATATTTGGATCAAAATGAGAGAAAATTGGAATCAAAGTGACCAAAATGGAATGACAACAAGATTTGAAGCCAAAAACCAGATGAGATAGCGCCACTGGACTGGCCTAGAGCGTCGCAGCGCTCCGAAGTTTAAATTTCCCATTTTGTGAATAGTGTAGAGCTTTGGCTCTGTATATAGCTCCATAACACTGCCACGACGATTTTTTTATAAAATAGGGTTTTGCAGCCGTCGAGAAGGAGGAGTTTGGGGAAAGGTTTTTTGACAGTTTGCTTTTTTTGGTCAATTTGGAGGACAAGGAGACCATTGGAGAGCTTAGACAAGAGATTTTCAAGGCTCAGGATCGTGGAAGTCGCTTCGGGAACGGACGATTGACACGTGGAACATAGTTTTTTCTCCTTTCCCTTGTTTTTCTAGTTTTGTTATGGACTTCTCATTACGATTTTATTGTTTTCCATTGAATATGAGAAGCTAAACCTCTTATCTTATGGATTGATGTAGCCATTGAACTTTATAGATTGATTGTTTAGTTCTCTTGATTGAATGATTATGAATGTTCTATTTATGTTTCTCTATATTTAATGTCTTTAATCTATTGGCAATAGATTGATTGATTTTAGACTTGAAATCTTACGCTTGGGAGAGGTGGTTGAGAGTTAGAACTAGGATGCATAACTAAAGGGGTTCTAAGATCGGAAGATTAAAAAGTCCTTTAGAGGTTGTTAAAAGACTTTTTCAATAAAGTCTTTACTTGTTAAGAAACTAGATAGGGATATTAGTTTCTTAATTGGTAAGGAGAATTAGCTTGTGCTCAGGAGGGGCAGTTAAGATTTTAGAGTTCTTGGCTTATAGAGTTAATAATTCGTTCAATCTTGGGTAAGTTAGTAGTTGGTTCATAGATTCAATAGATGAACCCCTAAGACCTTTCTCCCCATTGTTTCTATCTTTGTTATTACATGTTTATTTTCTTTGATTATATTCTCTCATTTGATTTTGATTCTCTAAATAAAATTGAGTGATTCTATCTATGGTACTTGAGTGAGCTAGAAACCTAATCGAGATGACGATATCGGTATTCACTTGCCATGTATATTAAACTTGACCCGTACACTTGCGGTAAGCATTTTCTGTTACAATCTGCCATGTGTCGGCTTCTACTTGGTTGGGTTGTCCACGTCACCTGTCAATTAATAAAATTCAAATTCAGACCAATGAATGAGTGACACGTCGCATTGACTATCCATCCAACTTTGATTAGTCAACTACATATTATTCTCCCAGCCAATCAGATGCTGACACGTGGTAGCCAACAACTAGTTGTTAGTTTCTATCTCTATTTAAGCTCGAAAAAAATTCTAAAAAAAGACCACAAAAAGTTCTAAAAAATCCATACCATTGAGCTAAACCTTTTGGGAGCCTTTTTGAATATTTTTCTTGAGTTTTTGGGGTGTATTGAGCGTTTTTACTTGGCTATTTGAGAGCCTTTAGGTGTTATCTGATTCCATCTTCTTATCTACTTTTTGTGAGAGTTTTAGTGCGCGAGGAAAAAAACCTTATTTCAACACTTATTTGGATTTAGTTCTTGAGCACGGTAAAAAGAACGAAGTGGTGGGTTTTGATCTTTGTTCCAAACAAAAGGTTTGGTTTTGTTCTAGATCCCGTAAAAAGAGCGGTTTATAAGGTTTGGTTTTGATCCCGTAAAAGGATCGTGTTTAGTAGAAAATGTCGAGAGGTGCTCGGGGAGTGGAGTAGGCTGGGGGTTGGTCAAACCACTATAAATCTCTTGCATAACGTTTTCTCTATCCTTACACTTTTTTATTTATTGCAATTTATATTTCAAGCATCTTCTATTGCAAATATATATTGTGCTCATCTTGAATATTTGTTTTATGACATTTTGAGTTGCTATAAATATTGCATAAATTGTTTTGTCTTAAAAAGTTTACTTAGTATTTTATTTGTGTATAAATTTAAAAAAGTTTAGTAAATTCATCTTCAACACTATTCACCCTCTCTAGTGTTGTCATACCGATCCAACAGATGCGATGAGTCTTAGTGGAAGACAATCATTGGACCTTGGGAGGGAATGGCAAAGGCTAATATGTTGCAAAGAATGGTCAAGGGTTGATGAAATAGTTTGAGGTCTTGGGTAAAAATGATCAAGAGTTGAATGCCAAGTTCTGTAGAGAAATGTCAACGCCTCGGGTAAAAATGGTCAAAGGTTGGTACGACTCGAAAGAGTAAGTCTTAGAGGAACAGGAAAAAGTTAGAAAGAGTCATTACAGTTAGAGAGCTCTACTGGGTTATGTGATGTGAGGCTTAGGCATAACATATAGGATGTATGTTTAGTCAAGCATATATATAAAGTGTTTTATTTTATTTTAAATTATAAGCATGATATATTCATGGGCATTATTTATTGACATTGTGTAAAACATGTTGTTTGTGCGTGACCTTTCAGGTAGTGGTAGATCTAGAATTTGATGTCAGGGGTACAAATTAGTGGCAGATCAAGAATTTGATGCTAGAGGCATAAATTCATATAAAGGTAATGGGAAGGGATTAATTTTAATCCTGTACTTGGCAATGTGTATCAAGTTTTAACCTTGCTTAAAGTTTAAAAAGTGTTGCAAATATTTGTTAAAAAAAGTATTAACATGTGTAACAAATGAATTGTAAAACATATATTTGGTGTGAAATTGATAGGATTATCAAAAAAAAATATATAGAACAATAAATTTTAGGTCAATCATAAACGGTCACGTCATTATCTATTTTAGTTATGGATCAATTATAAATTAACCCTACATTAGAATTAAAGACACATTGACTATTTGAAATAATGTCACATGTCTTTCATTGGGCACCTGTATTGAATTAAATTGGTTTAATTGGGTCATATGAGAATGCGGGTTCGGAATCAATTTAGTTCACAAATTCATTAGATTATTGTATTTTGGCTCAAAACTCAAATTACCATAAGACCAGGTGGATTGAAATTTAAATAAGTTTAAATCCATTTAAAGAATTGGGTTGGGTCAAAATCACCCTAGCCCAGATGTTTTAAAATTAAATTGGACTCGTAATCCAAATAGAGTCCAATCCATGGGTTAATTCCAAAACCACTCAAGCTTAAAAGTCCACTAAACCTGTAGAAAGCTCTATAAATATAAGGAGTCTCCTTCATTTTTAAAGATTCATAATTTTGAGAATCGAGAGAATTCACACTAAATTGATGACTCTCTGAAGACTTGAAGATTCGAATACCAACGTGAAGACTTTGAAGATTTAAAGGCTTTCGAAGAACATAAAACTTCGATCTAAATTCAAGAACAAGAATCTCAATCTTCACATCAAGTTCGAGAGAAATAATCAGAGGATAAAGAATAGAGATTGAATCCACTATACAACACAAGACAAAAATCAAAGTAACTCCACGAATTATAATTTCTCCGAAAATCTCATGTGAACAGACATAAGTGCTCATCTTTTTTGTTGAATTTTGTTAATGTCTACATGGTTATTTAGTTATCCATTTTGTACGTTAAACCAACTTAATTTGAGAAATTTTTTATTTTTGTTAAATTAGTGAGCTTTATTATTATTTTTTGTTTGAGTTTGTACCTTGTTTTTTTTTTGTTTAAATTAATATGTAAATTAGAGAAAATTGAATAGAGAGTAAAAATTGCAATACTTATCTAAATTTAGGGTTCAATTTGTAGAAATTGAAAGTTTGTGATGAAAATTGATATAACCTACTATTTTTATGAGTAAAAAAAAGATTTCTTTTAAAATATAAGTTTATAGTTGTGATTTTATATATACATATTTTGATATTAGTTTGTTTGAAACAAAATATTATTAAAATATCCATTCAAATATCGAAAAAAAATGAAACTTGAAATATTTTGTAAAGGTTTTTTAATAAAATTAAATTTGTTATGATATAAATAGGTGAAAGAATAAAATTTCAAAATTTTTAAATTTAATTAAGTAAAAATATACTTGCTCTTTTATTTATTTTATTGCAAAGAAGAAAAAAAAAAGGAAAAAAAAACATTTGGTAAGATTGAGAGTTCGAACTTGGGACGGAATAAGGGCATAAAGATATAAAAGCACTTAAGAGCCAAGGAACCACATAGAGTAAAGGTTGCTTACTGAATGATTATACTCACCCGTCCTGCATAGATTTTTTAGGTAATGATGAAACTCATGACTATGATGATGGTATGGAGGAGACTAGATGTGAAGGACTATTTTGCTATATCGTTTACATTACCAGGTATTGTTATTTGATTTTTAATAGAAGATAAGTTACTTCTTTTCGTTTACTTGTTAGCCTTAATAGAATGGTTTGGTTAGTTCGAGTTGGTAGTTGTGTTTAATACTGCTTTTTAAGATGACGATTGATTCTTTGATCCAGTTGAAAGTTATTTAGTTTGATTGGTTCGTTATTGTTTGAAAAATTTGAGTTCTATTTAGTTGTTAAATTGTGGGTAAGTATGGGAGGATATAAAAGTTTGTGTTTGTTTAGGGTCGTATAAATCATCCTATTTTGTAATTATGATATATCTATCATTTCTCTATATCCTTTCGTATTTTCTCACATACCATTAATGAAGTTGTTTCTCTTTTAAAAAATAATAATAAAAAAGAAATAAAAAAATTAAGCATGGTTAAATATTGACTATACTTATTGTTTTGAGTTAATAAATATTATTTTGTTAAAGATTTTACTGTAAAGAGTAGTTTCTTTCTTTTGTCTCGGTTAAACTCTATAGAAGCTTTTAGTAATGTTTCCCATTTGAGTTGTTGAAAATTTGGGGGTGCTATATACATGATATTTAAAAATCGGCACAAAATTTATATATCAAGGTTCCCAATTCGTAAGTGTCTGTGTGATTTAATTTTACTTTGATAAAGTTAAGTAACGATAATGTTTGTCTAACAAGACAAGCCTATCTTCATGAATGTGTGTATTGATTTAGTTTTTAATTTTTTAATTTTTGTTATTTTGTAATGGTTATATTATTATGTTTTTCTATTTGTTAATTATTTTTACAATTAGTATTATTATTTTTGTTTTTACTTAAAATGTTTCGTGCATGTTTTAATCTTAATTTGATAATTTAAATGTCATGTAGGTTGAAATTTTATAATGAATTTTGCATGTTTGTTAAAATATTTTCTCTAATTTTTTATGTTAATAATAATTTTAATATATTATTTTAATTACTTTAATTTTTAACAAATTTACATAATATTTGTGGTAATAGTAGATAAAAATAGTTAACTCAAAATGAAAAATTCAATCATTTTATGAGTCAATCAGAATTTTTACAAATCACTATAAAATTAATTTTCGATATAATAAACCTTCTTTGCGTGCAATGTTTATAATATGTATATATATTTTAACCTTATATAAAAGGTTAATTTTATGAATAAAATAATATGGATTAATTTTGTTAAGTTAGCAATTGTTGTCCTGATTCTGATACAGGTTCTCTCTATGTGGGAGGGTTTCTGTGAGTTTTCGTTTTCGAGTTTGTTTTCCCAGATCTCTAGGGTTGACGATGGCGTTGATTGTGTAGTTGATTTGATATTCTCTAATTTTATATGGATGAGCTTACGTCATGCTGGGAAGGTTTTCGCTTGATAGATGAGGAATCTCGCCTTATTGCAATTGACGCTCGTACCTCTCTCCTATCTGAGGAGTCCATCCAGTTGTGTGTACTGGAAAAGACTATACTCAGCTGTAAGGTGAATCTGGACGTGTTTGTAATATTCTCCACCTTAAAAGATAAGAGACACGTGTAAGTGTACATGGTCACAAGTAATACAAGGAAATGAAGTAATTCCAAGGTCGAATCCTCATGAATTTTTACTTCAAACTAAATTCAATGAATTGTGGTTTGAGTTTGCAAATATCAAATTTTTTTTATAAAACAGAACATCTCTGCTTCCTGCCTTAGTTTTGAAAGAAAATACACACTTTAGGAAAAAAACGTCAAATGCTACTTGACACATTCTGGAAATCTAAGTTACATTATTTCACGAACCCATTTGGTTGTTTCGGAGACTATAATAACCTAGTATCATATGTCTATGTGTAGTTACAATCCTAGAACATAATTATCAACTCGTTTGCTTTTATTAGTTAGAGGGTCTACGTCTAGGACCGTGGTTTATGCTCTTATGTCTAAGTCACATCTCATATTAGTTTCCTATTATTTTACATAACCTTCTCAGTATTAGGCTTCGATGCATAAATCAATTCCCCAGTGGCCAACCTAAGAAATCATTTGAAGAAAAGTTTTTAGAAACCAACCTAGAAATGTGTCCAGCATATACTAGACTTTTTCCTGATCGTGTTAAAATTAAATAATTTTTGCTAAGACATATCACAGAGAGGTTGAAAACTAAATTAGCGCATAATTGAAAAGAGAAAAGCACCCAAAGAAATAAGAGAAATAATTTCTATTGAATTAATTTAAATAATAACAAACTACAATGAGTTCTAGCGTAACCTTATTCTCTTTCGAGATTGAAGGGAATTTAAACTCACTAAAGTGAAGGGATCGAATCCCAAGCGGAAGCAGTTGATCGCTTGTAATTCAATTCGATTTTAGAAATGGAACGCTATCGGTTTTCACAAAACCATAACCGTTCTATTTAAGTGTAGAGGGTTAAGCCTCTTGAGGAAGAAAAGAACTTACATTTGAAGACCGTTGGCAAAAGTTTTTTCCCCAAGTACAGATCTTGTGGTAGCACGAACTATCGTTCTCGTATGCGTGATTGAACACGACCACTTAGTAACCTTGCTATCCTCGAGGATTAAGAACTGGACTGTGGGATCTAGGTTCTTGGAGAGAAAAACTCAAGAAATTAAGTTTGAGATCGTAAGAGAGTGATCTAGTTCTTGATCAGATCATTAACCAAAACACACGGAAAATCCCTGTGTTTTATAAAGGATGAGGGAAGAGGGAGAGAGGAAGAAACTTCCCACTCTCCACCTCACCACTTTCCCAGCAAAATTGCTGGGAGGTGGTGAGTTTATTAATTATGGTAATTACCATGATTAACGAATATATATATACAATATATATATATATATATTATTTATTTATTTAATAATATTTAATTTAATAAATTAATTAAATAATTAATTAAATTAAACTATTTTAATTTAATTAATAATTAATTAAATCTTAATTAATTAATAATTAATTAAATCTTAATTAATTAATAATTAATTAAATCTTAATTAATTAATTAATTAATTAAACATAATTTAATTAAATCACATTTAATTAAATTAATTAATATTTGAATCATATTCAAATATACATATCCCTCGTAACTTACAATATTCAATGAGTTATCTGGTCATCCTATGAAATAGCAATTTGTTAGTCAGCAGCGTTCCATGTAAAGATTGAATTATTTCGCAGTCACGTCTTATACAAACTCATTGTATAGGATACCCCAATCGTATGTCTCCACCCGAACAACCTGGATCGGGTCATCTGTAACATTTACAAAGTGTGCCGTATCCATAGTGTTGCCAGGATAAGGTACCCAACCTTATCTATATACTATAGATCCTTTAGGTTATTCCCGGGACATTATCCACTTGTATATCAGGGGTATATCAAATATATACCCAATATATATATTGTTCCGGTTACATGATATTAACCTTAGAAGTTTAGTTTATTGGATTTTGGACAATGCAATGCTATGAATTCAACAAAATGATTGAATATAAATTTGTTTTTACATAAATACAAACTACGAATTTAGGGCAACACACCCAACAAAAGAACATAAGGAAATCGAATAGATGAAAAACAAATGAAATAAACTTGAATTAAACAAGAACGAGATATAACAAGGCTAAGGTTTTGAAAAGTACTAAAATAAGAAAGGGAAAAGAATACAACGAAAGTAAACTATCTTCTAAGACTGAAACTGAAGTGAAATGGATGCTAATTGATTGTTTAACAGTTGAGGGAGTCTCAGGCTCCTCTTATGTAGGGCTTCAAGTCGGTTTGAACTCCCCATCAAAATAGGAGGAAAGGGTTGAGATTCTTCCAGCTACACGAATTCGACTTGGACTGGACTAATTTTGTTAAAGCAAATCATATGTGAGATGACTTCCATGCCTTCATAATCAAAACGTTCATTTTGATTAGTAAGCCTAAATAGCTCAAAGCGCATAGTTCCTACAAGGTGGAAATCTGTGAGTTTTTGCCGAGTTTGACCATGTTTTATATCAATTTATCTCAAAACACCTCATTTGTAATTTACCAAAAAATATTCTCCTTCTATCATATTTTAAGAATATGTAAACACTTTTATAAAATATGAAGGAAAAGAGTCACTTTCATAGTCAAACATGCCCCAACAGTAAGCTTTCTACAGTAGAAAGTCAAACTTATTAAGAAGCTTTATGCTCTATTATGAAATTCGTCTTGCGAGTACACTATGATACGCGGTTCGAGATGGTTTGTGATAATGTTTTTGTTATTTAATTCTGATCTCAGCTGAAGAATCAAATTTTGCGTTGGGGGCCTTGGTCCTTTGACAATGGGTTGCTTGTTTTGGTCCCCCCATTGGCATCCGACCGACTGAAGATGGTGGAGTTTAGCCATTGTTCCTTCTAGATTCAAATTCACAATGTTCCTTTCAAGTGCCTGACCCGGGAAATTGCGAGACTGCTATGTGCGACTATGGGACCTGTTACAGAAGTGTCTATTGAGGATACATTCTGTTGGGTTTGTGGTCGCTCCTACATGTTTGGGTACATATTGATATTGTTTTTATTTTAATATTGCTTATTATTAAACTTATCACAAAAATAGATCAATACTAAACTATTTTCAAGAATAATATCTTGAAAATAGTTGGGAGACGACCAATGAGGTGGCAGCTACATGTCTTTTTGACCTGTAAACGCGGCGCTGTGTAAGTGCCATGTTTGATTTTTAAAAAAAAAATCTACAAGTCAGAGACGACAACTTGTGTATTTTTTTTTAATTCACAACATATCGTCTCTTTAGGGGATGACCACCTTTGCATTTTGGCCACCTATTGTAGGTTATCTCTTGGAGACCACTTGTAATTGTTTTTCTTTTTCAAAATCTCTTTACCTATACGTGGCACTCTCAAGATTTTCTTAATATTTTTTAAAATAAAAACTCAAATTAAATTTAACTAAAAAAATCTAAAATTTTAAAACAAACCAAAAAATCTATTTTTAAAAAACAAACTTTAAATTTAATTTAATTATAAAAAAACCTAACAAAATCTTTAAAAAAAAGTATAAAAAAATCGGTTTAAAAAAGAATTTAAATTAAGTTGAAGTATAAAAACAGTATAAAAAATCTAACAAAATCTTAACTAATTGTTATTAAACATTTCAATTTTAAACTAACTTTAATTTTTTAAAAATTAGATCCGATGGTGGTACCTTAGATTCAAGAAAAAAGGTATGCTTGTTCTATGACGTTCTCTGCAACCCAATAGTATTGAGTCATCGATTTCCAACTCGGCAATCACTCACAACTTATTTTTCGTTCACCAATCTCTCATTCATTCGCCCTTTTGATCTCCAGAATGAAAATTTTGGTGAAAATTCATTTTCTACTTATGATATTTAGACTCGAGTTCTAAATCTCCATATTACAATTTTCCATCATCGAGTCATTGTTCTTTACTTTTTTATTAATATTTATGGGGGAGGTATCATTATATTTAATTTTTTTAATGATAAATTTTGATTTAAAATTTGAATGCTTAATTAGTTAATTAATTTATTTTAATATTTTTTTTAAAATAGGTTGTTGGATTTTATCTAAAAAAAATCTTAAAAATAGATATGTTGGTTTATTTTAAGATTTTGTTAGCTAAATTTAATTTGAAATTTTGTTTTTAAAAAATCTTGGGAGTGCCGTATAGGTAAAGAGATATTATACGTGGAGTCGTCTCGTCAACATGTTAGCTGCACCGCATAGGTCGAGACGACCACCTATTTTATTAGAAAAAAAATCTAAGCGCCACGTTCATAGGTCGTAGCTGCCACCCCATAGGTCGTCTCTATCTATTTTCCAAAAATCATTCTTGGAAATAGTTTGGTGAATGATATATTTTTGGAATAAGTTTAATAATAAGTAGTATAAAAAAAGTCCTTATCCGGCATGGTGTGACAACGAGTATTCCAGGGGAATCGATGGTATGTTGCCCCATTCGATACGAGCGACTCCCGAACTTCTGTTGACCAGTGCAACACATAGGGAACGTAGGGAGCTTCCTCCGTCAAGTGTATTGGCATCATATGGTTAGTATGGCGATTTGCTATGGGTGATGGCTTCCATTCGTAAAGAAGTGGCTAGGTGAGTGGATCAAAATCGTCATCCAGGACTTCTGATTCTTGGGGGTTTGATGTGGCACTTTGGCATGATGATCTACGAGCCCCCTTTTCGTATCCCATGCCTTCTTCTCTGGCATCAGCAAGGGGAGGAGCATTGATTGACAATTCAAGTGGGTTGGCAGTTCTGGACATGCTGGATAGTGGGACAATCTCTTCGGGTGTGGCAGGTGGGGGGATGGAACCGTTTCTCAACCTTTGAATTTCCTAGCACAGACTATTTCTCCTGTTGGGCTTTCTATTGGGCTATCTTTGGTCAAGCACTCCAGTGGGACTTGGGCTTGGTGTTTTTGTGACGTTGGGGCAAGGGTTTGTCTCTACTACGCCCTCTACTAATTTAGGTAAGGGATTGTCTCCTCCCCTTGCATCTCGGACTAAAACAAATTAGAAGAGGCATGCCCAAGGCCCACTTATCGATATCTGAAACCAAGCTAAGGTTGATGGTCAAAATCTGGGTAAACGTGCTCTCTCCCCTTCAAAGGTGCAGCTTCTTTCTTAGATCGGAAAGAAAAATAAAAAGACGATGGACACACCCACCAGTGCTCATGATGATACTTCTACTATGTTCTCATCGACGCCGGCTGAGATTTTTTAGCCCCACCGGTTACCATGATCTTTTTTGGAATTCTCGGGGTCTAGGGTCCCTCGGGCATTCTGGTGACTGCACAAGTGGGTGCATTTCAAACAACCTCACATTGTGCTCCTTTCTGAGACACGAGCTATGACAAGTATAATGGAATCTTTGTAGCGTTAGTTGAATTTTGGTAATTGTTTTAGTGTTGATTGCGTAGGGGCACTGGTGGGCTGACTCTGTTATTGTCTTCTGAGTCTTAGCCTTCTTTCTTTCTCCAAAAATCATATTGATAGTTTAGTTGATTGACAGAGTCTTCAGTCGCGGTTTACGAGGTTTTATAGATATCTGAAGATTGAGCTAAAACATTTATCGTGGTCCTTATTGCGGCAACTTCGAGGAAGTGATGCTTCGCCTTGACTTGTTGGAGGCGATTTTAACAAAATATTGAGCAAGAAGGAGAAACGTGGTGGAGGCTTCGTGCAGATCGTGAAATTTTTGCTTTTTGCCGAGGAGTGGATGATTGTGGATTAATGGACTTGGGCTTTAGCGGGTCCATTTATACATGGGTTAATCGACGTCCGAGCTCGGCCGCTATACAGGAAAGGCTGTATTGGGTCCTTAGCAATTTGGCGTTGCAAACTTTATTTCTGGTTCATTCAATTGACCACCTAGATTTTTGTAAATCTGACCACCACCCTATTGATCTAATTTTTCCTAGCAGGTTACTCTTCGCAGGTCTTCTAGGTCTTGTATCCTACAGTTTGGATATTTGGCTACATCATTCTGACTGTGTAGCTCCCCCAAATTTCTAACAACTTAAATAGGGCACTGTTACAGCGTCATCGCGACATGGAGCAATCGACGTCATCTCTTGAAAGGTCTCGTTTGAGATAAGGGTTTGGAGTCGCCACCAACCATCTATAAAGTGTGATTGGTCACCTATTTAAAAAAACTTGGTCCGTTAAAAATAGATTTTTGGTTCAAAAGTCGATTAAGCCTAGAGAAGGTGTTAGCACTTTACGACACCCACTCAAAAACAGTTACCAAATATTGTCAGAAATAATCCTGAACTAATAATTATGAGTGGCACGAAAGCCATTAGGAAATTTTATCACCTCGAGAATATTGGAAGATTTAAATTTCCGTCATTGGAGTTTTTGAAATAATTATTTAGTAAAAAATGATAAATAACAAAATGATTTTTATTTTAAGTCATACAAGGGCTTGAACTTGCATAATGGATGTTAACACCTAAGTCCTTTGCGACCATTTCGACACCTTTAGGTTCAATCTAAATTTCTTTTTAAAAAACATAATTTTTTATTTTCAAACTTTGTTTTAAAAAAAACCTATCTAAACGAAATCTTTTATTTTAAAAATCAAATCTTTTTATTACTTTGAAATTTGAAATTATTTTATCTTAAAACAAAATTTATTAAAAAAAATTATGTAAAAACAAAGTCTTATTTCCTTTTAAAACCTTCCATTTACTTTTCTAAACAAAAAAATTTACTTTTCCTATAAAGATTTTTTTTTCATTTTTAAAACTTTACTAACTTAAAAGACATTTATTTTAAATTAAAACAAAATAATTTACTCAAAAAGAAACTTATTGAAAAAAGATATTTTATTTTAAGATAAAACTTTTTACTTATTTGCACTTTAAAAATATTGTTTAAAACATAAAACAAAATCTTTTAAAAACTCACATTTATCTTTTTATTTTAAAATAAAAAAACTTATTTTATCAAAATCTTTTATTTTCTTCCCTTTAAAAAAAATTTGTCATTTTTACTAAAAAAAACTTTTTCTTTATTGACAAGAACTTTACAATGTTTTTTCGTTATTTAAAAAAAAAAAAACTTTCATCTTCAAAATATTTTTTTTATTTAAAAAGGTTTCCTTCTAAAACCTTGTCTCTTCTTCTTTTTTTTAAGAGAATATTTTTGTTCAAACAAAGTATCATTCTTTCTCTTTTCAAACCTCACATTTCTTCAACTTGGTGATTATGATAGAGGGATCTATGGAAATCGTCGAAGTGCCTGTTCTCGTGGAGGTGCAGATATGGGTTTGTCATCGAATTGCTGCTGCTCACAGGTTCAGATCTGGACGGGTTTGTCGCCGAAGTGTCACTGTTCATGGGTTTAGATCTGGACAGGTATATCGCTGGCTCATTGTTCGTGCTGCTGCCGTGGGATCGCCAGACCTGCTCGTGCTGCTACCTTGGGGGTCAGACTTGCTCGTGCTACTATCGTGCGATCGCCGGTCTCGCTCGTGTCGATACTATCGTGGGCTTGCCGTTGGTTTGCTGATGTCGGGTTATGGTAGAAATACTACCAAATTTGTTCGACCTCGAAGCCAGAGTTCGTGGACCATGAAAAAACGACATCGGATTTGTTGCACCGCTGGTCTCTGTCGAAAATTGTGATGCCGTCGGAATCCTCACTAGATCTGGTCGCCGGTGGTTGTTGGAGGATGTTGGGGTCGTGCTGCTGCAAGTCGTCATGTCATTTGTGCTCGCCGGAGTGGTTGAGGAAGATTGAGAATATGGTGATGGTTAGAATAAAGTAGAAGAAGTAAAAGATGACGGAGAGGTGAAGAGAGAGAATCAAATAAAATAAAGGAGAAAATAAAAGGAAAAAGGTTATGATGGTAGGGTTGTTAGAGAGAGAAATAATAATTAAAAAAAAAAACAAGAAAAGTGGCTTGGGTTTTGGGCAGTGAAGAATAAGAGGGAAAGATATTGGTTTTTTTTTACTCTTACTTCTCCACAGCTTTCTTCTATGTAGGGGTGAAAGGAATCGAACCGAACAGAAAAATTGACCTGGACCGAATTGGTTCGGTTCGGTTTAAATAATATTTCCATGCAGGTTAGACCGAACTTAAACGTTGCTTTTAAACCCTAGTCTCTTATTTTGTAACCTATTTGTGTTGTCCCTCACCTCCTTCAGTTCGCGAGTCTACGACCCTCCCCTTGGCTCTCTCTCTCTCTTTCTGTGATCATCTCCAGCGACAACGACCATCTCCGGCAGCAGCGACCATGTCCAGCAGCGGCGACGTTCTCTGTGAATGACCCTTCGTCTCGATTCAACTCTCACCTCGTCGAAGCTCTTCATCCGTGGTAGGTCTTGTATACAAACCCATGTTCTTCTCCTGTTCTTGCATTTCTTCTATCAAAACCTCAAATCCCAAACTCTTCAAAAACCCATCAACTTCCCTCTGATTTAGGTAAAAATCAGCCATTAGAGGCTGATGTTGGGTTTTTGCTGATTTATTGCTTTTTTGATGAAATAGGCATTTTCACTTCTCTCTCTCTGATCTTGTTTCCATGGCAATGTACTGATTGTTTCTCTAAACTTCGATTTCTGGAGATGGGTTTGCGCGTAATGCTCTTTTTACTAAATTTTGGAGGTTGTTTCGTTCATTATGAATATGAGTTTCTGGATGAAATGGGTCTTTCTATGTTCCTGATTTCTTCCACAGATCTATGATGCTTGGCCACACTCTGTTGATCTGGTTTTAATGGACATTGTTGTTTGGGCTTGAAGTTTAGGATTTATGTCTTTTACTTCTTTGTTTGGGCCGATTATGCTATGTTCTCTTGTTGAGTGTTTTTTTGTGCAGTTCAAGTTTATGATACCCAATTACATAACTTCACTCATCTGTATTCATGTATACATAACTTTTGAAGATTTGGATGTGGGTGTAACCAAATGGTGTCCCACCCCCACTCTAACACCATTTCTTGTTAGTAATGTGTATCAATGTGTATCAATGTGTAACAATTACCATTTCATTCTAGTTATTGCAAATTGCTACAAGAAATTGAATCATAAAGCAGGGAAGGAAGCTTGAGCACCAAAGATCTTGATTCTTTGGTTTCTGTTTTATAATTATCTGGTGGAAGGTTGGGAGAAAGTAGACCTTTGAAAGCAAATCAATTTTTCTAAAAAGTCTATATCTAGCCTTGAAGCAATGGGTTAGATTCCAATTTCTAACATTTCATTGCTTTTGCTTCGAACTTGTTTATTTTGATGTTTCATTTACTTTGGATGTTTACTCGATGAGATTCGATGATGTTGATGTGCATTTTCTTGAGGAAACGTAGAGAACTAATGATTTTGTTTTTAGTTTGAGCTTAATGATTCCATTACTGATGTGCATTTTCTGAGTTTAATGAGTTAATGATTATGTTCTTAGTTTTTTAGTTGAGTTTCTTGAACTTTTTTATTTGTGTTTTTTAAAAGGTCTAATTTTATCTTATTAATTCACAAGATGACTTCATCTGAGTTTTCTAAAACTAAGTCATTCTAGTCAAAGTGTTCCACTAGTTGAACTTGACAACTCTAACCTTGCTGCCAGTAGTAGAGCAAGATTGCATGGTAAAAGAAAACGCTCTAAAGGTTTAGATGTATGGGAACATTTTGTTAGGGTAGAGGGATGCAATCTTGAATTTCCTAGGGCTGCTTATAAATATTGTGGGACTACATATGCATGTGATTCTAAAAGAAATGGGACAACAAATTTGAAAAAGCACCCAGAGAAATGTAAGAAATATATCGAGGATTATGTTGAAGGAGGAGGGGATTCTGAGACTAATTTGGTAGCTACATCGTTTACTCAAAAGAATTGTAGAACGATGCTTGCTTGTACGGTCATATTGGATGAATTGCCTTTTAAGATTGTTGAAAAGCGAAGGATTTCATAAATTTTGCTAGGCATTGAATCCTAAATTTGTAATTCCATCCCGAATAACTGTTGCAAAGGATTATTTTCAACTGTACATGATTGAAAAAAAGAAGTTGAAAAGTGCTCTAAGTAGAAGTGGTCAACGAGTTTGTTTAACGACTGATACTTGGACTTCAAGTCAAAATATCAACTATATGGTTATAACAACTCATTTCATTGATGGTGATTGGAATTTACACAAAAAAAATTAAAACTTTTGTCAAATAGCTAATCACAAAGGAGATACAATAGGAAGAGCAATTGAAAAATGCTTGCAAAGTTGGGACATTGACAAAATTTTTACTGTGACTATTGATAATGCTAACTCAAATGATGGAGCAATGACTTATTTGATTAGAAAGCTAAAGGAAAGAAACACATTGGTATTAGATGGTGAATTTCTCCATGTTAGGTGTTGTGCTCATATCCTGAATTTGATCATCGGTGATGCTTTAAAAGATTTACATCTTTATATCATTCGTATTAGAAATGTTGTAAAGTATGTTAGGTCATCTCCATCAAGATTGCAAATATTTAAAGACTTTGCTAAAGAATATAACATTTCAACAAAAAGTTGTCTGACTATGGATGTCCCAACACGATGGAATTCAACATTCGCTATGTTAGATGGAGCAATTAAGTTCCAAAAGACTCTCGAAAGATTAAAGGATCATGACTCAAATTACATTGCAGAAGGTGACACACCTACTAATGAAGATTGGGATAATGCTAGAGTATTTGTAGGGTTCTTGAAAATATTTTTAAATGTTACCCTAAAATTTTCTGCATCAATGTCTGTGACTTCGAACATATTTTTTCATGAAATGTGTTTGGTTCAGGAAACAATTCGTGAATACTCTTTGTATGAAAATGACTTGTTGAGTAAAATGACATCAAGCGTGCAAGAAAAATTTAACAAGTACTGGGGTGTAACTACAAGTGAGAAGATGAACTTATTGTCATATGTTGTAGTTG
This sequence comes from Momordica charantia, assembly GCF_013281855.1. NCBI lineage: Eukaryota > Viridiplantae > Streptophyta > Magnoliopsida > Cucurbitales > Cucurbitaceae > Momordica > Momordica charantia. The sequence continues at coordinate 10,596,801 of NW_028275167.1, read as the reverse complement.
TTCTTGACCCTAGGTATAAGTTAAATTACGTGAGTTATTGCTTTCATGAATTTTTGGAGCATGAAAATGCAATTTTGTGGACGAATAAGGTTGAAGCAGCATTACGTCGATTGTGTATACAAGAATGTCAATGCCAAAGGAACACCTCTCTCAAACACAATCATCCACACCCATAGAGGTATCGACTTGTCAAAGTGAAATACCATCTATCTCTTCTAGTGCATTCGGTGAAATTGGAATTTATAAGGTACGTGCTGTTGTTCATGATATATATAAACAAAGTAAGAAAAAAGATTCAGATGATGGAAAAACAGAGGTGACTCGTTATCTAGATGAGGCTTGTGCTGAAGATGATGATTTTGATTTATTAAACTGGTGGAAGATAAATTCTAGTCGATACAAGATTATTAGCCAAGTAGCTAGGGATATCTACAACATTCCTATATCTACTGTTCCATCCGAGTCAGCTTTTAGTACTGGAGGACGGGTGTTAGATTCTTTTAGGAGTTCATTAACTCCTCAAACTACAGATGCACTCATTTGTGCACAAAATTGGCTTCAATCAAAACCTCTAGATGATATGAGTGAAGAAATTGATGGAGCAGAAGAAATTGACGAAGGTAAGAAGTAATGTCATTATAATACTTATTTGAAAATTTGTTTATGGTATTATAAATCTTGATGAACTAATTGTTTTTGTTTCTTATTTAGAATACTCAAGCATACGTAAGGAGATGGAAGCTGCCTTTGAAAACTCGAAATTTAATTTTGTGGTTCTAACTTCTACTCTAAAAATATCGTTTCTAAAAATATGGTTCATCTCTATTTCATTTACATGACGTATCGAAATGATATTAAAACTATCTATGAGTTGTCTATGATTTTATTTTATGTAAAATATTAATTAATAATTCTTGTTTCTTTTGTGGAGTTTTGAAGTCTAGTGGAGGAATTGGAGTCTTGATGATGGAAATCAAGATTCAGCCAATGACAGTTGACTTGAAAAGATTTAGTATTTTTTGTTAGAATTTTGTAAATGTCAATATTGGAATGTTTGATTAGTTAAAATGATACTTGGAATTTCTAGGCATTACTTTTAAGCTTCAAAAGTACATGAGAACGTTCACTTTCACCTCTCAATGCAAAAGTTGAGGCGATCACAAATCCATAATTCTTTTTTACTTAATAGAAGAGATAGTGGCTTGTAAGTAAGGAATTAAGAAAAAAACGGTCTAAACCGAATCGGCTCATGTCGGTTTGGTTCGGTATTCGTCTCTGTTGACCCGAACCGATTTTGGTTTTCCACTCCCTACCCAAAAACCGAACCGAACCGGAATATTTACACCGCTACTTCTATGTAGTTCTTGAACTGTTGCACCAACCCCTACCAAGCATAGCTAAGACATCAACGACTTTGCAACATATTGGCCCTTTTCCTTTCATCTCAAGGCCCTAATACTTACCTTCCTTTAAGACTCATCGAATCAACTCTCAACCATTTACCTAAAGCATTGATACTCATCTTTTTCCAAAGTTTGGCGCATCGACCCCCAACCATTTACCCAAAGCCTCGATACCCAATTAGTGACATATCAGTCCTTTGGCCTTGATACTTACTCATTCACTTCATAACATAACCAAACTCTCACAAGAGCCCTATTACATGCTTTCTAAGCCATGACCTATGCAGCATTCAGCTCACAAATAATACAGCATGTTTGCAAAAAAATTAACAAACATGCTATCAACTAAATGATATGTCTAATATGCTTTCATAATAGAACAATTTTCACAATCATTTTAGTATGTTTTTATGAACACAACTATACAAGAATATAACTAACAATGATCCAAAAACACATCCAACACACCCACTGTTTTCACAATAGTCAGGACACAACCAACTCACAATATATCAATAGCAATATGTATAAAGTAAAACCAACTGCAAACAATCATGCAACAACACTCATAAGCACACAAGCAAACAATCAGTTCATAGCAACATACAACAAACAATCCCCTCAAGAAGAATTACTTACAAATAAGTCCTAACGCTCCTAAGCTTCACCAAAAGGGTCATAAACCAAAAGTGACCAAGCCTTGGTTAGAAATCACTTTAATCAAATCGAAATTCAATTTAGGTGAGTCGTTACCTATAAACTTAGGCCAAAACAACTTGGATTAAGAGTGGATCGATATCGAAGGAGTCTGATACCACAAAAATAAGAATGGAAAGGCTCCAACTTGCTGGTCCTACACTGAAAGGCGATCGGTAACACTGATTTGGATCCCAATAAGGGTGGGCCAGTGCCAAATCAATGCTGAAGTGGGTAGGTATCATGAATCAAGCTTCGATTGGGTGTGGGTAAATGTCGAAAGTCATTGGAACGGATAAATCATCACATGTCAGGACTGCGCAACACAGATCGGGTGTAGAGACACCGAATATGAGTTGTTCATGGTCGCCGACGTGGTAACGTTGAGGGTCACTACAAAACGACGTCGGAAAAGGCCGCGATGGTTTCTAGTTGTCGTGAGTTTGCGACTGCAGTAGAACCGATCGCGAGGGTGGAGCGTCACCAGAGACTTATTACTGAAAGAGGAGCAGCACCATAGATCTGACTTGGGCTACAGTGGAATGGCGGCGTAGATCGCGAAACGTTGACTCGTGCTGCTGCTGCTGTCGAAGACCACCAGAAGCATCGCGCCATTGGGGAGAAACTGCAGGGAGGAGACCGCGTTGCTACTACTACGGAACGTTGTTGTTGTCTGAGGCAACGACGGAGGGAGAAGAAGAAGAGGGGTGAGAGTGGCAGCTAGAACAAAAGAGAAGATGAAGAAGGAAAACTAGGGTTTGCTTTCTTTTTATTTTCCTTTTTGTTCTTCCTTTTCTTTTCTTTTTACCAAAAAGAAACATGATGTCACCAAAGAGATTTTGGTCTCATAGATAGAGAAGGAAAATATTATTTTTTTTAACAAATGAAAAACCAATTTTAAAATAGATTTGGAAAAATATTAAAAGATAGATTAACTCAATTTAAACCCCAAGAATAAAATCCAAAACGGAAAATTAAATTTCCAAAAGTTTAAATTAAGATTTAATTTAAAATCTCTTTCCATAATTCAAAAACTTAATTTATCTTATTCTAACGAAATTAAACTTAAATTCTAATTTACCAAAAATTAGAATTTTAAAAGAAAAAAAAGCTCAAAGAATTTAATTTATCCAAAAATGTAGAAATCCAAAAGTATAATTTAAACCTTAAAATAAAATATCCTGAAAGCTTGGGATATTACAGACTGTGTCTTGGTGGTGGCTCGTGGTTGGGCAATGTCTATAGTAGCATCAGATTCGCCTGATATTGCGTAACGTACTCGTAACTGTATTCAGAATTTGTGGGCGTTGGGTCGTGCTAAAGTCGGGTTATACAACTAAAATTAGATGCAACAGCTTAGATCCAAGATGCTATAGCCAATCTCCCTTTCCAACCCACAGTTGAACTCTCTTTTTGCTGCTGAGCCCTATATAGTGGTTGCGGTGGGTGGACCGCAACACGCGTTGGTTCCATTCTCAAGCCTCTCTTTGTCGGGAAAAAAAAAACTGTATTTTGGGTCCGGCCGATTCGATGGGGACGGATGTGTGTGTTCTTCGAAGAATAGTAGTGGCATTTATTAAAATAAAACGCTAGAAGGAGGGCTTGAACCTCCGACCTTGTGGTTAACAGCCACACGCTCTAACCAACTGAGCTATTCCAGCTTGATTTGAAATAATGGACTGTGGCTATAAATTATCTTAAAGTTCCCTCTATCACACGTGAAACATCTCCTTACTTTATACCAAATTGGAAATCATACATGAATCTAGTTTCTTACAAAATGACTTAAGTTTAATCTACATATCTCACACTTCCAAAAATAGTAATAATAAATATAAATATAAAAATTTCCCATGATCTTCCAAAGTTTGATAACCACTCTCTCAATTTTGTTTGACATAGTTTTGACTTAATTTTAAGACAAATTTCTAGAGAAAAATAAACAAAAAAGAACCAAAATAATTATAAAAGGGGCTTAAATTTTCAATTTTACCTATGTTGATATTAATTTGTTGTTGTTTCCTTCATTAGTAGAGTGATATTTAAGAAAGATATTTAGGGTTTAGTGGTCATAGCTTAAAGTTAATCATTGAAAGGTTGATTGGCCTAATTTATTATTTAGGGATGATTTTTGAACTAATTTTCATAGGTTAAAAAAATAAGTTTTATTTTTTTTAGTGTAACAAATGGGGGCAAGAGATTTGAACTCATGACTTCTCGATCAGAAAAATGTGTCAATTATCGTTGAGCTAAGCTCATATTGGCATTCAAATATAAGATTAAACTTACAAAATTACTATAAATAGATACAAAATTATCATTATTTGAATCTTTTTAATTATAAGTGTTTATGCAAAGATGTGCACAACAGTGTGTTCCTGACTGTAGCTCGAACTCGGCCTCCGTACCGACCTGAACCTTTGGGCGGACCTGCACAAAAAGGTGAGCACTCCGACGATCAAGTCAGTATAGGTCGGATTCCAAGTTTAGTTCGAAGCCAGAAATCCTCGTACCTGACCGGGGAGTGAGGTCCTCTACTTATGGGTGATGGTCCCGCTAATCTCGCGACGGTTACACTCGGTAATCTAGGGACCATCGGTTACACCCGGTGATCTCGAGACTGACGGTTACGCCCGATAATCACGCCGTGGACAATTGCTCACGTCGGCCTCTACCGAGCTCCCGGTAGGTCAGACCTGGGCCAGGTTCACCTCGGCCCTCAAGCTTAAGCTTTCGTCGGCGTTGGTGGCAGCCATCTCGGCTATCCGAGCTGGGCATGACTCGTGGGCCATCTTGGAGTACCAATAGGGGTCTTCCACGTGTCCAGGGTATTTTCATCCCCAAACATTGGCCCCCTCTCTGTCTGGTCCGATCTCGACCTGGCAGAGAAGTTCACTCGACTTGCTTTGGACACGTGGCGACTTCCTATTCGTGGGAAAATACAACCGTCGCGGAAGATTTATCGTCGGAATATTCAAATATTCCGACGCTTCGGATCTCAGAGAAGATCCTAGCCGCTCGTTGATTACACGTGTACGGTGGGGAAATTCCTCCGACGGGCTATAAATGCCCCCAATCCTTCAGTTCATACCTTACGTTCCTTGAATTCTTGGAGTTCGATCTGAAGGCAGCTCCAACCCTTGGTAGGTCGGTCTCTTCCCTCTTTCTTTCGAACGTAATTACCATGTCGTCCTCTATTAGTAGCAACCTAGGATCCGAGTTAGCTCGTAGGTTAGAGTCCGAGCTCGAGGAGATAGAAAACTTTAGAATCTCCGATGACGGGGAGGATAGTGACGCCTCCACTTCAGGTTAGGGCTTGGAATACCTTTCTAGGATACCTGAGCACTACCTCGGATCCCTTCGTAGGGGGTTCGCTATCCCTGAGAACATCCTCCTCAGGCTTCCGAAGGAGGGGGAGAGAGCTGACAATCCTCCAGAGGGATGGGTCACTCTCTACTTCAAAATGTTTGAGTACGGCCTCAGACTTCCCCTTCACCCCTTTGTCCAAGAATTTGTCTTCCGGACTGGGTTAGCTCCGGCTCAAGTGGCCCCCAATGGGTGGGGTGTCATTTTCGCTCTGGCCATCCTCTTTTGGCTACGAGCTCGGGATAGTGAGGAGGCCGAGCTGTTGGACGTAGACCAGCTCCTCGTGTGCTTCGAGGCAAAGAGGATAGCTAAGAAGCCTGGTCGGTTCTATATGTGCGCAAGGAAAGGCGCAGGCGGCATAGTTAAAGGGCCGACCTCCATCAAGGGATGGGTGAGGAAGTGGTTCTACGCTTCCGGGGAATGGCTCGCGAAGGACGAGTCAGGTCGTTCCTTCTTTGACGTCCCCACTAGGTTTGGGAACCTAGGTACGAAATAGCTCTTACTTTTCGTAATTTTCTTCTGTCATTCAGGTCTAACTCGGATTTTGTCTTCGTGCAGTTTCAATCCGACCAGTCCCTGAGCTTACGCAAGCCTCCTTCGATACGCTGAAATACTACAAGGAGCGCTTTCCGAGGGGTAGGAAGGTCGGAACCCTAGTGACTGACGAACTGCTGCTCGAGTCCGGGCTACTAGATTACAACCCCGCAGTTCGTCCCATCGAATCCTCAAGGCCGAACTCCGAACTTGGTATGCCGAGCTTGCCTCCCCCCTTTTTCCTCTAACCTTGTGTTGACCCTTATCTTTATTTCGCAGCCATGGTTTGCGGATTTGCAAGCGGCGTGAAGCGCAAGTCTAAGGGCCGAGCCCATGCTCTTGAAGCCGCCCAGAGTTCGAAACCTGCCACCCCTGCCGTGGTAGGGCCTGCCTCGAAAGATCCAGCCCCGGTGATCGAGCTGGAGTCTTCTGGGGGTCCCTCGAGGGAGAAGCGCCCCAGGGATCAGACCGAGGCGGTGGACGTCCCGCCTTTGGACGAGGAGGCGAGGGAGGAAGCCCCTCCGAAGCGAAGAAGGAAGAAAAAGAAGGCGATCTCCCCCTCGGAGGTCGGAGCTTGCCGGGTCTTGCCTGCAAGTTTTGCAGATCGGGTGGACGATCCTGCGGCCAGGATGGGCGGGACGTCCGACGTGACGGCACGGTTCAGAATTGAGCCGTCAAGTTCCGGGGTGAGGGACCAGGTGTCCCGCATCTCAGCTGCAAGTTTGGACCGCTGCCTGAGGAGGGCGTCCAAATTTGTGAGCGCCCCTGTGTCCGTTCTGCAGAGGAACATCGACTACGCCGCCGAGGTCAGACTAGTGCCCAATTTTTGCTTGATTTCGCCCAACAGGCTGTTCGATCTAACTTTTCCCTTGTACCATTTCGCAGGCGTTCGTTGCTTCCATTCAATCGGCTCTGGCTGTCAAGGCCGAGCTGGATGGGAGGGAAGTTCTGGCAGCGAGGGAGAAAGAGGAGTTCTCCGCTGCCTTGGAGGCTGCTTCCTCCACCATGAAGGATGAGCTGCTGAAAGCTCACTCTGAGGTGGAGACTTTGAAGGCCGAGGTGGAGTCTCAGGTCGAGCTGCTGAGGAAGGAAGAGGACAGGCGCAAGGCCCAACTCCGAGCTGCCCACGCTATTACCAGGGGCCTGGAGAGGGAGAAGTTCCAGCTCCTGAAGGAAAAGGACGACATGCTCCAGGCGCTCGAAGCGAAAGATAAGGAGCTGGAGCATGCGACTGCCGAGCTGGAGACGGCGAAGGAGCGCCTCAACAATGGAGTCCTACTGGAGGAAGCGTTTAGGCAACATCCTGACTTCGATGGATTTGCCAAAGATTTCTCCGACGCGGGCTTCAAGTTCCTCATGAAGGGCATTGCTTCCGACATGCCCGACCTTCAGATCGATCTCAGCGGTCTGAAAAGGAGGTCTGCCGAGAAGTGGGCGTCTGGTCCTGGCGGCACCCCTGGCCCCCAAGCATTGGTGGATCAGTATGTCAGGGATCTGGACTCTGACTACTCCGATCCCGAAGAGGACCAGGTCGGCTCTCCTCAGGAGGGCGCTCCCCCAGCAGGCTCTTAGGCGACCCCCCTTTTCTTCTTCCTTTTTTTTTTGTAAGTGTCAGGGCAGAGCTGCAAGGTCTATAAGCCTTGGCTCTGCTCTTCATTTAATAAAGAGACTCCCATTGGCTTCCACTTTGTTGTTGGCAACCGTTTTTCTTTGCTTCTCCTTTGAACTGCAGCTAACGTCACCTCGCACCTCCTACTTTTGAAGTCGCGCTTTTAATTAACATAATTTGAAAGTTTGAGTTTGAATCTCTTAATATTCAATACATTGCACCAACTCTGGAGTTTTAACATTTCACTCTTAATTGAAAAAAGGTAAAAAGGCTAAAATCCTAAGTCCGTAGCTATTCTTCATACTGTTCCTCGTACCCCCAAGTTCGGAGGCTCGATCATTTTGAACTTTCCACATCGCCCCCTTTGCCTTGAATGTTTTGAATTTTAAGTTCGTCAGTGGTTTTGACATCGCACCTCGTACCCTTAGGCTTCGAAGGATTGAATTTGAACCAACTGCTGGAATGCGATCGCGTGAGAGTCCGTGTCCCCCATTGAATTTCTTGTCGAACTCGGAAGCATGAAATTAAATCATCACGTTTATTCCGATCATACTTCCTTTGGAACAGCCTTTACAGGTGCATTGAAAATCCTTTTGTCATTTCAAGGGTAATAACGCTTCAGGTGCTCCGCGTTCCACGGGTGCGCGAGGACGTCTCCTTTCAGATCGGCCAATATGTACGTCCCAGGTCGGACTATGCCCTTGATCTCAAACGGGCCCTCCCAGGCCGGGTCAAGGGCACCCACATGCGTTTGGACCCTCCTTAAGACCAGATGTCCGACCTGAAAGCCCCGAGGTCGGACGCGGGCATTGTAATGTCTGGCCATTCTGCCCTGATATTCCGCCAGGCGTAGCTGGGCCATTGCTCTTCTTTCTTCCAACAAGTCGAGGTTGAGGAGCAGCCCATCCTCGTTCGTCGTAGGCTCATAATGCTCTACTCTGTCAGATGGCATGCCGATCTCAACCGGGACTACAGCTTCGGAGCCGAAGGCCAGGGAGAACGGGGTCTCACCCGTCGACTCTCGTTGGGTGGTCCGGTACTACCATAGAACCTCTGGTAGCTCCTCGGCCCACCTGCCTTTCTTGGAGTCCAGTCTAAGTTTGATGCCTCGCTTGATGATCTTGTTGACCGCCTCCACCTGCCCATTTGCTTGCGGATGTGCGGGGGACGAGCTGAGATGACTTATGCCAAGTTTGCTGCAAAGGTCTTTGAACTTGGCGTTGTCAAACGGCTTCCCATTATCTGTCACTATGGCCTGCGGTATACCAAAGCGACATATGATATTCGTCCATACGAAGGACGTGACCCTGGATTACGTTATGTGGGAGAGCGCCTCGGCCTCGGCCCACTTGGTGAAGTAATCCACAGCAACCACAGCGAACTTGGTCTGGCCCTTGCCCAAGGGGAAAAGACCAATGATATCTACCCCCCACTGCGCGAATGGCCATGGGGCCGAGATGGGGGTGAGTAGCTCGGGAGGTTGGTGGATTATGGTTCCGTAGCGCTGGCAATTGTCGCAAGTTCTAACGAACTTCTTGGCGTCCTGGCTGAGGGTCGGCCAATAGTATCCTTGCCGGATCACTTTGGCTGACAGCGACCGGGCGCCTGAGTGATTGCCGCACACTCTTTCGTGGATCTCTCTGAGGACGTACAGGCCCTCTTCTGGGGTTAGGCATTTCAATAGAGGCAGGGAAAAGCCGCGTCGGTACAATGCACCATCTCGGACCACGAACCGAGCTGCCCGCCTTGCCAAGTGCGCTCCTTGGGATCTTGTGGTGAGTTGCCCTCAATGAAGTGCACGATCGGGTCCATCCATGAGGATTCTGGAGCGCCGATCTCCATCAGATCTGGCTCCGAGATCGAAGGATTATCTAGGATCTCGACGGGGACCGACCTGGCGAGGTCGGTCTCGTACGCCGATGCTAACTTGGCCAAGGCGTCAACATTAGAATTTTCTGCTCGCGGAATCCGGCTTACCTCGTAAGTTCGAAACTAGGCGAGGCATGATATGACCTTGCCCAAATACTTCTCCGTTCGGGTGTCTTTGGCTTGGTATTCGTCCTTGATCTGGCCCACAACCAGCTGGGAGTCACTGAAGACCTTAACACAAGAGGCCCCCAATGCTCGAGCGAGTCGCAGGCCGGCAATAAATGCTTCATAATCTGCCTCGTTAGAAGTCCGGAAGCTGAACCGTAAGGCATACTCAAATCGCTCACCTCCTGGTCCGAGCAAGAGGACCCCGGCTCCGCACCCCTTCTCATTGGAGGATCCGTCGACATAGACTGTCCACGGTAGATCGGACTCGCTCAGCTCGGAAGGTGGTGTGAGCTCGGCTATGAAATCTGCCACTGCTTGTCCTTTCAACGTAGTTCTGGGTTCGAACTGGATGTCGTACTCACTTACCTCCATTGCCCACTTCATTAGGCGACCAGAAGCTTCTGGCTTATGGAAGATGCTTTTTAGGGGCAAGTTAGTGAGCACCACCACCGTATGGGCTTGGAAGTATGGTCTAAGTCGTCGGGCCGAGGTGACCAAAGCGAGAGCCAACTTCTCCATTTGAGGGTATCTAGTCTCGGCTTCGGTCATAGCCTTGCGTGTGTAGTAGACCGGGTTTTGCCGCGCTTCCTCTTGCCTGATTAGGGCCGAGCTGACGGCACTGTCAGACACTGCTAGGTACAATTGGAGCTTGTCCCCCGGCATGGGCTTGGCAAGCAAGGGTGCCGAACAGAGGTAGCTCCTCAATTGCTGAAACGCTTGCTCGCACTCCGCTGTCCATTCAAACGGCCCTTTCTTTCGTAAGACCTTGAAGAAAGGGAGGCACTTGTCTGTCGACCTTGAAACAAACCGGTTCAGGGCCGCAATCCTGCCATTGAGGCACTGAAGCTGCTTCAGCGTTTTCGGTGCCTCCATCTCGATCACGGCTTTAATCTTTTCGGGATTGGCCTCGATTCCCCGGTTGTTTACCATGAAGCCAAGGAATTTTCCCGAGGTAACCCCAAAGGCACATTTAGCAGGGTTGGGCTTCATTTGATATGCCCTCAAGACCTCGAAGGCTTCAGTCAGGTCGGAGAGATGCGACTTAGACTGCTTGCTCTTGACAAGCATGTCGTCCACATACACTTCCATATTCCGGCCGATCTGCTTGGCGAACATTTTGTTCACCATTCTCTGGTAGGTCGCTCCTGCGTTCTTTAACCCGAAGGACATGGCCTTGTAGCAGTACAGACCTTGGTCTGTTATGAAAGCGGTATGACCTTCATCTGGGACATACATCTTGATTTGGTTGTACCCAGAGTAGGCGTCCATGAAGGTGAGCAGTTCGTGCCCGGCTGTGGCGTCCACGAGCTGATCAATCCTCGGCAGTGGGAAGCAATCTTTCGGGCATGCCTTATTTAAATTCGTAAAATCTACGCACATTCTCCACTTGCCGTTAGATTTTTTAACTAATACAACATTGGAGAGCCACTCGGGATACGAAATTTCTCTTATGTATTCAGCTTTCAAAAGTTTGCTAACTTCCTCAACAATTACATCACTCCTCTCCTTGTTCATATGTCTTCTTTTTTGTTTTACAGGTCGGAATGATGGATCTATGCTGAGGCAATGCGTCATAATCCGCGGGTCTATGCCAGGCATGTCCTCATGGGACCACGCAAAGACGTCCGAGTTGGATCTGAGGAAGTGGATTAGCTCCTCTCTGTCGGTGGCCCCCAGCTTGGTTCCTATGCTTACTTGTTTCTCGGGACTAAGCAGAGGAACAAGCTCGAGCTCCTCAGTGGGTGCGGCAAATTCCTTCCTCGGCAGGTCGGCCTCGAACTCGAGCGTCCCATCCCTGAGAGTTTCGAGGGCGCAGACCGACGAGCCTTTGAGTGCGGCAGCATAGCACTCCCTCTAAGCGGTCTGTTCTCCTCGGACCGTGCCCACGCCATTGGGGGTGGAGTACTTCAAAACTTGATGAAGTGTTGAGGGAATGGCCCGAAATGAGTGGATGATGGGTCTCCCAAAGATGGCGTTATAGGCCGATCTGCCGTCAACTACCACGAACTCGGCCATTTGAGTGACCTGAGTTTGGTCCTGCCCCAGCGTGACCGGCAAGTCGATGCAACCCTCTGGGATGACCGATTCTCCAGAGAACCCAACCAGCGGCGTCGGGCTTCTCTTCAATTGCGACCCCGTCCAGCCCAAGGCGAGGTAGGTCGGTAAGGACAGGATGTTAGCGGATGCGCCCCCGTCTACCAGCACTCTCTTGACCACCACATGATCGATCAAGGGAGCAATCACAAGGGCATCATTGTGGGGCAGGTGGACCTTCTCCAAATCTGCACCGTCGAAGGTGATTGGGCAGGTCGGCCCCTGCTCCCTGATGATGCACACCTCGCACCTGGCTGCACGGGCTAACTCCTTTCTTTTATGTCCTGATTGACCCCCGCTTGGCCCTCCAAAAATGGTATTGATGATCGCAGGTCGGTCAGTGCGCCGGGGTGGCGTCCTCGAACGCTTTCGCTCTTCCTTTTTCTCGGCTGAGCTGGTCCCGGGCTTTCCCACGAACTTCTTGAAGTAGCCGTCTTGAATTAGATCCTCAATTCGGCGCTTCAATTCCCAGCAGTCCGACGTGTTGTGGCCGTGCTCCAGATGGAAGCGGCAATACTTGTCCTTGTTGCGCCTCTCCGGGGCTCCCCGAAGTTTCTCCCGACGCTTGAGTAGTTTGTCCATTTCGGAATCCTCGATGTTCGTTAGGATCTCGGAGATTGGAATCGTGGTTGGGGTGAAGCGCTCGTAAGGTCGGCTCCTGGTAGGTCCGCTCTCCACCCTTCGATACTCAGGTCGGCCACTGGAGAAGGATCCCTTGTCCTTGGACTTGGGATCTGCCCTTTCATCCTTTCCGCTTCTGCCCCGGCCCATCTTTCGTTCAGGTCGGCCGGTTTTTTGTTCGGAGGAGCTCCTGTCCGTCGATGACTTTCTTCGCCTTCTGGAGTACCTCGGCGAAGGTGGCCGGGGCCTCCTCTCCAAGCTTCACCGTGAGGGCTTCGTCGGCTAGACCGGTGAGGAAATAGCACATGGCCGAGTCATCGGAGCAGTGTGCAACCTTCAACTGTTCCTCCTGGAATCTGGTGACATACTCCCGCAGCGTCTCACCCTCCTTCTGCCTGATGGTGGTGAGATGGGTCGCTGTCTTTTTGTCGTAGTGCCGAGAAGAGAATTGGGCAAGGAACTCCCTTCTCATCTGAGAGTAGGTCGAGATCGACCTGGCTGGCAGTCTCCGGTACCACAATCGCGCGCTGCCAGTAAGCGCAATCTGAAAGGCGCGGCATTTGATTGCGTCTGATGCCGCTTGGAAGTCCATGAGGCCTTCAAAGACCTCAACATAGTCCTTGGGATCCTTTGTCCCGTCATAAGGCTTCACGGTAGGAGCTTTGAACTTCGGAGGGATTGGTGCTTCCAACACGTCCGAGGTGAAAGGCGATTCTCTCAAGTCGCCATCGCTCAGTGAATCGTCTTTCTGCTCACATTTGGCCTTTAACGCCTCCACCTGAGCATCGAGCTCCCCCCTCAGCTGGTCGAACTCCTCCCTTGTGATTATCCCTGCGGGATTGTGAGAGGATTCAGCCTGCTGGTTGGAACTCCTGTGTGAGCGGGACGGTGACTGCCCTTTTCGGAGAGACGAGTCTCTTTCTGTTGAGATGCTCACGGAGGTCTCCCCTCTGGCGAGTATACCCCTCGCTCTCGTTGTCTTCGGGACGTTCCTCCTCGGCCGGGCCGAGGTGGGAACCCCTTTGCTCGCGTGCGTCCACGCGCGTCACTCGATTTTCAGATCGGAACCCTGCGCCTGCAGCCAGCATCATTTCGTTATACATTTCCTCCATGGAGCGCATTTGTGTGCGCATTGCCTCCATCTCTCTCTTGAGCGCATCAAGGTTGTCGCTTGTTGGATCCGGGGCTGGACCCCGGGTGCCCTTCTTTGAGGTCCCACCTCGGCCACGGGTGGCCTTGGACGTCCTCGGGTGCGCAGGCGGTAGGGCAGGTGTGGTGATCCGTGCCGACCTGCGGAGGGGTTCCGTTACTGGGCCGTCGTGACCTTGCCCCTCTACCGCTGCTGCTCCGACCTCCCTCTGGTGGGCATCGCTGGCAGCTAGAGTCCTTCGATCTGTCGTATTGGTCGAGTTCGCTGGTTGAACCATGTTCGCTCGCGTGTTGGTTTAAAGGAATTGGGATGACTTAGATTGTCGTCCCTACAGACGGCGCCAAATGTTTATGCAAAGATGTGCACAACAGTGTGTTCCTGACTGTAGCTCGAACTCGGCCTCCGTACCGACCTGAACCTTTGGGCGGACCTGCACAAAAAGGTGAGCACTCCGACGATCAAGTCAGTATAGGTCGGATTCCAAGTTTAGTTCGAAGCCAGAAATCCTCGTACCTGACCGGGGAGTGAAGTCCTCTACTTATGGGTGATGGTCCCGCTAATCTCGCGACGGTTACACTCGGTAATCTCGGGACCATCGGTTACACCCTGACGGTTACGCCCAATAATCACGCCGTGGACAGTTGCTCACGTCGGCCTCTATCGAGCTCCCGGTAGGTCAGACGTGGGCCAGGTTCACCTCGGCTCTCAAGCTTAAGCTTTCGTCGGCGTTGGTGGCAGCCATCTCGGCTATCTGAGCTGGGCATGACTCGTGGGCCATCTTGAAGTACCAATAGGGGTCTTCCACGTGTCCAGAGTATTTTCATCCCCAAACAATAAGGTATATTGAAATTTTCAATTATACCATTTTTGTAGATAATTTATTAAATTGGTGGATTTCAAACTTTCATGGAATATAATTTAGATCTCAGTCTTCAAACTTCTAAATGGTTGATAGAAATTATACGTTGTTTCTCTAAACTTGCATATGAAGCACTACAAGAATTGGTGGCTTTGTGGACGTTTTCTTGCTTGACGAGAAAGAAATGGTCGGGAGGTACATAGTTCACGGGTGTCTACTTTTTCCGACATTCTTTTACAAAATTTCAAGAAAAAAAACACTATCCCGGCACTTTTTATAAAAAGTCAAGAGAAGTTTAGAAATTTAGCGGGCTAACCCAATTTTATCCCGATGTTTAAAAACGCTGGAAGAGACTTATCCCGACGGGTTTTAACAAACGTCGGGAGAAAATTGGGCTCACACGCCAAATTGTGAAACATCCCTCTACATTTTTAAAAAAGCGTCGAACGGGTCTTCTTCTCCCAATGCTTTTTAAAAAACGTTGGGAGAATTAAACTTCCCCTCCAAACATTTTCCAAAACACTTCGAGCGAAAATTGTGTTCGCACCCTTTATTATCAATTCTCTCTCTACTTTTTAAAAGGAGTCTGGATGGGTTTACCTCTCCCAATGTTTTTTAAAAAGCGTTGGTAGAAGTAGACCCATCCCAACGTTTTTTTTTTTAAAAGTCCTAAGGGGAAAAGATTCTCTTCTCTCTACTGCAAAGTTCGTCGCCCATTGTTGTCATCGTTGTCGTTGCCGCTTCCTCTCCGATGGCGAGGTTATAATTTTCATCTTTTAAGTTTTTTTTTATTATTATTTTTAATTTCCTTTGGATTTGGATAGAGATTGATGGGATTATTATTTTTTGTGAGATTGAGAAGAGGAGAGAACCCATGAGAATTGAGAGTTCTGCTCTTTCGCTGGCTTTTGGCAAGTGGCGAGGCATTGCCATTTCTTCTTTTTTTTTTCTAACTTCGTTTATTTCTTTTTCCCACCCGCCTCACGGTTCATGTACTGTATTAACTAGCAAGTTTGATCAAATTTTTTTATTTAACTAGAGGTTTATTTCTCTCATCCTTTAAATTAAATTGAATATGAGAGGGATGAATGAAATGTATCGGTTTGAGAGTTTTTTTGTCTTTATTTTTTAACCATTGTTTAGTTTTTAAGGCATTCAGATCTAATTAAAGGTTGGATTATTATATGGAAAGTAGGTGATATTTTAGAAAAATAAGACACTAGGGTTTAATTTTGGATGATTGGACTTACTTTTGTATAAGGAAAGGGTTTACTTTTCATTGAATTTAGTGAGTTTTGTACTATTTTTATTGATTATTGATTAATGTATTAATAATTTAACTTTCTTTTGATATTGAACTTCTACCAAATAATGACATTCTGCTCCCTGTTTTAAATATTTTCTTCTTGAAAGCGATAGCTTTACTGTTACAAAGATAGCTTTACTCGCAATATTGCTTTTATTTATTTATTTTCTTAATTTTTCTTTCTTTTGCATGTTACTACGGGTTGGCTAAGTATTTTATGACAGGTTATCGGTCGGTATAGATTAGTATTGTAGTGTTTTAAAAATAAGTTATGAAAATATGGAAGTTAAAAATTAAGATAATATATATGCCATGATATGTTGTGATATTTGAGGGTGTGGTACCATTTTTATTTTCTTCTTTTTTCTTGCTTGTTTCTTTTGGTTGTGAAGTTGTTATGTGTTTGGAATTTGGGATTTATACTTTGATTTCGCACTTTCTTGCATGATTGATGTTGGGTGAAGTTATTGTTAGAGTAATCACTTAATTTTCCTAATGAACGAAACCATGGTTTCTTTCCTTAATACTTGAAACAAAAAGTAGATTAAAAAAACAATTATCTACACTTTAATTGTATCAGGATAAATAATATATTTTCCTGGATATCTATCGTTGAATAATTTGTAGATCTTAATATAATTGGCTTGGTTGTTTGTTGCTTGTATTAAAGGTACGTTGTGAACTATTTTGTATTTAGTTTGATTGTGTGAACTCGCTGATATTTTAGTTGTGAGCGTGCTGGTTTGGTTGTAATTGTAGGAGAAATATGCATAGAAAACTTAAGGAAACACAAAATTAAAAATCCGAACCCAAAGTAGCGTCGTTTTCTTAAGACAATTTTGTTCCCTCTATGGTGCTCAGGGTTTCATGAAAAATTGTCTCGCACGATAGGATTGATATACCAACCTGTGAATGTAGCACTTCACACACAGGATTCAATGAGCTCACAGTATTTAAGTACTCGTACAGAGGAGAAAAGAGAGAATTTTTAGGGATGATTTTTCGATGTTGCAAAAGTGAGAAGAACCATGTATTTATACACTATTTTTAGCTATTCAAATAATCATATCTTTTTATGTAAGGTTATGTCTTTTGATAAAAAGGTCATGACCTTTATTTTACAAGAGACGCACACATTCATGAAAAGTTGTGATTCTTCACTTTTAACCAAAATAATTTTATTAAAAAATTCCAATTTCCAATCACTTTTATTATGAACTTCAATAAAAGTTGGAGGCAACTCTTTTAAATAAAAATCCATAATTCATCATCAATCATGTCCACTCCTACCCTCTCCCACTCTGAGCACTACAATAATTTTCTAAAATGCCAACCAAATTTACCCATACACTATTAGAAAGTTTGGCTTCAAAATCCGCTATATTGTCGTGGGTAAAACTTTAATGACAGTTATAAAGGTCAACAAAAAAAAATTTAAATTGTCACAAACCAATTTTCTGTGATACTTAAAACATGTCAATATGTCAGTTTTTAGTTGTCATTATACAAATTTTCACGACAATGAATAAAATGTCGTGATTAAATATTCGATGACATTTGTTAAATTGTCATTATACAATTTGTTGTGACACCTATGAAATGTCGTTAGAAAGGTTTTCTTGACAATTTAAAACTGTCGTGAAAATGTCTTATTCGACTGGGAAGAAAGATTTTTGCTCTATTCCATGACAAATATAATTTGTCATCATTATGTTATTTGTGACAATTTGTAACTATGATGGATGATTTATTTATGACAAACTATAACGTTGTAAGTGTATTCATGACAATTTTTTTTTAAACTGTCAATTGTCATAAATGAAGTTTATGACAGTTTATAATTGTCATTGAAGACCATTTTTCTAGTAGTGATAATTGAGAAATTGAGTCCCTATAGATTTATCCCAAAGGGAAAAAAGTTCATACAGACTCATGTTCGATAGTACCCACTAATGTTTACAAATCATAAACTCACAACTCAAATACATATTACACAAACCCAATATTATAGGATTGATTCCTTCATACTTAATCTAACCTTTTAGTCGTTGTTCGAACTTAAAATAACAAACAACTAAAGAACTGAAGGAACACGAAATAGGTTGAGAGTAAAGTGTAGAAAGCTTGAAATGATCACTTGGATGATGATTGAAGTGAAGGAGACTGCTGAATTTAAAGAGAACTCCAAGGTGGTTAGGGAGTTGAGCGCTTTTGAGAGCCATTCAAAACTTCTCCAACTTAATTTGTTATTGAATTGACATCTTTCTTTGCATGTATGACACATGGAGGGGTTAGGAGAAGCTGTGAAACACACCAAAACGTTTGTTTCTCATTAAGGGCATTCTCGACATTGGATAAGGCGTCAAACACTTAGCTTGGTAACTTCCTACACAAAATCATAATGTTTGTTATAAATCAACTCTAAATATTATAAAAATGTCCTATATGCATGTACAATCCAAGTTAAATCATAATTAAATATTTTGAGCACTAAAGTAAGCTTAAAACACAGTTTCTAAATGTAAAATAATGGAAAAACGTACCTAATTAGCTTCTTTTTACCCTTGTAAATGAGGGGAATCACTTACACTAGCCATCTCCAACAAATGGCTCATCCAACTTGGCATCAACAATCCTTTTTGAATGGGCATCTCGCTGTAAAATCCAACCTAAAGGATATGTTGATCCTCTTCATCTTGATTATGTTTGTTAACTCCACAAGGTGTTGTATGGTCTCAAACAGGCCCGAGTGATCGACTCAAGCAATGTCTGTTTGGTTGGAATTTGAGAAAGTCAAAATGAAGAAATTACACATCAAACATAACAAAAGGTTATTTCCAAAAACGTTTTTTAAAATAGATTCTCAAAATTAGTTGATTTAATAATAACATGTTTTTTCTAAAAATAATGAATGATCTAAGTTTAACTATAAGTTCGAAGAACAAAGATAGTTCAAAAAGTATCATGTTGTGAAGATTATGATAACACCAAATTTTGGAGGCATATATTTTAGGAATAAAAACTAGAAACTCTAACCATAATTCTAACTTGGTATTTTAGGAATCACACAACTTTAAGAAGTGATTTCAGAAACTAATGATAACAAATAATTAAAATCCAAAAAGAGAGCAAATTTGGTCTACAATATTTAAATCTAATGCACTACCCACAGCGGCGAAGACTTCATTTAAAAGGGCATGTCTTTCTCCCTCTCTACCAGTCGAAATATTTTGTTAAGTAATACTTTTGGTTCTATTCTATGAAACATTTGGTTATTAGAACAAAACAATTGTACTTTCAATGACATTTTAGATTGTCTGTGCGGGAGGATATAAAATGTTGTGTTTCTTCGAGGTTGTATAAATCATCATTTTTTGTAATTATGATATATCTACAATTTCTCTAAATCCTTTCGTATGTTTCTCACATACCATCACTGAAGTGATTTTTCTTTAAAAAAAATAATGATAATAAATTAATAATAAATTATAAAATTAAGCATGGTTAAATGTTGGCTATAAGGGTAGTGTAAGTATTGTGTGTTTATTATTTAAATAAGTTGTATACAAGTTCACTCTAACGCTCTATAAATAGTTCTAATATGAAAAACTTACCCAGAATAAGAATTTGTTGAATTCAAAATAGAAAGTTTAATATTAAGAAAATAAAAAATCAGTAGCAATATTTAATATTCTCCATCATAATAAATGTATAATAAAGACATTTTAAAGTAGAAATTATAGTGATGCTCCACGACAAGGATAAAACCCTAGCTTTGAATTTTTTTAATTAATATGATATTCTTGTTCTTTCTGATTTCAATACATGTTATAGAAAAACGAGGTTTTAAAAATAGGAGAAGTTAGCTTCTTAGGATAACAATAACTCACTGATTGAGAAATAACTTGTTTGAATTTTCTTAGAAATAAATAAATATATATTTTCTTTATTTACCTTGTTTATGATTTTGATGCTGACCAACTTCTTGTTTATGATTTTGATGCTGACCAACTTCTTTTTAATTTGAATGAGATAAACTTATGCTAATAAATTTATATGAAGCTAATCTAGAGTTGTGTTATTTGCGAGAAAATGAAGCATTTGAATATGAAATTGGGGCTGGTATATTTGGTTATGGCTCAAATTATTCGAAATATTTTACTTTTTTGAAGTTTTAGATTGAATTAAGAGAGGAGAGCAACAAACAATCTCCTAGAAGACCAAACTTAGCAATTGGATAAGAACTTTCTTGACCTATTGCGTTCCTCCTGACAATATCTCCTCAAAATGAATTAGTCCTTGAGATTTCAAGTTCACAACGATTTGTATTTATTAAAATGTTATTATTTATTGTTTTTTTTAAATGTCATAAACTTACTTCTTTTTCTTCTCCTGCGGTGATATTTTTTTTATTTGTATTGAAATCAAATTGTTATCTTTGTGTACAATTTTAAACGATGGTTATATTTTAAAAAAATAATTTTACTATTTATGCTTTTTTTTTGTCATTATAAAATTGAGTATGAGTATTTAACACCTTTACATTAATAAAAATAAAATAAAATAAAGATAAAGATAAATTTTAACTTTTTTGAAGCATGTTTATTTTAATAAGTATTACTAAACTTTAAAAAATAATTAACAATTATGTACTAAAAAATTAATCATTATCAAATTATATAAAAAAAAATTACTTACTATTTTATAGATAATTTTTTTTGATAAATATAAATTACTATAATATTTGATAGATGCTCAACCTTTTCCAAAGTAAAACTAATATTAATATATAATAAAATAAAATTAAGATAACATGTACAAGACAAGTGTTAGAATACAAGTATCTTAAAAAGTAAGGAAATAGGAAAAACATGTTCGGACATGTTTGTCCCTTCTTTAATCTACTAATTTACACACTATACGATTCATAATTTATTATAAATATTAATAGTTATTAATTATTAAATATAAATATTTATAAATGTATATGATATAGAGATTAGAATGGAAAAGGTTTTTCCTATAGCATAAAATTAATTTTTGTAAAACAAAATTGATTGGGTAGCTAAATTTTTTAGCTATACTTTTAAAAATGTAAATTTCTTTCATGTTTTTCAAATATGGCAAAAGATTTGAATTTTTATTTTCACAATTTTTATTATTCTAATTTTATCCTTATGCAATCCCATATACATCTAATGTATCAAATAAGTGAACAACTAAATTCACTTTTCAAGGTTGTGCAAAAACTTGGACGTGAAGATTTTTAGGTCTCACACTAAATACACACTAATCATTTTCCTATAATTTCTAAATTTAATTCCCTCCTTAAAGCTAACTTAGATTTAGATCTCAATGTTTCTTAAAGATGTCGAGTCTTGGGGAAGATAAAGTAAATAATGTTGTATTTAAGAGAAACTAATGATCCGTTTGGTAATGTTCCCGTTTCCCATTTCTCATTTTTTGAGAAACAGACAAGTTTGATAACCAATCTCATTTCTCATATCTAAATTTTGAGAAACTTTTCTTAAAAATGGACAAATTTTTTGAAACTACAAAAAGTAATTATGTTTTTTTTATTTTTGTTTCTTTATTTCAGTGAAAAGTTGCTACTTAATATTATATATTTTATCTTGTGTAAAATTCAATATCATTATACTATGGTTTGATGGTCCATGAGAGTTCCTTACTTCCATTGTTCTCCCCCATGTCTAGGCTTCTATCCCTTTGGGAGCATAAGGTTACAAGGTTAATCTGTTTTTTCTTTTTGATTTGATTTGATTTTTTTATTTAAAATATATTGAAAATTTATTTTTATTTAAATCTAATAATTTATATTTTTATAGCAAAGAAATTTATATTGTAAATTGTATTTTCTTTAATAAATTATATTCTTCGAATATATCTTATATCTTTTTATATTATATTATAAAATTTTATTTTAACTAAAAATAAAAACAAGATAACTTGAATTAAGGTATATATTCTTGATCAAGAGATAGTGGGTTTGAATCCCGACTCTCACAAGTTGTTGTACTAAAAAAAACTAAAAGTAGAAACAGGAAACATAAAATAATTATCAAACATATTTTTGTTTCTATTTCTTTTTTTCAAAAACAATAAAAATAAATGGTTACCAAACATATTCATGTTCTAGTTTTAACGAATATAGAAACAAGAAATAGGAAATGGAAAACGAGAACGTTACCAAACATTTATTTTCTTTTTATAATAAAATCAGTAAATATTCTCCTCATTTTAGTAAAACAAACTCAACATCATTAAAAGAGTCATTATAGTAATCATAAGAGATAAGATAAATATAATTATAAATATTTGAGTCTGACTTTAAAGTGAAAGGAAGATGATTCAATTATCTTTTATAAAGTCAAACACAACCTTATCTCTTAGAAGGGAAAATTAATGTCATAAACCATGTGAAAACAACAAACAACGAAGATATTTGAGATCTTGTTATATTGCTCTTAAAAGACAATATTTACAAATATAAGGCTCATCTAGTTATTATTGTTTCAATTCTTAATGGTGACATTAATCATTGAGAGACTTTTTCCTTGGCTTCTCGAAAAGTTGTTTAAGTAAAATGACAATATTTATAACTCTTTTTTTTTTCTCTAGAGTTGTGTCATATGAATATAAAGGATTGATCTCTCAATTGTATAATTTATGAAATCAAAACTTGTATAGTTTGGAAACTTTTGATACAGTAACACTAAGGTTTCAGTGTTCTAGATTCATATTGATTTCAATAAGGAAGTTTTTATCTATAATTTCAGAGTTTTCATTAAATAATTATATTAACACATATATAATGTCTTAAGGTAACAAGAGTAATAATTAAGAATTATAGGTTTATTGGGTGTAAATTTATTTCCCTAGTATAATATGTCTACAACATAATAAGGCTTGTTAGAAGATGAAAACTTGTATGGACATATCTCTTTTATATTGTGAAAGGATATTGTGAGATCAATCTCAAGTAACATTGAGAATTCACAAAACAGTTACGCTTAAATGGTCTTGCAAGTTCTATACAGATATATGTACTAGGGGATGTTGAAATGACAAGTGAAGACAAACTCAGTTTCAATAGACGTCCCTTGAATAAATAAGATAAAATAAAAATACATGCTTAAAGTCTATATGCTTTTACATTAATACTCATATCAAGAATGAAAGGCAATTTTAAATAAATATTTATTGGATTTAAAGAGTTCACTAGTAGAAATTCGGGCTTCAATGACAGTTAAAAACTGTCATTAACATAATTCATGACAGTTATATAACTGTCATCTATTAAGCCATCAAGAAAGAGTAGAACATGACAATTTTGAAAAATTGTCATTAACTCATTTACAGCTATATATTATAATTTGTCACGAATAGATCTTCCATCACAATAAAAAAATGTCACAAAAACTCATTTGGTAACAATTTATAACTGTCACTGAAACACTCAAAGATTTTATTCCCCTATCAATAAAAACTTAATGAGGATAGTTTATAAATGTCACGAAATATTTCTTAACGACAGTTTATAATTCTCATAAAATGTTTTCTAATGACAGTTCAAAATTGACATGAAATATTTTTCAACGACTACTAATAAACGTCAAAAAAGCATAACAGTGACTATTTATGATTGTCATAAAAACTTTTATAGTGATAGTTTTAACGGTCAAATATTGACAGTTTTAACTGTCATGAAATTCTTTATATTGACAATTTTTAATTGTCATGAATACCTTTATATTGACAATTTTAACTATCACGAAAATCTTATATATGATCATTAATTAATTGTGACAGTTTTTTTTTGTCATAATTTGTGTTTAATAAAGGTTTGTAATGTCAATAAAAGTTTATATATGACAATTTCATAATTGTTTTGAAATACATTTAATAACGTCGTACACATTTCAAAGAAATTCTCTATATCTGTAAATATAAAATGTAACAAAGTTGCATATAATAAGATCAAAGTTTTCATATGCATATACAAACTAAATATGATCAAATTTGTACATTATAATATTTTTATACAAATATTATACTATGAATCTATAACTACAATGAGAGAATGAAACATATGTTTCAGACTTAACCTAATGAACTATATTCACATTACACCAACTTCGTACATGTCGCAACGTCATCACGACGCGGAGCGGCCGACGTCATCCCCTGACGGGTCTCTTTCGAGATTCGGGTTTGGAGTCGCCACCAATCATCTCCGAGGTGTGATTGGTCACCTATTTTTAAAAAGTTGGCCTACGAAAACAGAATTTTGGTTCGGGAGTCGACTGAGTGTAGGGAAGGTGTTAGCACCCTACGACACCCGTTCGAAAACAGTACCATATTTTGTCAAAAATTATCCTATTATACTTTTGGTCCAAAAAAAAATATTTTTGTATTTGATTTTTAAATGTCCCAAATTTATTGGTTCATATTTTATGATAAAATATGAACCAACAATCACCTCGAGAATATTGGAAAGATCCAATTTCTGTCATTGGGATTTTCGAAATAATTATTTAGTTGAAAAGAAAAATTAATAAATTAAAAAAAATTTTAGCATAAGGGCCATCAAGACTTGAACTTGTGATGTGAGAGTCCATATACAAATTTATTACCAATGTGCCAATATCCTAAGATATTACTTAATATTTGATATAAATGTTTTACATTTTGAAATCTTATAAAAACGAAAGTTTTTTTTAAATTAAAAAACAACATTTTATCTAAAATAGTTGTTTGGTAAAATAATGATATAAAAAAATATTAATTTAGGCAAACAAAGACTCGAACCTAAGACGTGTGAATTACTCCTAAGTAACTTACCACTATGCCAACACCATATGATACAACTTAGTATTAATTCTTATCCTACAAATCTTTATTTAAAAAAAATGTTAAAAAAATAAAACTAAAAAAAATAAAACTAAAACGAAAAATAATAATAATAATAAAATAAAAAAAATTTATTTTATTTTAGATTTGAAATTCCTCTAACAAACTTCCTTAAAACAAAAAAAAAAACATTTAAAACAAACTTGTTTTTAAAATTTAAAAAAAATATTTAAAACAAACTTATTTTAAAAATAATCAAATCATATTTAAAACAAATTTATTTTAAAAATAATCAAATCATATTTAAACAAATCTATTTTAAAATATATCAAATCATATTTAAACAAATCTATTTTAAAATATACCAAATCATATTTAAACAAATTTATTTTAAAATATATATATATATATATATCAAATTTAAAACAAGCTTATTTAGATCAAATAAAAAAAATCAAATCATTTCTAAAACAACCATTTTCTATACCACGTACTGCAGTGAGGAAATTTACTATGAAAAACCTTTTGCATTTCTTTTATTTTATAGAAACTTGTGATGCACTTCTATAACCTTTCTAGTGAAGTTCACTCCTTTGGTATTGAAACAACTCTGATTTTAGCAGCAGAAATTTCCTTCTTCTTTACTGCTACAGCGGAAACCTTCCAATTAGAAGAAACTTCCTCTTTGGCTTTGAAGCTATAGAAACAAAAAAAAAGGCTACTTACTAGCTTTTCGATAGGAGTTTGTGCGTGGGCCCAAGCTTGCCCGCGAGTCTGAAACCGTGAAGGAGCACTCGAAGTCGGATTCAGGCGGTCGGTGATCCGTGCGTTGGTTGTAGAACTTTGCACTGGACTACTGTGGTGTAGGTTGGTCTGAACTTGTGACCACCGGGGGACGTGTGTAGTCTGTGTATCGTCGGGGTTGCCGGGCTGGGTGAAGAGGAAGAGAAGGGAAAGAAGGAAGTGAATTCTTCTTTGTATGGGTTCTGTCTCCTTCCTTCCTACCCACTGCAACCCTTCTTAAATACACGTAAAACTAACGATAAAAAAGAAAAAGGGGAAGAGAAGAGAGAAAAAGAGGGAGGAGAAGAAGGGGAGGGGATACACGTATGAAGGAAAAAATCAAAGGGAAGAAAAATTGTTTTTTTAATCTTAAAATCAATTTAAAAAAAACGAATTATTTTCAAATAAAATCTAATTTTAAAACTTAATTTGATTCAATTAAAACTTTACATTAAATTTTATAATAAAGTAAATTATGTTATTTTAAACTAAATCAATAAACATAAAAATAATAATAATAATAAATAAATCCGTAATAAATTTTTTTTAAAAAAAACGAAAGCGAGCCAGACCAAATACGGTGTCTACAGTACATATCGAAAGTAGGTCGAAACTCTTCCCTATACATTCTTGTTTCTCAAAATGCTACTCCCACAAGCTATGCCTTCAAAAAAAATAAAACAAATAATTAAGAAAATATTAATATTAACCCCCATATTTTCTTTCTAACTCCAACATGCATTACATTGGTGAAATATGTAGTCACACAACCTTTCTAAAAATTATTATAATGAATAATTATATAGATAAAAAGAACGACAACGACGTAGATATATGAATGTGAAATAGAGGTGGTGCGTGGGAGGAAGATTTAAATCATTTCTTATACAAGTAACTAGGCAAGACTTGAAATTTTGGATTTAATGCAAAAAGATTTATGTCATCTTTCAATGAACACTTCTGTTGTATTATCCTTGCATCATATAAACCACACGTACTCTTTTACATGTATTCACTAGAATCTATTACCATGTATTCACTATAAATACATACTCTTTTTCTCACTTTCCAACTTCAATTCCTGCATCTCTCACTATAGAATCATAAATAGAAAAGTTTATAACTTCGAAACACCATTATTTAGACTTAACTCTTTAGTCTTCATTGTTGAAATACTTAAAAATGTCAATTAACAAAGCTACGATAAACAAGGCTACACAAAACAAGTAAGCAAAAGATACATAAAAACAAGAAATAAATAAGCATTTCTCAGTCATGGCTATAAACAAAATTAAAATGAATTAAAAAAAAGATAGCACAAATATTTAGTGCCCAACCATTATTATCTTGACAAAGAAAGATAACAATATTAACAAAGCTTAAAGATTACAGAATATTTAATTTAATAAATAATTAAATTTAAAGTGAAACTAAGCAGGTAGCAGGGGAGGGAGAAGGAAGACCTTGAGATTTGTTTGCCCTCATAATACTTACCCAGTGTATATAATATCACTGCAGTAATAGACAAAATTCATAATAATTAAAACTTTCGAAGAATTACAAACTAACAATTAATTATCTCAAACTGTTTCTATTGATGTATCATCTCAAATAAATTTACGCTCCAAGAGCATGGCTTTGCATAAATTCATAGTATAAGCTATTAAGGTTAAGCTATGATGAATAAAATAATTAAGAAATTTGAACAAATGAAATGTTGTATTAGATGGTGCAATTATGTTCACCATTTAGTACTTCGTGGAGGAGGATTCAGAAGAAACTCAGTTGCACTAGCCAAATCAAAATACTCACACCAATAATGTGAATTTGATTTACGAATAAAAAATAAGGCAAGTAAAATCCAGAAGAACAATAGGAAGTCAAGAAAGCTGGCATAATATCAAGCCAGATTCACCTGAGAGGTCAATTCATGTACCAAGATTGCAGCAATTTGTCGCTCAAAGCCCTTTGTGTACTTTTCTCATCGTGGCTAATTCCATTTGAAGAGTCCAAGCTCAAAAAATATAAAAAATCCAAATCAAACTCCAAAACTTGTTGAAAATAAATAAAGCCTCAAATAAAACCACATATAAAAGGCTTCTAGTATAAAAGGCTCTAAGGCTTCTATTATAACAATCCATGATATTGTGCTACCTAAAACATTAGGTAGAAAAAAGGGTCAGCGATCAATTATGTGGATTTGCGTCATCTAGGTAATGGATCTTGAACGATGGCACAACGAAGATGAAGGATGACGGCAAAGGCAAAAGAGTGCAAGGAAGATGATGAACTTTAGGTTTTTTGAAAAGAACATCGAAACATATGAGGAAGAACGCAATTCGCAAAAGGGCGTGGTTTGATTTAATTTATTTTAATTTTATTTATCTAGAATGAAAAAATATTACTATATTAATATTATATTTGAACATTTCATAAAATTAGCTGATTTTGTTGGTGTTGATGTGTATAAGTCTCACTCGTCTTGAGTTCAATTCACACAAGTAACTAAATATGTTATCACTTATATATTTAATTTTTTTTATATAAAAAGATATATCTACTAAGTTTTTACTTTTCATTTTATTGAGAAGAATTATGACTTGTTTCTATTTTCTTTCGAAAAGTTCCTAATAATATTCTTAAAAATTTCAAACTAAGATTTAATTAAAAAAAATTTATCTAAAATTCAAAATTTCATGTTATTCAAAATTTAAAGGTTCATGAACCTAACTAGTTCCAATTTAAACCAAAATTAATTCCTAAACATTCGATTAAGTTGACTACCTTTCATTCTAAAAAAAAATCAGGGTGCAATTTAAATATGAATATTTTATATACGGAATGTTTGGTGAAATTAGAATTAACTTATATTATTTTATATTTATCATCATATTTTGATTTTCATGATGAATTAAATTTATGCAAGGAAATGTGGATACAAAATTAATATATATTATTTATTTTAAATGTAAGATATAATTAAATTAAATTTTTAATTGTAAAAAGTAATTTTTTTTTTTGTAAAAATATAATAATAGAGGGTTGATAAAATAATTGAAATTCACTATGGCTCAAACTCGGGACCGAAGAGGAATGACACAATTAAGCAGGGTAACCAGACCACTATACCAAATACCATTTTCTACTTATTTCATGGAGTATTTAGGGAAACTATTAATCATAATTTTATACTAGATACAATCGAAGAATCCCAAAATAATTAATATCATCCATAAAGCTACAATTTTTCCAACTGAAATGAAATGCACTCAAAATCATTTGTGACACTTTTGTATGTCATAGATTTTCAAGATGGTCTAGGTAACTGTCACGAAATACTTGAAATTTTTTTATTTTTCTTGACAATTATAAACTGTCATAACACATGGAAATTTTCGTAGATCACCGTTTTTTCCTGCCAAAATCACACCTCTACCTTTTCGCAACAATTTTTAACTGTCATTGAAAATTCGATTTTTGTAACAGTTTTTAACTATCATAAAACTTACAAAATCCGAAAAGTTGCGTTTTTTCCCGCAAAAAACGCGCCTCAATTATTTATGAAAGTTTTTTTTTTTCATCCAAATTTTTTTACTATTCCAACTGTCATGGAATATCATATTTCTAGTAGTGGTTATAAGGTACTTAACAAAAGGATACATGCTTGATCATCAAAATCAGATTTATTAGAGATCTTAAGGAAATTTGATTTTGATTATATGAATTGTCATCTAGATCCACCTTTGAGGCTATATTCATTAATAGGTTAAAGGGTACTACCATCTCGAGATAGTGGTATAAATCACTTTAGTTCCTTTTATCATTGAAGTTTTTGTTGAATAGCATTTTGTTGGTGGCAACAAACTTAATGAATATGGTTGTAAAATCTTGTCATTAAGCATCTTGACAAGGATTTATGTAAGCCTACTTATGGATTTGTTCAATTTATTTATTTGATATAAGTATTTGGGTTGAGTTACTTTTTGTAGTAGTATTAGTATAATGGAAATACTTTGTTTATATTAGTGTTGGATTGTTATCGTTTAGGTAGTAGTATTAGTAAAATGGATTTTTTTTTTGTTTATATTAGTGTTAGATTGTTGCAGAATGCACTTTGTGGAGGAATTAGTGTCCTTTATTTATTTTTTATTTTTATTTTTATTTTTTGTAGAATGATGTTAAATATATATGAAAGCTTATATAGAAGTGTTGAATTGTTGTTGAATGTTATTTTTTTTTTTAGGAATGGGTGATTGACCCATTAATGGGTATGCTTAATTTTAAGTTTCATTTGGTACGCATTCATATGGTAAACAACTTCAGTTTTCTAGTAGTGCAATGCTCATTAATACTCATATTCATCATTGAAAACTCTTATATTATTCATTGTACTGTTCTTCCATGGTTATTTGTGAGTTAGTTAATAATTATATACAAATAAAATATTATTTTCATATTTCTTTGTAGGTTGAGAAAGAGTATATTGTTGGTTTGCTAGCATGTAACCAACAATATTATTTTTTTATTCAATTATTACACAAACAATGACGGGCATTGCATGTCACTAAAAGCACACATTTAACGATGCACATACGATGACAGATAGTGATCGTCATTAAAAGTCATCCGTCATTAAAACGAAACAATGACACTCGTAAAGATGCGATATGAAATCATAGGAAATTGCAGATAAAAACCCTTCCACCTAAGGAGGACCCCTAACTGTCAATTTCAAAAATCTCAGATCAAACAGCACAATCCCAAGGAAAGATTAGACGAGGATTACCTTGATGATCGAAGACCAAGATAAAGAGAACTGGTTCCCTACTCAAGGTTGAACACTCCACAAGAAGGTTGATCAAACCTAGTTTGAATGTTTCGGATTTGCAACCTAGATCAAGAATTGCAAAGTTGATGAACCCTTAGTCATCACGATAAAAGATTCCAAATTCATTCTGTAAAAATTGATCGTTCTATTCACAAGATTAAATCCCTAATCTCAAAGGAAGCTAAAATATTATACTACCCCCAATTAAAAGTGACATAGTTAATTAAAAAAAACACCTAAAAATTGATAAATTCAATGCCCACATCATTGTGCTAAAAATATAAAAGGCCTAAAAAATAAGATAGATAACCATTTAAAAAATAAAAAATAATAATAAATAAATAATAACTTTGTTAATACAAAGTTCCGTCATCTTCTTCTCGTGTCTTCATTTGGCTTCATCTTCGTCTCGTATATTCATTTGGCACCATGAATAAATTTTTTTTTTCCATTTTTATCCTCTTGATGTCCATTATTGGAGCTCACTACTGCTTGGATGTGAGAATCAAATGCTAGCTATAACTGTTTGGCCCTTGAACGAGTGATTGGTCCTGGCGGCAAGGCTAATGCATCTTGGTTCATATCAAGATGTCGGTTATTACCCGTCATAGTTTTCCTTTCATGACGGACATGACCGTCATGAAAACACAATTTTTCATGACGGACATTGCCCGTCTTTAAAACCATTCGTCATCGAAAAAGAAACAAGGACACTCGAATGGATGTCAGTCACCTGACCGACATCGTTTCCTTTTAATGGCGGGCATTGCCCGTCATGAAAAGCCAAATTTGTTGTAGTGGTAGTAGCCTACATATTAAGGTGACTTCGTGAAAACCATTGCCGACATTATTTTATACCGGATTACTACCTAAAGAGTTTCTATGAGTGGTTGTGGTTTGAAACCGATGTTAGTGTGTGGAAAACCTGAGGGACTAGTAGCCGGTCCACTTGTCTTTTTGATGCAAAACTTTTTGAATCAAAACGGAAGTGTGCATATTCCTTGGTTAGGTAAAAAGTTTTGTGTTTTAGAAAAGAAGAGGATTTAGAATCATTTTTTTATTTTCAAAACAAATAATGGTTTTATGGTATATTGGCTTGAGATCAAAGTTAGAAAGTTTGGCTTTTGGAGTCCTTCCTGAGACGTATATGATTCATTTACTTATAATCTTTGGATTGTTGCTCATTCATATTTCTAGCATGTTGATTGTTTTAGATTTGTTGTTGTTGGTTTTGCTTGAGGACAAGCAAATGACTAAGTTTGGGGATGTGTTAGGGTTGACTTTTTACTATAGAAATATGTGTCGGTAGGCCTGTTTGACCACGATTTTGACCCATTTCCCATCATTATTTGCCAAAAAGAATTACATATTCTTAAAGTAGAACATGCATAGAACATTTCTGAGTAAAAATCAATATATGGTACTTTAGGAAAAACATGAGAGAAATGCGGTCAAAGTTGGAAGAAAATAACAGTTTTTTGTTTTGTAAGAATTGCGCTTGGCGCAATTTTGGAGTCCATTTTGCCAAAACGTGCGTTTTGATTAATGAATAGCAAGGATGAAATTTCCTATGTGTTTGAATCAAAGCTATAACTGAAAGTCTAAGTCAAATTTGAGTGGTTAGGTGTATCTCAACTCATTTCCACCTAAAATAGTTGGAAGTTCAATAACTTCAAGGGCCTATATAAGAAAGTGATCCTTCCAGCAGCAAATCATCCATTCTAAGCTCGTTTTCAACTTCATTTGCTTTCTTCATTGTTGTAGAACTCGTTCTTAGGCATTAGATTCAAGTTTTAGTTGTTATTTCCTTGTACTTTCATACTTTTGCTTACCGTATTGTTTTTAATTCAAGTTCTACATTTTGTTCTGCATTTATTATGTTCTTCTTAAGTTCATTAGCGAGTTTACACTCCCCTCAGGCTTGAGAGAGAAGAGGGTCAAGCTAGAACTCTTTGTACGACTCATTTATTCGTTTGAATTCAATGAAAAATATTTCCTCAGACATTTTCTTTCATTTGATAATGTTCTAAATTAGTTCGTTATCAACCTCTTTGTGGAATGCCTTAGTCAAAAGATTTTCAACACGCTCGGGATTTGCCCAGAATTGCGTCTTGCACTTTTTTGGGTTGGTTTCTAAACACTTCTCTTTACGTCTTTTTTTCATTTGGCCAGTGGGAACTTGATTTATACACTAAAGCCCAACCCTGAGAATGGTGAGTTAGGTAAAATAATAGGAAACCAATATGGAATATGACTTAGACATAAGCGCATCAAACATGGTCTTAGACATAGGCCCTCTAACCCATAATGCATATGAATTGATAATTATTCTCTAGTATTGTAATCACACATAGACATATGATTGTAGGTTACCCTAGTCTCTGCAGCAACCAAAAGCGGTAGTGAAAGAGTAGTAGAACTCAGTTTCCCAAGAAAAGCTAGAATTGCGTCTGGTGCAATTTCCCAACAAAGTGTGTTTTCCATTGTTTTGCATCAAAGCTAAGATAGGAAGCAAAGAGGTTGAGTTTTATTAAATTGCTTGATAGTTAAAACCCCAAACAACAACATTTCATCACTATTTTCTTCATAAACCACAATTGCATATTTGAACCATTCACTTCATTAAATTGTTTTAAAAAGCAACAAGTCCATGAGGATTCGACCTTGGATTACTCCCAAGTATTAATTGGGACCGTGTGCGCTTGTACGAGTCTCTAATATTTTTAAAGGTATAGAAAGTCCCAACAGAAGCGAACCCTGTGCCTCCTACGTCTGATACACCCGGTTCACGATGTTCATAGTCTCTTGTAGCCTGTCCTAAAACACTAAAATCTAGCGTCTCTATAAGCCAACGAAGGAGTTGTTGTTTGGGATAAAGGAGAAAATTCTCAGACCACAATGCTCAATTCCTACTTGAGGAAGAGTTAGGGGAGTCCAATGAACAATATGCATTATCAGAATTCATTTCACGGCAAAGTGAAAAGTGGTGGTAAGGAACCCTGACCCGTCATCCTATCTTAAATAAATACGAAGGGAGCGTGAACGATGGAGAAAGGGCATCATGAGAGAACATAGCCATCGAAAGTAATTGATGAGCCTCGAGTTCAAGGGCAACAGGGCTACTATGGAACTCCCGCGACAACTATCGTAACATTAAAGGTGATGCAGGCGAAAAGATGCCCTATAAAAGGCAAGAATTGATGTATGTCTTCTTAGAAAGAAAGCACGCAGTATCTTTTAGACACCCAAAATTGATGGTTTCCCCCCGCAGGCTGCCCATTGGTAGGGCACATCGGAGGAAGCGGCGAGACCATTGTTATCTAGTAATGTTGGGGGCCACATGTTGAAAGCCTGTCCAACCACATGAATGTTGGGATTTATGCCATAAAGCCTCGTAATTTATCAATAAAAATACTTTGATTATTTTCATGTGCAATATGTATTATCCAACTTATAAAAATTCAAGGTTGTTAGTTTAAACTTAAATAATATGTAGTTAGCATACAGAATGATCATGTTCAAGTAGTAAACTAATGAGTCTCATAGTATATGGATAAGGTCGGGTGCCTTATCTTGGTAGCACTGTTGATATGACCCACTTTATAAAAATTACAAATGATTTAATCTCAATCGTTCATATGGAGACATGCGAATGAGGATATCATATACAATAAGTTTGTATATGACTGGACCGTCATGTTGTCTTTTATTTTCTTATAAGATCATTATAGAAATTTAAAAACATCACTATGATGATTATATGTTCATTTAATCTTAATCCTGAGCGTATAATGAACTCATGCCTATGCAAATGTGTTCTTTGATTCACATGGGTGAGGGTAACTAGAGTGTCCACCCAATAATCCTACTATTTTGAGAAAATATTCAATTGGGAAGCTGGGAACAATCCTACACAAGATGAAATTCACAACCACTCTATATTGGAAACTGTAAAATGTGAATTTCTCTTTACAGAGTGAATAAGTGATTCACTTAAAGTGATGGTTCAAGGATTAGGTAACAGGGTACCCACCTTCTTGATACCCCAAGAAGGATTAACTCATGATGAGAACATGCAAGGTTATCCATTAGAGAATCAGTGAGGCTTAAGGAATAAAAGATTGACATAACTCACCTACAGTGCATGAGACTGCAACCCTTGGTCTACAGTGGAGTCACCTTCGGTTAATGGTAAAATTTGCTAATTAACGAGTCTAATTAATCCATTGTTGATCATTGGAGTGAAACTTGTAGGTCCATAAGGTCCCCATGCTAGCTCATTAACCTCTGTATTGAACAATAAGTTGGGATAAATTAAATAATATTGGTTATTTAATTTATACTTAAAATGTTTAATTTGGAGTTTAAATAATAACTTATATTTGTTATTAATTTAATGAGATATTTATTGGCTGGTCTTATAGAATAGTCCATGGACCAAACCTGATTAGATGAAAGCTAATACATTAATTAAGAAAATTAAATAAATTTCTAATTTTCATAATTAATTAGAGATTGATTAGCTATGGGCCAAAGTCTATATAAAAGGCCCTTATAGGCAAAACCTGAGGACATTCCAAGATAACTCTCCTCGTTTCATCCGTAGTAGCCACCATGAAAATAAAGAATATGTTATTTTTTTATTCTCCCAAAGGTGCCACACACCCGTTTGTTGTAGATCGAGGATAGTTAGGAGGATTCTATGTAGTCTACAAGATCTAAAAGGTAAGTGATTAATCCCACTTTATTGTTTTAAAAAATGTTTTTAATTAAAAGTTGCCAACAAGATCTGTTTGATCGATTTTTAGTTCATGCTTCCGCTACGCCTGACATTCAGGTTTGTTCTGACTTCATATAATAGACTGGGTTATGGAAAGAACCCGAAATGACTGAGCGCATTGGGTAAACTTCAAATGCACAGGCAATAGGCTCAAGTGCTCCTGATCTACCTGTATAGAAAGGAGTAAGTGGGTAGGGTGTTGACACCTTGTGGCTGTACCTAAACCTCAATGCACCTTAACGACTACCCAGGATGCTTGCCATGCCCCTTATTTGCCACACAAAGGGAAGCGGAGAATATCGGTGACCCCCTAGGCCCTAGATGCATCATACCGCTCCTGTGTTAATGTCTCACACGAAGGAAACCCCTCTCCTTATATCTCTCTCTCCATTTGTATATAAGGAAAAGAACAATCCTGATCGAGATAAGCTGTGCATTTTCCCTACAAACCTCATTGTGAGGATTCGATACACACTCTCAAGTAGACTCTCACCCTCAAGATTACTGTTCTCTTATTCCTTCTGCTTTATACCCATTTGCACTCTGCTTAATTATAACTAAAGCATTGGAGTGGATCTGGTAGAGCACCACATCGGTGCTAGATTTCTCTGTGCAGACATGAAGATATTGGAGACGAAGGCGTACATGGCACCAGCATGGCACGTACATGGACCTTACCCAAAAATCGGCATTAATAATTCGTCAGGGTTCAGGATTGATCTCTAATAATGAGTAAGATCACACCAATATCAATCCATAATTTTATTCTATTTATTCCAAGGCAAGGGTTCAACAATCCCTTAGTCAAAATCAACCAACTATTCGTACATTAGTTGTTGAATAGGAATAAATAATGCTTTCTATCTTCTTGAATTTCTCATATTTCTCTCTTTTTTATCTTGTAGGAGCAATTAGTCAAAAGAAAGGTATTCTTTATTGTCGCAACGTCATTGCGACGGGGAGCGGCCAACATCATCCCTTGACAGGTCTCTTTCGAGATTAGGGTTTGGAGTCGCCACCAATCATCTACGAGGTGTCACTACAAGAATTCGGAGTTTCGGCGACGACAATTTTCGTCGCTAAAAGGTCAAATTTCGTCCCCGAAGGTCTTTGGCGACGAAACAAAGTCGTCGCCTAAATCGTCGTCGTTGCCCGGTCGCCAGAGGGTTTCGGGAGTCGGTTGAGCGTAGGGAAGGTGTTAGCACCCTACGACACCCGTTCGAAAACGGTACCATATTTTGTCAAAAATTATCCTATTATACTTTGGTCCAAAAAGAAAAATACTTTTCTGTTTGATTTTAAATGTCCAAAATTTATTGGTTCATATTTTACGATAAAATATGAACCAACAAGTCTGAGTGGCACAAAGACCATTAGAAAAACAAATTATCATCTCGAGAATATTGGAAAGATCCAATTTCTGTCATTGGGATTTTCGAAATAATTATTTAGTAGAAAAGAAAAAATTAATAAATAAAAAATAATTTTAGTGTAGGATCCATCAAGACTTAAACTTGTGACACGAGAGTCCATATACAAACTTCTTACCAATGTGTCAACATCCTAAGATATCACTTAATATTTTATAATAAAGACTCAAACTTGAGACATGTGAATTACTCCTAAAATAACCTACCACTATGCCAACACCACATCATACAATTTAGTTTTAAATCTTATCATACAAATCTTTATTTAAAAAAAAATGTTTAAAAAAAATAAAACTAAAACCGAAAATAATAATAATAATAATAATAAAATAAAATTATTTTGTTTTAGATTTGAAATTCCTCTAACAAACTTCCTTGAAACAAAAAAAACATTTAAAACAAACTTGTTTTAAAGAAAAAAAATATCATATTTAAAACAAACTTGTTTAAAAAAAATTAAATCATATTTAAAACAAACTTATTTTTAAAAAAATCAAATCATGTTTAAAACAAACTTATTTTAAAAATAATCAAATCATATTTAAAACAAATTTATTTTAAAATATATCAAATCATATTTAAACAAATTTATTTTAATATATATATATATATATATATCAAATTTAAAACAAGCTTATTTAAAACAAATAAAAAAAAATCAAATCATTTCTAAAACAATTTTTTTCTATACCACGTACTGCAGTGAGGAAATTCTGGGTGTGCCCGTGGGTCTGAAACCGTGAAGGAGCAATCGAGATCGGAGTCAGGTGGTCGGTGATCTGTGCATCGGTTGTAGAAGTTGTTCATTATATTATTGTTGTCCGTCGGGATTATAGAGCTTTGCGTCGGACTACTGTGGTGCAGGTTGTCTGAACTTGTGTTCACGGGGGGACGTGGTGTTCACGGGGGGACGTGTGCAGTCTGTGTACGTCGGGGTCGCCGGCCAGAAGAAGAGGAGGTGATGGTAGAGAGAAAGAAGGAAGTGAATTTTTCTTGGTCTCCTCCCCACTTGCAGCCCTCCTTAAATACACCAACGATAAAAAAGAAAAAGGGACAAGAGAAGAGAGAAAAAGAGGGAGGAGAAGAAGGGGAGGGGATACACGTATGAACGAAAAAATCAAAGGGGAGAAAAAAACGGTTTTTTTTTTAAATCTTAAAATCAATTTTATCCAATTTTAAAACTTAATTTGATTTAGTTAAAACTTTACATTAAATTCTATAATAAAGTAAATTATGTTATTTTAAACTAAATAAACATAAACAAAATAATAAATAAATCAGTAATAAATTTTTTTTTTTTAAAACGAAAACGAACCGGACCAAATATGGTGTCTACATTTATTATGCAGCTGTGAGGTCGATATCTTAAGTGTGGAGTGGTTTGTGCTATACAACATTCTAGTTGGGTTGTTGTATTAGAAATTGGTCGAGAAAATTTGTTGCATCAATGGTTGACAACGAAAAACACAACACATAAGACTTAAATTTCCTTAAAAAAAGTGACATACTCCCATCTCAACCTAATTATTTATGTATTTATTTCTCAATATTTTACTATCATCTCCCCACCATCCGGTAATAAAAATTCATGAGGTGAAGAGGACATTTTAAGATTATTTTATTTTATTTTATTTATTATTATTATTATTATTATTTTGAATGTGAAGATAGATAATTTTTAAGATAATTTTTTTTAATTACAAGTTGGAGCTTTAATTTAATTTTCTTAGAACTGATTAGACATTCATTAATTATATGGATTGTTTGTCACATTCATTGCATTTAATTAATAGTTATTAGTTGGCTTGAGCATCATAGGACAAAAGACAGAAAGGGAGAAATTTTGTCTTATATTTTCAAACAATGATATTTATGACATAAATGAATTTGACAGAAGAGAGTTTAGTTAATTTATTAATTAATTTTGATCTACTTCTTAACTAATCATTTAAATGTCAACCATCATATATTATTTTATATTTGTGTTTATTAGTTTAAGAATCATTTCAATCAATTAAAATAATTAAATATAACTATAGTTTTAATCGATGTTACAACTTTTAATTAATTTATCAAATAATAACTGTGTTATTTCATTCAGTGAAATTAATTACTTTATTAGTTAATATTTTTTCATGAATAAAATTTGTTAGTAAAA
Source organism: Momordica charantia (assembly GCF_013281855.1). Classification (NCBI taxonomy): domain Eukaryota; kingdom Viridiplantae; phylum Streptophyta; class Magnoliopsida; order Cucurbitales; family Cucurbitaceae; genus Momordica; species Momordica charantia. The sequence goes on along the minus strand of NW_028275167.1, from coordinate 10,558,276 downwards.
TTACACTAACATAAGGTTGAGTTTTGACCTTTTAATTTAAGCACCTCTTCTTAATAAATTCTTTTCTAATAAAAATATTTTTAGTTATGCCTTTGATTATAAATATTTTTAAAAATCCTTTGTATTACATATTTGTTTGGTTGCACTGCTATATTCAAAAGTGATTATGCTAATTACAAATTAAATAGGATTTTTTTCCTTTTTGGAATAAATTTTCGGTGCATCACTGGAAAGTCAATTTTTAGATAATCACTAAGTGTTCCTTCCAAAATAATCTTTAAATCAATTTGACTTTTTAAAAATATATTTTATACGTCACAAAACTTTGTAAATTTTGTTCTTAAAAAAATAATTTTTAGTCATTTAAAGTGACTTAGAAAGCTATACTAAATACACTATAAACCAATCCTTCCAAAATAACTTATAAAAGAAAAGTAATTTTATTTAAGAAATTAGGTTTTTGAAAAGTCATTCCAAACAAACACCGATTTAAAATATTTTATATTTTATATAATTTTTATTTCACTAGTCAAATAGGTTGATAAAAGTATAATGTGAAACCGATTAAATAACATAATACATTAAAATAGTGATGTGATTGAATATTAATATATAGTCCTAATAGAAACCTTCCCTAGCCCTAAAGTTTATGGCCAATCATTTTCCATTAGAAAGTTGAATCTAATATTGTTTTTTTAACAAATGAAAACATTTAAATATTAGTTGGTTATCTTGAAGGCAACAAGAAAACAAAACTCAACACAACTTGACAATATAAGAGATCAGAGAGATCCTTGAAATTGCAGTGTCTTTGTAGGAGGGAGAGAAGAGAGAGAGAAATTGAAGAGGAAGAAGAGGAGCAATCAATCCAACTTGGGAATAGGTATGTTAATATGTTGTTGTTTTACTTTGTACATAAGAGCTCTAGCGATCGACTTTCGAACTTTCGAAATGAAAGAGATGTTTGATTCATGGTTTTAGAAAAGTAGGTTTGAGAACCATGTGTTTTTGTTACGTTGAGAGAAACGAGTCACAAAAACTAGGATCTTTTGTGATAATTGTAGATTTAGACTAAATAATTGTAAATTTGTAACATGACAAAATATTTTTCAAAAGTGGCACAAATGTAAGAATTTGTATACACATGAGTGATATAATTTAGGTGATATATTGATGATATACTTGGTTAGATATATTGATGATATACTTGGTCATTAATACAAAAATAGTATATTAGTGGTATATGTCATATTAGTATATTAGTGATAGACTTTATCAATATACAAAAATGATATATATTAGTGATATTTTATATTTGGTATATAATAGATAGACTTATTAATGATACAAAAATCGTATAGTAGTGATATACAAATTAAACAACTATCAAATGAAACCATACATATATAGTCAACTCTAACCCAGCTAAGCATAAAACAAATCAGATAGGGATGAGGATTCGAATTCGCGACCTTTTACTCCAAGATATGTACCTCAACCAATAGAACTATGACAAAAATATACCTAACCTAGAAAGGAAAAACAACTAATATCAAAACATTTGAGTAAAGTAAGTAGCTAGCCTTCACTCGAGCCACAAAACAAAACAAAAAATAAAAATAAAAAAAGAAGAAAGAAGAAAAAAACATACCACAACACAACATGCTCTTCACATCCAAGAGTACAACAAATGAGACATAACACATGACCACAATTTTAACATCAATTCTATAATCATGCTTCAAGACTCATGTCTTCGAGTCTCTTTCATGTTCTTCAAACTCTTCGACGTTTAAAGGTTTTAAACTATTGGATCAACCTTTGACCATTTGTATTCAAGGCTCCAATAACTTCAGAGTGTATTGACCCTTGGATTATTTATATCCAAGACCACAATACTTGTCCGTCCTTCAAAGATTCATCATATCAATTCTCGACCATTTATACCTTAGGACTCAATACACAATAGTGACGTAGGAGCCCCGTAACCGATTTGTATTCAAGATCCTAATATTCACCTTACTTTCCTTTCTTTCTCAGTCCTAATCATTTGCACATGAAAAAGGTGCAAACATAAATGTGAGGGGGAGAGAATTGCTATCGTTCTAGTGGGAGATGATTATTATGTTGTTGGGTTTGTAGGGAGAATGCAAACAAAGTCCTCACGTTGACTAGGAAACAGCATGATTCATGATATATAGATGAGGACAGTTATCTCTATTGGTAAGAGACCTTTTGGATGAAATCAAAAGTAAATTAAGTCATTGGTTCAAATCTGAAAATTATCTTATTATTATAATGAATAATATAATAGTAATTATAGTTAGAAACTCAAAATTTTAAATTATATAGGAATGAATTTGGTCCAAGTGCTATAAAAGAAGCCCATAACTTTGGATTTTATTTATCCGAATTGAAATAAAGTATGATATACCAGCTCTAATTAATGTATTTATTTTTGAGATATTGTTTTGTGTAATTGGAATTGGGGAGAGAAATGTGGGTGTTCTTTTAATTTTTCTTTTATTTTCTACTAATTAATATAGTAGAAATAGGGTTTTGTTTTTCATGAGGGAGGGATAGAGAGATGGATGGAGGGAGAACATAAGTATTCACTGTGCACAATCCCTTATTAGACTCTAATACGCTCAACTAACACAATTATTCATATCGAAAACTACTCTGTGAACAAAATTATGAATATGATAATGGCATGGACGATTTGAGAAGTTTGACTAAACTATAGAGACCAAACTGAAACTTTTGAAAACTTCGGGACTAAATTGAAGCTTTTAAAATTATATGGATCAAATTCGTTCTTTGCGAAAACTATAAGAACCAAATTTTTAGTTTAATTATCTATATACTCTATATTAGGTATACCAATGATTTATTTCTAAAATACACTTTTGCTCCCTGAATTTGAAGGTAAGTTTCTATTTGGTCTCTAAATTTAAAAAAGTGACAGATTGGTCCATGAACTTTGAAAAATAGTTCTAAAAGGTCCATGCAGTTAAAATTCTGTTAGTGACACTAACGAAATGCTGACGGGCACCGTTGAGTTGTATATTTATTATTTTTAAATTATATGATTTTTTTTTCCATTTTTATTTTCTCTTCCTCTCTCCTCCCTTTCCTTCTTCTCCCAACAATTGAAAACAGCTAGTTTGCTTCATTCTCCAACAATTCTTTGGGAAATTGGACGGAATAGGTATTCTCTCATACCTTTTATGTTTTTTAATCACTCTTTTCAAAACTCATATTTTCTAAGCGTTTGCTGACATCACCCAATTGCCAATTTACTTTTATTATCTCTTTCATCATTTTTTTTGGTAAAATGGACAAAATAAGCCTTATATAAGGGTCTCTTAAGTTTTTTAATGGTACTTCTTAAAACACAAGTTTTCTAGTCACTGACATCACCAACTTTGACAAATGACCTCCCATGTCCCTCCTTGCTTTTTTTTTTCTCTTCCAGACTCCATCTCTCTTCTCTCTCCTCCACTAATATTTTAGACTTCCACTCCTTATTTCCTCTCTCTACCTCCATCTCCATCTCCTCTCTGTTTTCTGATCGTAATTATTTTTCTCATTCTCCCTAAAATTTTCTTGGAGTTTCTCTTTTCCATCTTCCCTCTCTCTCTATTTTTTCAGTAATATTTTTTTCCTCCATGATTCCCGTGACTGACGATGGATACATCAAAGCCGACGAAGGAGGTCGTTCGCCGAAGAAAGAAGATCAGTGGAAGAGGAATGGGGGAGCGAGGTTGAGCGAGAGAGCGAGGTTGAGCGAGAGAGCGAGGTTGAACGAGAGAGCGAGGTTGAGCGAGAATTGAGGGAATCTAAAAATAATATCTCAATATTAATTCAAATTTGTTTCCCGAAATCTATTCCCAATCTCATTAAATCTGTCAACGTAGTTTTAATTAGGATTGAATTAAAAACCCCTCATTTTAATTAGATTTTAAATTGATACATTTGATTAAAATCTAAATTAGGAATGAAATATGGGAAAGCAAAATTGGGGGATTTGAAATTCAATTATAATTAAAACTGAGATTGATGAGAGATTTCGGGAAACAATTTGAATTAATATTGAGATTTCGTTTTTCTCAAAATTAATTTGATTTGATGAACATTAATTCAAAATTAATTTTTAGATACGATAAAAAAAACAATCTCATTAAAAATATTATTTTTAGATTCCCTCGATCTCTCTCGCTCACCCTCGATCTCGCTCTCTCGCTCACCCTCGATCTCGCTCTCTCGCTCACCCTCGATCTCGCTCTCTCGCTCACCCTCGATCTCGCTCTCTCGCTCACCCTCGCTCTCTCTCTTTATCTCCTCCCCCATTCCTCTTCCACTGAGCTTCTTTCTTCGGCGAATGACTTCTTTCTTCGGCGAATGACTTCCTTCGTCGGCTTTGATGCAGTCGTCATCAACAAAGTCACGGGAACCATGGAGGCGTCTGGTTTTTAAAAAAAAAAGCTGAAAGATTTAGGGTTTTTTTTTAAAGTAAATTGTTTTTTGTGCTCAGTAAAGAAGAAAGAGAATAATAGTAATCAGAAAAAATACACAAAGATGGAAGAAGAAAAAGAGAAACTCCAAGAAAATTTTAAAGAGAATGAGAAAAAAAACTTTGCTGGAGAAGAAAAGAGAATAATGAAAAACGATAAAAGAAATCTGGAAAAAGAGAGAGATGGAGGTAGAGAGAGGAAATCAGGAGGGAAGTCTAAAATATTAGTGGAGGGGTAGTGAGGGTTAAAAGCCCCCATAGAATGCTTATTTTGTCCATTTTTCCTTTTTTTTCTACAATTACTTTTTTCTTCTCCCTCCCTTCCTTGATTTTTTTCTGCTTCTCCTTCTCTTACCTCCCCCTCTTTCCTCTCTTCTGGTTATTCCATCCTTCTCTCACAAATTATTTTTGCGATTTTTCCCAGACTTTATCGAAAAAACGAAGACTCATTTCTCCAAGCTTTTATGACAACCTTTCACCCAGTCTTTCTCAGACGCTTAAGACCCACCTTGAAATTGAAAATGAATACCCATTTCTCTCCATTTCTCTAATTGCTTAAGACCCACCTTGAGAATGAAACCAATTTATTCCTTTACTAGAACTGCAATTTCCATACCCGTTCCTCAGATTTTTGATCTTCTGCCTTACAACAAGACTCTGACAAATTCGTCGTCGGATCGAAATGCGCCAGCGAAAAACATTGATCTCATTGTTCCCAAAATCCCAATTCGACAGCCACCAAAATTTTGGGTATCCTCCCTTGCAGTCACTACGCAGAGCTTAAATGATGAAGATAAGATTCCATTAAAAAAAAATAATAATAATAAAACAAAATCTGGTGTTTGAATACTGAAATCAAGAATTTTTGGATAACAGGAAAAGCCAGATAAATAAATAAACTGTGAAATAGAAAGAAAAAAAAAAACCAGAAATTTCGCACATAATAATTCGCCAATCTTCTCCTCGATCACTATCTCAATCTCGCTCTCGGTACTCTCGCTCTAGATCACTCTCTCACTGTCGGCCACTCTCTCGATCTCACTTTCGCTCACTCTCTCGATCTCGCTAACTCTCGGACTCTCGCTCTAATCAATTCTCCAATTTTTTATTATTTCGTTTTCACTCTTTTTAATCAATTACCTGTCACCTGCCTGGGATGGGTAATTTTTTTTTCATCGTTTTCGCTCTTTCCTCAAGCTCTTCCATTGGGGATCAATCAAGTTGATGGTTGAAGTAGCTTCAATTCAGCTCAGGTCTAGTACCACTCCATTTGGGTCACGGTCCAGGGAGGAAGGAAAGGCAAGAGAGAGAGGAGAGAAGAAGGGATAAAGAAAGAGGAGATAGAAATGAGAAAAATATATATATATATAATATAAAAGTAATAAATATACAACTCATCGGTGCCACATCTCAACATCCCGTTATTGTCACTCACAGAAGTTTAATCCAAGGGACCTTTTCAAACTATTTTTCAAAGCTCAAGGACCAAACTATCATTTTTTGAAACTTAAATGATCAAATATAAACTTACCTTCAAACGCAGAGATCAAAAAATGTATTTTATCTTTTATTTTATTGATGATAGAAAAATAGTGTAACAGTGGTATACGAGAAAAAGTTTGTCATATTTGTAAATAGTTTTTCTAGGTAGAAATTTATTTTGTCACCCATTTCAATTTTCCTAAACGTAGTAGGCTGTGAAAAATGTGAGTTTTATAGAAAAGACCATTTATTTATGTTGTTTGGATTAATCTATGAATTATGAACCGAGGAATGTTTTTTAAAAAATATCGAAATAATAAATTAAAAATTTTTGTGATTTTAGAAAAATAAACAAATTATTTTGTTTAAAAAAGAAAATTTTAACCTCCTAACATAAATTTTAACTTAGTCTATTTTAGATTATATTTGAGTTTGAGTTTATTTTTAATACAATATTGATATGGCAGATAGTGAATAGAAGAACTATCAAAGTACTATTGGAAATTTCTCGACAATCTTAGCAATATTATGGCTTTCGATTGCTTCACATTCTCCCAATGGTTATGTTGCGGGTGGACTTGGTTTAAAGAATGCTGTGAGTTTGTTTCATTTTAAAATTAATTATATTGGTTAAATTATAAGTTCAATTCATGATTTTCTACTCCTATTTCTATAGCTTTTCGAACTTTTAGAAAAAATTGTCTAATAAAGTTCCTAGACATTATTTCATCTTATGCCTAATAGTATTTGAAGTTTAAAAAGGTTCAATAGATTCTTTAATTTCTAATTTTATGTTTAATAAAACCTTGATTTATTAAACATTTAAAAGAAAAACGGAACTATTAGATTCAAAATTAAAAATTGTGTCTATCCTAACTTTTTAGTCGTTTTTTTGTTTAATAGGTTTTCTAATTTAGAAAATGCTAAATATATCCAATGATAATTTTTTAGGGAATTCTCATTTTAGTCATTAATCTTTAATAAAAAAAACTATAAAATTTACTTCAATATGTTAAAGCTTCTCCGTCCGGTAAAAAATATTGTTAAAATTTATTAATATAGAATTGATGTTTCATTGTTTTATTAACATATTTGGATACATGACTATGATGCTTTGGAAGAAGTTTGATATATTTCATGTTTGAGCAGCGGTTACATAAATCAAATAGGTGTCCGAATATGTTCATAAAAAAAAAAAAAAAATTAATTAATCGTACATCAACTTTTTGTCGAAAAAATTTAATAATCTGTTTTTACCAAACGACTTAAAGATTTTTAAAAGTGAAGTCGAGGGATTTTAAAAGGATCAAGAAGCATATTAAAAATTTCCTTAAAGGACTAAGGATCATTTTGTAACTTTAGCTTTTACAAGATGTACAATGAGAAAGCCATCAATTAAAACATAGTAGATAGACGGAAAAAAAATTGAAAGTTCAAAAATTTATTAGACATATTAAATTTTATGACCTATTTATTAGATATAAAATTGAAAGTTTAAAGAGATAGTAGATACTTTTAACCATTATTAGACCAACAAACTTGAAAGTTGAGGATTTAAATTTGAAATTTAATCAATTATTCTCGATCCTATGTGATGACAAAAAATTGTTTTTATAATTTTATCTGTAATTTATATTTATTTATCAACATTTTTCTCCTTTCCATCCTCTTTGTACAAATCACTTTTAAATTTTAGTTAAATAAAATAATAATAATAAAAATAAAAAAGACAGACTTTCTTAAACTATCGTTTTTCTTTAGTTTTTTGAATTTTTTATGTAAGCTTATAAGTTTTTGAAAGAAGGGTCTGTTTGGCATGATTTTGTAAGGAAGTTTTGAGGTTCAAAGTTTTTTACCTGATACCAAGTGTTTAGCGACAAACAAAAATTATATTTGAAACAATCCAATTGATTTAAATCATTTTGAGAGTCACTTTAAAAGTTGATTCTTAAAAAAAAAAAAAAAACAATAATAATAAATTATAAAATGATTGACCATGAATCACTTTAAAATCTTTTTATGTAATTTGAATTTTGTAAAATTGTTATAAATACCAAAATTGCCCTCATTTGTTGTACTTAAAAAGGAAAATTGAAAATTTTAAAATGTTAGGGACTAAATTCAAATTAAACCGGAACCACAAGAACTAAATTGAAATTGCAGCCCACATCATATTGACCAACTTAAAATATTGCTTGCTTACATCATAAGAACGAAATTGAAACTTGAGCCTATTGGCCCACTTAAAACCTTACCCAAACCCTATAGGAGAATTTAACCTAGTTGAAATACCCTCCTACGAACTTTTTGGTTTCACTTTTTAAAAATAGTTTTAGAATTATAGCTGAATTTTGGGGGGAAAATGTAGGCTTTTAAAGACTACTTTTGAGCCCATTAATTATATTTGTTTTTCTCTGTTTTGTAGTCAATTTAAAGAATGTTTTAAAAATTATAGTTAATCTTAAAAAAAAAAATTGTCAATATTATTTTTTTTAAAATGATCATATAAATTCAAGAAATTTTCTTCTCATAAAAAATGAAAAACAATACAAATACTTATTTAGTAATAAAGTTTAAAAATTGGAAAATTTAGTCTAAAAATATTATATTATATGCATAGTAATTTGCTACCTTTCACAAATTAGGTGCATGTTGTCAGCCTCCATCTCCAACCGATGGTGGTCCCAATGGTGAGTATTTTAAATTACAGCTTCCTCTAAATTATGTACTTTGATTTTCTATCTTCTTTAAGTTTTAAAAATTTTCATTATTCTTATATATTTTAATTAATTAATTAATCTAAAGGTAACCAATACTAATATTTTCTAATTCAAGAACAATAGTAACAACAATATTGGAGAGAAAATTTAGAGATTTATATAGCTTTGGGCTTACTACTTTCTAAAGATGGAATTCATGAGCATAAATTCACAGAGGCAAGTGCCTGTTTATTACTTTTTACATTCACGTTTGACGTTTATCTATCTGCTTAAGTTTTGACGAGATCGTAGTTAGGGTTTCGTAATCGAGAATGATGATTTTTGGGTAAAATATTGACGAAGAGTTCCAGTTTCCACTTTGTACTAATCAGATTAAAAAAATTTATATAAATAAGAGTGAAAACAAATATAGTTAAAAAAGCCTAAAAAAAAACTCCATATTCTATTAGTTTTACAAGCTTATAGATTTTTTAACCCTCATCGAAATTTACTATAAGAAAACTACATAAAAGAAAATTAGTTTGGATACTTAAAAGTGAGCCTAGCTTAGCGATAATTAGCATATATTTTCAACATTGGTTGTGAGTTAGAACTCCCACCCCCAGATGTTATACTAAAAAATTCATTTTTATGTAAGTTTTATAATTTTTTATTCTAATTTCAATTCGAGTTCATGCGTTGGAAAATTTGAACCTCTAACCTGGCACAAAGTTATTTGGTAATGTTTCTGTTTCTTGTTTCTCATTTCCAATTTTATTAAGAAATCTAAGAATTTGACAACTACTTATATTTCTTGTTTTTCGATTTTTAGAAACATATTAAGCCACATTAGGTTATGTGCTCCACATCTAAGCATATAGTTTTTCATTCTATAAAAAAGTTCTCTATTGTTACTTTTTTTTTTTAGTACCATTGTTACTTAATTAGTAATATTACCACGAGTTTTTAGTTGATACATGTTTTAAATATATTTTTATGTAGGATTAGTTAGCTATCTAATTTCTTTTAAGTTAGATAGCAAAAATTACATCATTTTCCGTACTGGATCCCATTCTTAATTATTTATTCAAAGCCACAAGTTTGAACTTATATTAAATCTAATATTCCTAGATCCCATTCTTACTTAAATCCATAAATTGATCTACTAAAAATTATTATTGATCAAATTGAATCTTATGAATTCAGTGCCTTTCTATTTATTGAGCAATATTTATAGAGATTTGCTGCTGGTGTTGTGTTACACTCTTGCTGATCAAAAGGACTATTCTACGAGCGGTGACTTTTAGGGCTACATTGAATATAAAGTTTCAAATGTCGATATTGATAGAAATTTCGTCTCAATTTTATAAAAATATTAATAAATATATAGATAAGATTAATGTCGGTAGATATTTCTGAAAGTTTTTAAAAATAAAATATTTAATTGAACAAATAGACATTTCACGGCATGCATCATTTATGTAGACGTCGAACCCATTAACATAGGTAAATGTCCTAACTTTAGCATTTTCTAGGAGAATTTAAGTGTTTTTAGAAAAATATTTTTTACTATGAAAATTGTAAAATAAAAATTTCATCAAGTTAAAACATAAAATTACTTTTTAGTATTATACAAATTTTTACATCTACTAATTAATTTAAAACACCTTTTATTTTTTTATTCTCAAATAATGTACAACCCTAGCGGTTTCTATTTGGTAAAGTATATGTTTCATACTATAATGTTCTGATTGTTTTAAAATTTAGTTTTTATTGTGAAAGATATTTCAATTTAATCTCTTATATTTTAAGATTTTTCAATTATACTCTTTATGTTGATGACGGTTAGAATTAGTTGTTTGATATTTAGTGTATTGGCAAAAATTTAGAAGAATAATTATGCCACCGAAAAGAATAAAATTTATAATTTATCCTTAAAATTTATAAATAGTTGTTACAAATTTCAACTTTTTCTTTGTTTTTATTTCTCATCTAAGTTGTGAATTTATTAAGTTAGTTCAAAATACATTTAGTCCCAATATTTTTTAACAATTTAATTATTGAACTTTCAAAAGCAATGATAAAAATTTATTATCCTTAAATATTATGTTAAGATTTAACAAAAATATGATATGGCTAGCAACTAAGTACAAATTAAAGGGACATGTGTCATTATGGATCAGTTCAAGCTTAGATCGATTCAGGGTTAAAAAAAACGATTGGATGTTTCAGCTTTGAGAGGGTGCAGGCGATGAAATTTTGACGTTGGAGGCGGCGCAAAAGAAGAGAAAGGCGACTAATTTTATACGAATTAGTAAATTTATTATCAATTAATTTTAATTTTCATTAACATAGATAATATAATTAAAAATTACTAAAATATAAATAGTTAAATTGAAACTTTTTAAGGGATTAAATTGAAAAAGTAGTTAAGAATTTAAAATATATATTAAGTCCTCTTATCTCAATAATAATAATGTATTAATGTGAATATACATTTCAGGTCCACAGAATACCTGGGTAAAGATAATTTGTGCAAACTGTCCTCAGCAATGCATGTGCTGCTTGGGTAATATTTTAATCTTGAAATATATTTATATTTCTTTTTCATATTGTGTATATTCAATATAAAAAATAAAAAACAAAATTTGAACAAGATATAGATAATGCTAAAAAAAGAAAAAAGTTTAAAGTTCTGTTTTAGTTCCTACTTTTCAAATACTCAGTTTTAGTTACCAAAATTTAAGTTTTAGTTACCAAAATTTAAGTTTGTGATGTTTCGAAGTTAAAATTTAAGAGAAAATTAAAAATTATATTCGGTTTAAAGGTTAAAATACTATTTCGATTTATGTATTTTGAGTTTTGATTCATTTTGGTTCCTGTACTTTTAAAATGTTCATTTTGGTCTCTTTATTTTCAAAGTGCTCGTTATGGTCCTGTACTTTTAAAAATGATCATTTTTGGTCGCTATTTGAAAAATTTTAATTAAAGCAAATTATGTACCTGACAAAAACCCTTTAACATAAAATCATGGCTACATTTCAATAAATATATTTAGTGTAGTGTTGTGTTGAAATTAAGCGACAAAAATTGTCACTTTTTAAAAGTATAGAGTCCAAAATTAATATTTTAAAAGTATAGAAAGACTAAAATGAATTAGGACTCAAAGTTGATGGACCAAATGGAACCATAGTATAGTGACCAAAATAATATTTTAACTTAGTTTAAAATGTAACTTTTTATTTTCTTGAAATTTTACTCCTTTTCCATTTTTGTCCCTAAATTTTTAAATTATTTATTAAATCCTTATATTATATTTTAAACTTTTAAACTGCCTCATTAGAGTTATACTCCATATTTAATCTTTATTCTGAAAATATTTTATTATATCACATTTTTCAATAACTTCGAATAGTTAATGATATTATTTAAAAAATTAAAGATCAAAATAATGGATAAAACTTCGTGACTCTTTTCACCATATTTTATTATTTGCTTAGATTATCTGGAAAGGAAGAACAATTTCGTAAAATATACAAAGCTTGAAAGTAGACGTTTATTAGTGCCTCATTTTTCTAGAATAAAATTATATTTCTAAATAAATATTAAAACATTAGAGTTGTATTAATAATGGTAATATTTATGTAAAAAAATATTATTGGAATATTTATTCTCTCAAAAAAAGGAAAAAAAAATATATTTTTAAGCTCTCTTTAACACTCTAGAGATATTTCTCTCGGCCTTATTAATGATTTTTTCTTTTCTTTGCTTAACCATTTTTTATTATTCAGGACTATTTACATGCTGTAATTGTGGAGGTATGTAATTCAAATTCAAATTTATTGAGTACCTTAATTAGAATCTTTCAGTGAAATTGCTTCAAAATAATAATAATAATAATAATAATAATAATAATAATAATCTTTTAGTAAAACTAATTTTTACCACTCTGAGTTAGTGAATAATGTTTAACTTTGATGTATTAATTTTATTAAATTGAACTATGAAAAATAAGGATTGAAATTAAAGCTGATCCCTAAAACGTAATTTATAAAATTACTAAAAAATTAAGGAATAAATATTCCAAACACCCAAAAACCAAAACAGTCAAAATTTTATCTAGAAAAAAGCCTAAAATATAGCCTAAAAAATAAACCTAACCATAAATCAAAGTCAAATGTCAGTGATCAGGGTGAGTTTAGATGCCATTTAAAAAAATATATTTGTAAGTAGAATCTTGCGTATAAATGAGTGATATACGAAGGTTAAAAGAAGAATTAAATAGATATATTAAAAATTGTTCATATTTGTCTGATCACAACCTTGTTATTATATTTGAAAATATAGTAATGTGAGAATGGACCCCCATTGGGATTTCTCAAACCTAAAATATTTTAAATAAAAATTTAAATTGATATTAACCAAAACATAAATGGGTTACACGGCTAGGTTACTACTAGGGAAAACCTAATTACAATATATAATTAATTATGAAAATATCCGTTAAAGAAAATACGAGGTATTATCGTAGTGTGGTTAGCAATAGAAACAAAGTCTCAATTAGTACATTTTCATCGTTGAACAAAGAAAATACGAGGTATTATAGAGATATTTTTTTTATGTGTACATATATATTATATAACATTAACTAAGAAAATAAATTAGATTTATGATACATGTCAATATATCATATTAAATTGCTTTATTTTACTTTTGCTATATAAAGGAGGAAACCAATCTCAATCTCAATCTCAAGATGGATCAAACAACAATAATTCTCCTCAAATAGCCAAAGCAGAAGCTAAAACCTATGAAGCTGGTAACATTGAAGGTATGATCAAGTGATGAAAAAGTGTTAACATAATTTAATTATCACACCATAATAACTTAAAGCTTTTTTACTTTTAATTTTAATTTTTATGTTGTTGTGATTGTGTAATTTGTGTGCCATGTTCAGTATGTGAATATATATTTTATATCATTTGTGGAAGAAAGTGGATAAGAAGTGTAATACGCATATATATCCATATTTCATTATATTCAATGCTTTAATTTATCTTGACTAGACAAAGAATTAAGGTATGGTCAAACATGAATTATATGTGTTCATTGTTATTTGATGACTATACTCTACAATCATAACAATATGTTAAAAGAAAAGATACTAGAAAGACAAAATTAATTAATCCTAAATGTTATAAACTTTAATTTTTCTTTATGTAGGTGGTATGATTTAAAGCAATATTTACATTACATATATGTTCTACTTTTGGAGATATTTAATGTCACTCATGAAAGAAAAAATGAACTAGAAGTGTGATATATGTTCATACATTATATTTAATACTTTAATCTATGTTGACTAGATAAAGAAGTAGCACACCAATCCCATTATGAAGTTGAATCAAACAACAACAATTCTCTTCAAATGTTTGGAAACACAACTCAATCTAATGAAATTGGTAAAATTCAAGGTATGGTCCAACTTTACTATAATTATTCATTATTACTTGATGACGAACCCTTACAATCCTACCTTTTGAGAAAATATTGCGGACATAACATAGTTGAGTGGTAATTGACACCTACTTCTTTCCTTGAGATCGGAAGTTCAACCTCCATACTCCTATTTGTCGTATAAAAAAATAAAGTACGTGTTTGAGAACCTATTAAAAGACTAAATACCACATCGATCCCCTAGCTTCGTAGTCTTTTCGAGTCAAATTTTGAGAGTAGATTTCTTCCTAGTATACTTAGTTTGACACAATTTACGAGGAAGTGGCTAATTATAGAATTCATTTCCTTGAAACTGATAGACAATAATCTTGTTAACCAAAAGGAACATGTCAACTGGTGAAGACAATCAAATTGGAGTCAATATCATAATGAACCATACTGAAAATTTCAATAAATCACACGGTTGGATGACCAAAAGAAGAAATCAAGAGATTTATCTAGGAGGATCACTTGAACCCCAACCAAGTACTAAAGGAAGTATTCCAAATATCGTGTATATATACATATAGAGAGACTTTAGTCATGACCTCTTGCATATGTACGAGTATCGTATATATAGAGACTTTAGTTATGACCTCTTGCGTATGTACGGGTATGACAGTACGCATATTCCAGGTATAGGAGCAAAAAGATTAAATGACTGCGGACTCTTGGATAATTAAAAAAATATATATGGAGAGACTTTAGTTACGACGATAAACAGGCCAAGGGAACAAAATAATTGTTTATTATGTTTTTAAAAAGTTATTATGAAAGAAAGAAAATATTGCATGAGAAGATTTTATTGCAGGAGCTGATAGGCTGACTTGTTGACATGCCTCTATGCTGCATTACCTTAACTTATTGTTGTTTTTACAAAATCTTAAACGGTAAAACCCAGATATTATTCTCTCATTATCTAACATACATTTTAAATATTCATTCATTATGATCATTATTAAACCTCAATATTCTAAACTTGATTTAGTACTTCTCCCTAGTCCTTTAATTTCATAAGTGAATGACTATGATCGTATACGGTGTAAGGGTATGGGATAACCTAGATGCATATCTCACTTGTAATGAGAGAGATTGTTGGGATGTATGTCATAACCTCGTGATATGAAGGTTAAACAATTTAGTTATAAATAAAACAATCTTAATAATTGGATGTGCATTTTGTCGAGAAAATTGACGTTCAATGCTTAATTGTTCCTAAGCTACCGGATGTGTGCTCTCAAACTAGATATGTAACGGACATAGGAGAGGATCAAGTTTAAAAGTAGTAGCTTAAATAATATTCGGTATATGGATATAGAGTTTTAGAGACCTTATTGACCTGGAGAAATAGTTGATACAATCTATTTTGTAACTGTTCCAAATGGTCATATCTGAATCATTCATGTGGTGATATATGAGCGGAGCTATTGTTGGAAACGTTGATAAGCCCTCACTAGAATTTACTCTAAAACTCACCAACTTTAAAGAGAAGAATTTTGTTCTCTTATTAAACTCAAGAACATACAAGAGAATAATATTGTTCTCTTTTCTTTCTTGATTGAAATGCTTCAATTTGCTTATTTCTTGCTTGATTACAAATAAGGGAAATGATCCCCTTTATATAACATCCAAGAGACACATCTAAAAGACACAAAATAAATGGATATATGTATACATACTATTCATTTATCTTAATACATTATCTTACATGAACCTAACAATTCATGTATCTAAGGATTCATGCATGTGTATAGAAATGAATCTAGCTTAAATTCTAACATCCTCCCTTAAGCTAGATTTCCATAACTCCAAGCTTCTCCTTCATTTTCAAGAACAAGTCTGTCTTCAATGCTTTTGTAAATATGTCTGCAACTTGATCTTGTGTTTTGCAATGCTTGATGCATACTTCCCCATCTTTGATCAATTCTCTGATGAAATGATATTTGATCTTTATATGTTTACTCCTTCCATGAAAAACTGGATTCTTCGAAAGAACAATTGATGAGGTATTATCACAAAACATGATGGTCCCTTTTTCTTGAGGACACTTCAATTCATGTAGCACGTTTCTCAACCAAAGTGCTTGACTGGCTGTGGATAAAGAGATGTATTCAGTTTCAGTTGTTGACAACGCTACAACATCCTGCTTCTTTGATGCCCAAGAAACTGCTCCATAACCAATACTAAACACATATCCAGAAGTACTTTTATAATCATCAATATTTCCTCCCCAATCACTATCACTATATCCAACAAGAACATTATCAATGTTTTTCTTATAGTGAATTCCATGATTAATAGTTCTATGAACATATCGAAGAACTATTTTTCCAACTTCCCAATGACTTTTCTTTGGTGATGCCATAAATCTACTCAATAAACTGACTGAGAACATAATATCAGGTCTAGTTGTTGTTAAATACATTAAACTTCCAACGAGACTTCTATAGATGGTGGCATCAAAATCTTCACTTTCATCATGCTTGCTCAATTTCAAACCTACTTCCATAGGAGTACTGGCAGGATAAGCATTCTCCATTTTAAACTTGAACAACAAATCCTTCGCATACTTCTTTTGGGAAATATTAATCCCAGTATCACTTTGCTTTACTTCGATACCAAGAAAGTAATGAAGCAAGCCCATATCAGTCATCTCAAATTCTTTCTTCACGCTCTCTTTGAACTCTTCAAGCATCATTGTTGAAGTTCCCGAAAATATCAAATCATCAACGTATAAACAAATGAGCAAGAAATTACCATTCTTGTCCTCTTTGGTGTAGAGAGCATGTTCATATGGACATCTTTTGAAATCATTCTTCAGGAAGAAACTATCAATACGACTGTACCAGATTCTTGGTGCTTGCTTTAACCCGTACAATGCTTTCTTCATTCGACATACCTTGTCCTCGTCTCCATTCTTTACAAAACCTGGAGGTTGCTCAATATATATCTCTTCCTCCAAGTACCCATTTAGAAAAGCTGACTTGACATCCATTTGATGTACTTTACAGTCATTTTGTGCTGCAAGAGCTAGAATCAATCGAACAGTCTCCAAGCGGGTCACAGGTGCAAAAATTTCTTCATAATCCACACCATACTTTTGCTTGTACCCTTTAACGACAAGTCTTGCCTTGTATTTCTCAACTTCGCCATTTTGCTTCAGCTTCGTCCGGTAGACCCATTTGACTCCAAGAGCTTTTCTATTTTCCGGTAGATTGACTAACTCCCATGTCTCATTTCTTCTTATCGCATCGATCTCTTGATACATTGCAACCTTCCATTTTTCATCTTGAATTGCCTCCTCAAAGTATATAGGATCAACATCTGCAAATAAAGCAAAATCAACATGTTCATCTTCAGGTATTCTTCTTGAAGCATTATAGATCTCTTGAATATTCCTCATCTTCCTTGGTGGAGTTGATTCATCACTTGTGGAAGGTAGAGATGAAGATGAAGCTGCTGGTTGAGTCTCTTCAAGCTCCAAGTCTTGAACATCTCCTTTGTCATTCATGTCAACAAGTAATGGATTATGGTTTCCATTTGTTGCATCCCATCTCCAAAATTCTGCTTCACTGAATTTTACATCTCGGCTGATAATGATTTTCTTACTTATAGGATTGAATAATCTATAAGCCTTGGAGTTCTCACTATACCCGACAAAAATGCATTTTTCTGATTTATCATCGAGCTTACCACTTTTTTCATTTGAAACATGAGAATAAGCAATACAGCCAAATACTCTTAGGTGACTAACAGTTGGCTTTAATCCGCTCCATGCTTCTTGAGGAGTAAGGCTTTGAACACTTTTGGTTGAAGCACGATTCAAGAGATAAACAACACATGTCACCGCATCTCCCCAAAATTCATTTGGAAGATTCTTGGCCTTAAACATACTTCTTGCAAGCTCCATTATTGTTCTGTTCTTTCTCTCTGCAATACCATTTTGTTGAGGAGTTCTTCGAACAGTCTTTTGATGCTTGATTCCATTTTCCTTAAAAAAATCTTCAAAAGCAATATATTCTCCTCCACGATCAGAACGCAACATCTTCAATTTTAAGTTGCTTTCATTTTCCACCATTGCCTTGAATGTTTTGAAATACTCGAAAGTAGAACTTTTTTCTTTTAACAGGTAAATCCATATCTTCCGACTATAGTCATCAATAAATGTGAGAAAATAATGATTACCTCCAAACATAGTAGTTCGCATAGGTCCACATAAGTCTGTATGGACTAGCTCGAGAGGTTTTGATGCTCTCCAAGAACTTCCTATCGAAAATGGATTTTGATGATGCTTTCCCAAAATACATGCTTCACAAATTTGATCTTCCCTTTTAATATTTGGCATTCCTCTCACCATATGTTGTTGACACATGTTAGACAAAGTGTCAAAACTCAGGTGCCCGTACCGATAATGCCAAAGCCATGAAGAGTCTTTTACTAAAGTCTCAAAACAAAGAAGCTTCTCATAATACATTTTGATTGGAAACATTTTGTTGTGAGTCATGTGTACCTTTGTTATGAGACTTCCATTCTTGGCTCTGATCTCGCATATGCTATCTTTGAAGACAACATTATGTCCCTTCAATAGAAGCTGCCCAACACTTAAAAGATTGTGTTTGAGTCCTGGAACATAATACACATCAGTGATTCTTTTTGCTCCATTCTTTGTCTTCACGATAATATCTCCTTTTCCATTTACTGCGAGCTTCTTGTTGTCACCTGTCTTCACTTCATTTTGAAGAGATTCATCCAAAGTTACGAAAATATCCTTTCTTCCTGTCATGTGGTTACTGCAACCACTATCAAGATACCATATATCTTCAGTACTTGTTTCTTGGACATTAAATGTGAGGAAAAGAAGACTTTGATCATCATATTGTTGTTCATGCATCAGAGTGGTCTCTGCCTGATTAGAATTGGTCTTTTTAGACCAACAGTCTGTTTGAAAATGTCCGTAGCGTCCACAATTGAAGCATTGTATGTGAGAAAAATCTCCACGACCTCCACCTCTACTTCTTCCTCTGCTGGAACTTCTTCCCCTTCCTCTATTTGAAGAAGTTTGATTATCTCTTCTCTCTGACTCAAAACTTTTGAAGTCATTAGACCTTCCATTTCCTCGACCACTGCGTCCACCTCTTCTTCCATTAAATCTCCCTCTAGAAGAAGTTTGCATATGAAAAGCTTCTTCTGAAGGAGTAGAATCAAACCGCTTCAATCTAAGCTCATGAGATTGGAGAGATCTCA
Source organism: Momordica charantia (assembly GCF_013281855.1). NCBI lineage: Eukaryota > Viridiplantae > Streptophyta > Magnoliopsida > Cucurbitales > Cucurbitaceae > Momordica > Momordica charantia. Next base: position 10,538,839 of record NW_028275167.1, on the reverse strand, counting down.
TCAAGCTATTTATGGAGAGTGTTGACAAATCTTTGGACTCTTCAATTGCTACTACAATGTGCTCATATCATCATATCTTCTGGTCATGCTTCTATGGATCTTTTCTACCACTCTTTGATCTTCAATTGCATCTCCATTTGATCTCAATTGATACACAATAGAGAGAACACGATTGAAAAATTCTTCAATAGTTTCAGCTTCTTTCATTCTAATGGTATCAAATTCAGCTCGAAGTGCTTGCAATCTTACCATTTTTACCTTTTCCTCTCCTTCATACAAACTTTGCAATTCATCCCATGCTGCTTTAGCAGTTGAGACTCCTGAAATTCTTTCAAAGATATTTTCATCGACAGCTTGGTAGATAAAAAACAACGCCTTTTTGTCTTTCTTTTTAGAATCTCTCAACTCGTTGAGTTGTTGTTGTGAAAGACCATCCTCACCTTCTGGCTCTGAATATCCTCTATCAACAATATCCCAAAGCTCTTGAGATCCATAAAGAACCTTCATTTGTTGACTCCACCGTATATAGTTCTTTCTTTCAAAACGAGGAAGTTGAGGCTGCAACATGTTGTTGGATGACATCTTTTGAACTTGTCTCTGATACCACTTTGTTGGAAACGTTGATAAGCCCTCACTAGAATTTACTCTAAAACTCACCAACTTTAAAGAGAAGAATTTTGTTCTCTTATTAAACTCAAGAACATACAAGAGAAGAATATTGTTCTCTTTTCTTTCTTGATTGAAATGCTTCAATTTGCTTCTTTCTTGCTTGATTACAAATGAGGGAAATGATCCCTTTATATAAAATCCAAGAGACACATCTAAAAGACACAAAATAAATGGATACATGTATACATACTATTCATGTATCTTAATACATTATCTTATATGAACCTAACAATTCATGTATCTAGGGATTCATGCATGTGTATAGAAATGAATCTAGCTTAAATTCTAACAGCTATCATATGTAATGGGATTACATAAGACTAGATCGTGATGTATCTTGCAAAGTTATAAAGAAAATACATGCACATCACTAGGATGATTATAGACTTGTTTGATCTTTAATCGTGTGTGTTATGAGCTCCTGCCTATGTGGGTGAGTTCTTTGAATCACATGGGCAAGGGTGACATGAAAGTTCACCCAATAAGCATTCTGTTTATGAAAAACATCCAAGTGGGAAGCTAGAAACATTCATATGCTAGATGGAGTTCACAACCTCTCAATAGCAGAGAATGCAAAGTGTTCACGCATCCTTATTGAGTGTGTATATGATGACTCCCTTAAAATGATGGTTCACAACTTTATAACATGTACTTGCCATCTTGATAGCCCAAGAAGGATTAACCCATGATGAGATTATGGAAGATTATCCATTAGATAACCAACTTCTTCCTAATTACTGTATCGATCGTTTAAACACCTTGCACATATGCTCTAAAGTTTTAACTAGTGGAATGTTAATATGTAACCGTTTAAAAATATCTAAGAACTTTTGAAATTGGCTATTTCGATTCTTTTTGACTAAATGTTGAGGAAAAGGAGGAGGAGGTTTATATTTAACTACCTGAGGCAATGAGTTTGGCGCTCTACCCTTACCTATAGAGTTATTATTCTTACCTTTTTCAACTAGATCTTCTAATTCCTTTTGCCTTCTATGTTCTGTCTTCGTATCCTTATTGACTCTTCTGGTTCCTTGTAAGAAAGTCCTGGATTCATGCATCATTTCGTGCCAGATTGTTGAGGTGGTATTGTGTAGGCTATGCTGGGAAATCCTGGTGGATATGTCTGTTTGAATGGCTAGTTCTATACCAAATTGGTGTGGTCAGAACCTGATAGTCATCTCCATGAATCTCCATCCAAGATTTTATGTATTGGAGTATGGGTTAAACGCCCTCGGGTTTCCTTAACATACACAATATATAGATTCAACATTAGATGGCAACATCATAAACATGGCTTTCACTGCCATAAACACAAGAAACTTAAGAAATTTTATGAATAGAGGCAGTTGTTTGAGCACTGGCTGCACTATTGTAGATTTTTTTTTTTTTTGCAACTAAGTCATGGATGACATCTGACTTTGAAGTGAGTAAATTGCATCTAACTCCAAAGCTCTTGCTATAGTTTACTTGTTAGGTATACTAACTCTTACTGAACACCATTGATCAATGTTATTCGACACCTTGTCCGAGATATCCACGACTTCATTAAATGATTGGAAGTGAATGATCCGTTGGTTGCAGTATCCAACATCATTCTAGAGTTATTTCCAACCCTATGTACAAGTGTAATTGGATGCATGTCAGTAGTCCATGGTGTGGGCTCTTCTGTAGGAGTTCTTTGAAGTATTCCCATGCTTCATTGACTATTTCATTCTCCCATTGTCTAAATGTTACGATCTCCCATCTTATCTTGGCGTTCATTGTGAGTGGACAGTATTTGCACTACTACAAAATTTGGAATAAACCACAATCATAATCGTGATTTATCGTAATAGACTACAGTTCTATGACCATAGTCTACGGGTACTATAGTCTATATTATAGACTAGGACTGACATAAATCATGTTCTATACTACAGACTACAACTAGCATCAGCCTATGGTCTAAAATATTATACACCTTGACTGACGTCAACTGCCATATATAGTATACACTACAACCGACATAAGTCATAGTCTATAATATTATAGACCCCAACTGACTAATATCAGCGATGGTCTATAATGTCATAATTTTTGGATAGAATATAATGTCATATACAACAGACCACAGTGGTCTATAATGTAATAAACCATGATTGCTGATAGCTCTAGTTTATACGACAGACAACAGTAGTATATATATAATACGAGAAGCTGGTCATGGTCTTATATATGCATAATTTAATATCAAAAGTTAATAAAAAAAAATTAAGATCGTGAAAAAAAACTTTTATATTAAATAAAGAAAATGTAAATTTACACAACAAAAATAAACTAGTCAAGCTAATTAAGAAGTTAACTAAAGCTATTACATGGTATGTCATGCTAGGATATGTTGCTTGACAAATTGTCCTTCCTAGATACGCATTTCGTCGTTCTCAGCTTGAGTATATGTCTTTTTTCTAATAAACTGCAAAATTAATAAAAGCTGAGAGATATCGATTCTAAATAACAAACTCATTTACTAACTTTACCATTCAATTAAGGGATAGTCTTACCCTTAGTTCGAGTATATCGATATACATAACAATATAGATGAAAGTCTATAGGGACTCATCCAAGATCAAATTATGTATTATAAATTATTAAAAATAATTATAATATTACAATTCAATATAACTGTTTAACGGTGTATGCCTAAAATATTTAGGCATAACAATACAAATTGAAAATAATAGTAGCACATTTAAGTATTAGTGTGTGTTTGGGAGTGACGGATGGCAGAATGAGTGATTTGAATAAAAAAAAAAGATTTTAGTATAATTGATTTTCCAAAATCATCATTCAAGTGATACTTTAAAAATAAATTTAAAGTGATTTTAAGTATTCCTAAAATCAATATTCTAATTTGCCATGATCAATGGCAGAATGTTGTTCTCATGCTAAAATCACTCCCAAACACATCCTGAAGTATGCTTCAAACAGTAGCCCATTTACTAACTTCATCATCAAGGGAAAGGATGCAACAACATTCCCATTTACTAACTTTATAATTCAATAAAGGGAAAGAATTCTTTCTCCTCAGTTTGTAGTTTTAGCATATAGATGTACATAACAATAGAAATGAATAACATAATTTAAATACGTTTAATAATTAATGAAGAAAATAATTCCTTACAGCTACATAAAACAAAAATCTGAAACAAACAAATAGACAAACTACAATGGAGAGAGATGGGATATCATTTCTGCCGGAAAACCAAACACCCAAAAGGAAGGTAAAAATTGTGGAATTTTACCCCTATTGTATTGAAATATTGACCCATAGCCTTTTCTTTGAAAAATACAAAGAAACTTATTCACTTGCCTATTTTTTTTTCTTTTTTCTTTTTTTTTATATCATTTCATTTCAGTCATAAGCATTACCTTTTTATGTTGTTATTTTGAAAATCAAAGCAAACATTATCAAATTATTGAATTGAATTAGTGAAGGGGTGTGAACATAAATCACACTAACTTTAGTTAGAAAACTAAGGAACCAACATAATGGTTTATATCAAGGATGTTTCCCTGCAGATATTAAGCAAATTTAAATGAGACAAGGGAAGACGTCCAAAATGAAAAAGACATTAGGGACTTGTCAACCAAAATATTAACATAATTTCAAAAATAGAATTTAGGCTGGTAGACTCATGCTTAAGCAATATCAATCTACGGGAAAACCAACATTAAAATATATCATTCCAAATGACCCAATTAAAGTGGAGGGGTGTGAACAATACCTTGACAGTAATAGCCCGAGAGAAACTAACAAAGAAGAAGGTGGTGACTGAATGAGAGCATTGGTTGGCCTCTCGAATTAGAGATTTGGGCTGATGGAGTTGCAATTTGGCCTATAAGAATCACGATCTGGGGTGTTGGAAATACAACTATTGGGGTAGAAAAACAGTCTGGCAACGTGGAGGATAGAAGAAGGTCAGAAGATAAGGTCTCCCCTGAAGACCACTGATCGGAGGGCCGACCTTCATACTTAGCCAAAAAGCCTATTGAAATATCTCCATACGACTAAAAGTTTTACCCATCTCTAATTATACGCATCCAACGACCCGACCTTTGGGATGACACGAGTAACTACCGATCGGACACCCTATCGAATCTTCAACCTATAAATGGAAGGCTTCCTTTTCACATTAGGTATCACATTCAAGCTCAGTCTTAATATATAGGTCAATCTTAAACTGATTTGAGCGTGGGAGTGTTTGCCTCTCTTGTGTAGGTCTTCCTAGCCAAGTGACACTCAAGCTCATTCTAGTCACCTTCATTGACGAGTTCCGACCTTGACCAATTTCTTTGCACAGACATTTGACGCCATCGATGGGAAATGACATCTTAAGTCGTTCCTACCATCACATCTACGACTCATGAATACTCTACATTTTCTAGCCATCCAAGTTACCAAAATGACAAAAGAGGCCCAACTTGACCGCAAGATCAGCACGGTGCAAGGATACATGGAGATCCGCCACGCATGTCTGCAAGGACAAATCTCCCACCTGCTTAAACCGGGGCAGAGGTGGGGTCACTAAGAAAACTAGGCCAAAGACTAGTTGCCTAGTAAACTCTGATATTCTTGCTATATTGCAAGCAGAAATGGACGAGATGCGTGCACGAATGATATAATGGAGGAATTGTATCTTAACCTTGCTCAAATTGAGAAGTTAGTCCCGACTAGCTTTCAAACTCGGCGACAAAGTAATAATGATCTGATCCTTGGTGATGAGGAAGAGAGAATGGTATCCATCAAGTTAAAGAAATTGTCGACGACTCTCATCTTAAGGGTGGTTAAGGTCGTCAGGTCCGCACTCGATATGACAACAAAACGTATGTCGACAAAGTAGAGACTTACGTGATTACATCAATAACAAGACTAGACATTTGACCTCCAACTTTGAAGTGAATTGCCAAGTAGGAAGACCTTCGGAAAACATTTAATGTCAAGGCACAATTCAAATCATGTGAAGCTGAACCCCAGGATCAAGTGACTAGAGAAGAGTTTGACCTCATGAAAAGCAAGTTGGATGCTAGGTCGAGGTTTTGAAGAAGCATGAGAGCAAGTCTAACCAAGCTCTCGATGATGGCGAACCTAGAGAATCTTCGTTCATCTAGAAAGTCCTTGATGCTCCTATTTCGAGCAAGTTTAAGATTTCGATCCTCAAACCTTACAATGGGTCAAGTGATCCAATGGATTAAGTTGAAGACTCGAGGAGCTGATGTACTTCGAGACAGCTAGTGATGCTCTTAGGCGCCAAACTTTCCAAATTACCCTGACAGGAAATGCTAACTATGGTAACAACAACTGCCCCTTGGTCAATCTCGACGTACAACCAATTAAGGAAGGATTCCATCACTTAACTTTCCTCAAGACACTATACCAAGAAGCCTGCCTCTCACCTTCTTATTAACAAGCAAAATGAGAATGAAATTTTGAAGCAATATGTTACCTATTTCAAGGAGGAACAGATCAAGGTGACGCATTGCTCAAATGACTCTGCAATGTCATATTTCTTGGCAGGCCTTATGGATCTAACCTTGACCTATAACCTAAGGAAGTAAAAAATAAATTCATTCAATGAGGTCCTTAACAGGGCCAAGAAGATCATAGATGGGCAGGAGCTGGTCAGATCAAAGGATCCCAAAATGAAGTCCAGTTGTTATTTCACACAACTTCGTGAAAATAAAGTGTAAGTGCAGACTCAAGATCAATTGTAGCAAGGAAATCAAAGTCGTATCCACAAAGATTGTTTTATTAACACTTCAGAATACACTCAAGAATACCAACGTACCGAACCACAACAACAGTTATGATTTTGATCTAAAACGAATCGATAAGCAAACTAAAAGTAATAATAATTATAATAAAGTGCCGAAAACAAAAGATGTTAGGACAAATGATGTGGTCCCAAGGGAATGTAGTGATAAAATGGAAACTGAGAAGGTTGGTTATTCTTTTGTTCTGTATTAACACCCAATGCTTTAGCATCGACGTTCTACTATAGCCTAAACCGGTGTGGGTTTCTTCCAAAACACTTAGATTATGATTTTCACAACTTTCGTTGCTTAATCAATCAGTAAGAACAGTTTCTAAGCAATATTAGGTGGATTTTATTCCTAACCTTTCACACTCTAACTAGAAACATAGACCTAACATCAAATAGAGTAAAAAACACATCTCATATATTCTGCCAAACATACAAGAGCAAGTAATACAAGAATGGTGGCCAACATATTCCAGAAAATAAGAAAGACAATACAACTCTATTTAACAGCAAGAACGTCAACACTACGACATTAAATGCTCACAAAAAATAGTAAAGCATCCCTTTAAAAGGAGTTTACCTTATACTAGATGGGAAAGACAAAATAATTAAGGAAGAATTACAACCCAAAAAATAATTAAGGAAGAATTACAACCTGGTGTAAACTCAATGGGAGAATGTTTATTAAGAATGATAAGATGATCTTCACACAGGAAAATGGTTCTTATTTATAAGCAAAGGGCCTAGAAAAGCTTTTAACTAACCAACCTAACTAAATAACAAACAACTAACCAACCCAACTAAATAACAAACAAACTAGGAATACTAAAACAGTATTAACGACTACATCAGATTTTCCTCTCCTATAAAATAAACTCGCCCTCGAGTTCTTAGGAAGCTAGAGTGAAGGAATCTGGTGCTTGATAAGGGAATATATCCGCTACATTACAAATTGGGTTGATGTTGTATTCGGTTGGAAGCTAAATCTTGTAAGCGTTGTCACCCCATTTTTCTTAGATTGGAAAGGGACCAATCTTCTTTTTGTTACGTTTGTTATACTTGCCCCCAGATAGTCTTCCTTTCCTTAAGTAAATCATGACCAGATCACCAAGTTGGAAGTTTACAGGTTTTCTTTTAGTATCTGCAGCTGCCTTATATTTGGAGTTTGCTGCCTCGATATGATCACGAACTTCTTGATGCAATTTTGTTATCCTTTCTACCATTTGCTCAGCTTCCAAACTAACATCAATAGAAGATGGTAAGTTAGTAATATCTACAGTTAGACGAGAGAGTTTAGTATAAACCACTTCAAATGGTGACTTCCCCGTAGATCTATTCTGCATATGATTGAAAGTGAACTCTGCTTGTGCAAGGGCAATGTCCCATTATTTAGGGCGATCACTAGATAGGCACCGAATTAGGTTTCCTAGAGTTTTGTTTATAACCTCTGTTTGTTCATCCATTTGTGGGTGACTTGTGGTGTTATATTTGAGGGATGTATCAAATTTGCACCATAGAGTTCTCCAGAAATGACTAAGAAACTTTACATCACAGTCTGGAACTATTGTTTTAGGAATGCCGTGAAGATGAACAACTTCCCTGAAAAAAAAGATTAGCCACATAAACAGCATTTGATGTTTTCTTACAAGCTAAAAAATGTGCCATTTTGCTGAAACGATCTACAACGATCAAGACTGAATCGAATCCACGTTGTGTTTTGGGTAATCCTAAGATAAAATCCATAGATAGATCTTCCCAAATTGATTGAGGTATGAGTAATGGGGTGTAGAGTCCTATGTTTTGGGTTGTTCCTTTATTTGTTTGGCATATAAAACTTTTGGATACGTAGCTGAAGACATCCTTTCTTATTTGTAGCCAAAAAAACTGATTAGCTACTAAGTTTAAGGTTTTATCCCGCCCAAAGTAGCCTGCTAACCCGCCTAAATGTAGTTCTTGAATAAGTGCTGTCTATAGGGATGTATGGGGGATACATAATTAATTACCTTTGAATAAGTATCCTTTTAAAAAGTGAAAGTCGTCAGAGTTATTGTTCATAGAGCATTTATGCCAGATTTCTTTAAAGTCTATGTCTGTGACGTATGACTCGGGTAAAGTGGTGAAAGCTATGATTTCTCCTTGTAGGACTGTTAGTAAGATTCCCTTTCTACTAAGGGCGTCGGCTACCTTATTGGTAATCCTTGTTTTATGTTTTATAACAAAGTCAAAGTGTTGAAGAAAAGACAACCATCTTGCATGAATTCGACTCACAGTTTTTTGAGTATTAAGGAATTTAAGGGAAAAATGATCCGTAAAGAGTATGAATTCTTTTCTTAAAAGATAGTGTTCCCATTGCTTAAGAGCGCAGACTAAAGCGTAGAGTTCCTATTCGTAGGTGCTCCAATTTTGTAGTGAAGGGCTTAATTTTTCACTAAAGTGTTGATGGGTGATTGTCTCGGATAAAACAGCCTCTATGCCTACTCCGGAAGCATCTACTGAAACTTCAAATGGTTGAGTGAAGTTTGGTAAGTTCAGAATAGGGCTTTCACTGAGGTTTTGTTGGATAGTTTCAAAGCTGTTTGTTTGGTCAGTACGCCAAGAAAATTTTCCTTTTTTGAGACAATTGGTTAAGGGGGCCACTAGGGAGCTAAAATTTCGTATGAATTTCCTATAGAATGATGCAAGGCCTAAAAAACATTGAATATCCCGTACTGTTTTCGATTGAGGCCAATCCATTATAGCTTTTATTTTCTTAGTGTCCATTTGAATGCCTTTCCCACTAATAATGAATCCTAGAAATGATATTTCAAAGACAAGAAACATGCATTTTTTCAAGTTTATCACTAAGTTGTTATTACTAAGTGTAGTAAACAGAAGTTAAAGGTGACGTAAATGGTCTTCCCTAGAGTTACTATAGATCATAATATCATCAAAGTAAATAACCACAAATTTATTAAGAAAAGAGAAAAGAACTTGTTGCATTAACCTCATGAAAGTGCTAATGGCGTTGGATAACCCGAAGGGGATGACTAGCCACTCGAACAGTCCTTCATTTGTTTTGAAAGCGGTTTTCCATTCGTCCCCCAGTCTGATACATATTTGATGATATCCACTACGCAAGTCTATTTTGGAAAAGAGTAATGCTCCCCCTAGCTGGTCAAATAAGTCATTAATACGAGGGATAAGAAAACGATATTTAATGGTTATTTTGTTGATAGCTCCACAATCAACACACATCCGCCACAACCCATCCTTTTTGGGGGTGAGGAGGGCGGGCACTGCATAAGGGCTCAAACTAGGTTGAATATAGCCTTTGTCCAATAATTCGGTTATTTGCTCATGTAGAATTTTATATTCAGTTGGGCTCATGCGGTAATGAGGCAAATTAGGCAATGTGGCACCTGGTATAAGGTCAATATGATGCTGAATATTTCGGAGAGGAGGTAATTGGTCTGGTAGTGTGGTGATAGCTGGGAATTTTTCCAGTAAGGCTATTATTTCTGGGGGAATGTCAGAAAGTTTGGTGGTGTTTGTAGGATTAAAGTCCTTGATGACCAAACCAAGAATCAGTTCGTTAGATGGGCAAAGGAAACAAAACCACTGTTCTACCCATCCATAGGAATTCGTAGATATTCTCTCAGCCTTTATGTATCGCTTGAGTGTCATATTGCCAAGGTCTTCCTAATAAGATAAAACATACATCCATGTCTAGCACATCGCAAATTATTTGATCCTTGTAGTTGTTTCTGATGGATAAGGGGATTGTGCAAATAGAAGTAACTTGGGCTTCTCCTCCTTTCTTAATCCAACTAATTTTGTATGGGGTTGGATGAGGAGAAACCTTCAAGTTTAAGGCATTTACTAACTTGGTAGAGACAATGTTTTCGGCTCTACCACTGTCTATGAACACATTGCATACTTTCCCGTTGATAGTACAACGAGTTCTAAACAAGGAGTGGCGTTGATGAAACAAAACGATTTTAGGTGTGAGAAGAACACATTCTAGAACACAAGAAACAGGGTCACCCTCGTCGGGTTCAAGAACTAAATGATCTTCATCCTCATTGACATCAACATCATGATCAAGATTGTCACCATATTCCACGAAATTGATTGTCTTTCTTTGAGGACACTCATTTAATAAATGGCCAACTTGGCCACATTGAAAGCATTTCCCCAGTGTGGGTCGACCATAAGTATTGTTAAGTGTCTTGGTTTGGTCACCCACTTTAGTGTCATCACTGCCCTTAGTTTTAGTGCTGGAAGTCATACCTTGATTTAAAGGTTTATCCACAATTGTCGTGCCTTTTTTGAATCTAGTAGCATTAGCATCAGTAGAGCGTCGTTGATATTGGTACTTAAACCGATTGCCAAGTTGTTCTTCGATAGTTATGGTTGTGGCAATGACTTCATCCAAGAAGCCAATAGGTTGAATTTGTAGCCGCTCTTTGATGTTAGCCTGGAGGCCTCCCACGAACCATGCCACTTGGTATTGGTCATTTTACCCTAAGTTTGTTTTAGCACCTAAGCGGTGAAACTCCTCAGTGTAGTCTGCAATCGATCGGCTCCCCTGCCTACAATTGTGGTACTGATTGTATAGAACCTGTTCATAGTTAATAGGAAGAAATCGTGCTCTCATTAATTTTCTCATTTTCCCCACGTTCTTATGGGGTGTTTTCCAAACCGTTTCTGATTTGTCTATAACTGCTCCCACCAAGCGGAAGCCCCGCCTTTGAGTTTTAAAGCGACAAGGTCAACTTTTTTGTGATCAAGGGTGTTCATATATCCAAAAAAGCTCTCGACATTCTTGAACCATTCAAGAAACCCCTCAATATCGAGTAAACCATAAAAAGCAGGTAGATCCATTTTCATTTTATATCGTTAGGCTGTCGATACCTTTGATTATGTCGTCGGTTGCCCCTGTGGTCCATTTCCCATTCTTGATACTCATCATCCTCACTATAGGACTCAAATGGAGCACCCCTTCATCGGTTGGCCATATGATTCCGGCGTGGATTGTTGTAAAACCGACGAGGTTCTGGATAACGAAAAGGAATGGGGAAAGGTTCTTGGAACATACCTGGATTATCTTGTGGGAGTTCAAGTGCCGGATCATGTTGGGGTTGATGTCGCAGAAGCGGGTTCTTGAAGGGGGGGGGGGAGGGGTTCTTGATATATTATTGGAACTGTTTGCTGTACCTCTCTCCCAACAGCAACCCCTTGCCCCTGAATGTCTTTTCCATTCTTCTTTCTTGGCTGATCTTGTACTTGTAAATCGTCAATCTCGTCCACCAAAACGCTAAAGATTTGTTTAATTTTTACCACATTCCGCTGCAAATTCTCTACAGCTCCTTCAACCATCAATAAACGATTGGTCGATGATCGTGGAGAGAGGACGGCTAAAGTTTCCGCCACTTTGTCAGGCACAAGAAGAATCCCCTTCGATTGGAATTATTTTCTTGTAGGCCATATCCTATAGGAGCTCAAGATTCTTGATGCTCTGATACCAATTTGGTGTAAACCCAATGGGAGAATTTTTTATTAAGGATGATGAGATGATCTTCACAAATGAAAAGTCTTGATATTTATAAGCAAAGGGCCTAGGAACGCTTTTAACTAACCAATCTAACTAAATAACGAACAACTAACCAACCCAACTAAATAACAAACAAACTAAGAATACTAAAACAATATTAACAACTACATCACAACCCATTTCAATGAAAGTTCAGAGCACAGTGAAATATCCTTAAGCTTTCTTCCAAAAACCAACGGGTCTCTCTCTGTTTCCGTGCATCACCTTCAAAAACTTCGGGTATTGTTCTCCCTTTTGGTCAATTTCGTGGTCTTTTCCTCCTTGGAATCGATTTCGTTTAGGGGTTGATTATGTGGGCTCCTTTGCATTATCACTTTTATATCAGCCCTCAATTTTAGGGCAGCAGACAGCAGGTACACAGACGTTAGGTAAAAATCCTTGTAAAAATTTGTACTATGCTGCCCACTTTCCGTACTAGTTGCTCCAGCATCACAAGTCTTCGCTTCAACTACACAGCTATGCTACTATGCTCCTAATGCTCCAACATTTCCTTCACAAGAGATTAAAAAGAGCAAAAACTAAGCCAATTCTTCTAAACTTGTACACATAATACAACTAGGGACTGATCTTCATATTTTACCATTTACTTACAAATTAAAGCAACATTAGCACAAGAACCCCCAAAATTATCACAAAAAAATCCTAAGATAAGACTAGAATAACTCTCTTGTGGAGAGTTATCAACGGTCACTTGGTGCGCCTGGAAGTACGGACGTAGATTTTGTGCCGAAGTAACAAGACATAAAGTCAGCTTCTCTATACAAGGATACATTGTTTCACCATCAGTCATCGACTTGATTTTATAATATATCATACTCTACCAACCATCTTCATTTTTAATCAAAATCGAACTAGTTGCAATTTTTTACACTACTAAATAAAGTATCAATCTATCCCTTGGGAGTAGGTTCGATAATAACAGTGTTGGGCTAAGCTTTACCTTCAATTTTAAAGGCTTCTTTGCAATCTGAACACCACTAGAACTAACCTTTTGTCCTTAATAATTAAATAAGGGAGATACTTATCGGTGGATCAAGAGACAAACTAGTTCAAGGCTGCTATTTGATGATTCAAACATTGAAGCTATTCAAGATTTTGTGGGGGTTTCATGTTTATGACAACTTGGATTTTATCCGAATTCGCTTCAATTACATGCTAGTTTACAATAAAATAAAGTATCAAATGAAGCTTAATCTAGAAAAGTGTGCATTTAAGGTCTCTTTCGGAAAGTTCATTGGTTTCATGGTGAATCACCGTAGGATTGAGGCTAACCAAGAGAATATCTGAGCTGTTATTTATATGGGAGCTCTAAAGAAACTCAAACAGCTTCAGTGTTTGAATGGTAGATTTGCAGCACTTAATTGTTTTGTGTCAAGATATTGATCAATGTATAGCTTTCTTCTAGAGTTTACGCAAGAAAGGTAAGTTTGAATGGTCTTCAAGACTGCGAGGAAGGCCTTTGGCCAACTTAAGATCTCTTTAAGCCGGACTCCCTTGTTGGCTAAGCCCATGCCAGGAGACAAGTTCCTTCTTTATCTTGGCAGTATCTGAAAGTGTTGTAAGCTTTGCCTTGGTCAAGCATCAAATTCCTATATACTATACAAGTAAGGGCAGATTGACGCGAAAACCAGTACCGTCCAATATAGAAGTTGGCTTTCACACTTGTTGTAGCAACTCGACGCCTTTGCCCGTATTTTCAAGCTCATCATATGAAGTGCGAACCTAATCTTCCTCTGAGGTAGGTCTTCCATATACCTTAGACGTCTGGCTGACTAATGAAATGGGTACTCGAACTTAGTGATTATGATACATTTTTCAGCCTCGAAGAACATTGAAGGGACAACATGTCGTTGATTTCATAGCAGAGCTTACACCACTTGTAAGGTCAGACTCGAAAGCTCCTTCCAGTGAACTATGTTCATTAATGGATCCTCGAATGATAAAAGAAAGCATATCAGATGTTTTGTTACTCGCGTTAGATGGAATGCACTTCAAATACGCTATACGCTTCAATTTTTTAACTTCGCATAATGAAGCTGAGTTTGAAGCACTTTTGGCAGGGTTACACATAGCCAGAGGGCTGGAATCATCCCATATTATTATCTTCAGTGATTCACAATTCATTGTGAACCAGATCATTGAGAAGTATCAAGCTAAGAGGATGTTCGTAAGAGAAAGTATCTGAGTAAGACGAAAGCTCTTCTTGTTCAATTCAACGATAACCTTGTGAAGTAGATACTCAGATTAAAGAATTCCAATGTGGATCCCTAGCCAAATGTGCATTAGCTTATAATACCGCAAGGTCCCTATTGAGATTCTTGATGCATCATCCATTGTGGAACCACATCTTATAGACATTGAAGCTCAACAAGCATCTTGGATGGACCTATTAAACGATTCATCCAAGGAAATGTACAAGTAGATTAGACGGAGGCAAAGAAGCTCAGTCGAAATGCAGCATAATCTGCTTCTAGATAGGAAGCTTTACAAACGAGGCTTCTCTTTACACTTGCTAAGGTGCTTGGATTTAGAAGAAGGAAACTACGTCATGAGAGAAATTCATGAAGCTGTTTGTGGAAATCACTCAAGGGCAAGATCTTTGCCAACCAAGATTGTGTGGCAAGGGTACTATGATGGACCTTTAACGAAGATGCGAAACAGTTCGTTAAGATCTACAATAATTGCTGGTGATTTTCAAACACAATCCATCAACTTCCCAAGCTACTCACTACATCACAAGTCCTTGGCCATTCGCACAATGGGGAGTCGACCTTATTATGCTAGTTCCAATTGGCAAAGGACAAACAAAGTTCGTCGTCATTGCAGTAGAGTATTTCACATGAAGTGAGATAGAGAATAACATTTAGCCACTATAACCAAAGCTCGAATCATGAAGATTATTTGGATAAATATCGTATGTCGATTTGGCATACCAAGAGGCATAGTGACTAACAATGGCAGGTAGTTTGACAATGCCAAGTTCAAGGAATTGTGTTCCAAGCTCGGTATCAAACACCTAAGCTCAGAAGGGTAGGTAAGCATAATAATTACAAGCGATTTCACGGTCTTACTGTACAACCCCACGAAGATCTACTGGAGAAACTCTGTTTGCTTCTACTTTTGGCTCAGAGATAGTAGTTCTGTGGAGGTTGGGATGTCAACCAAGAGGACAAAGCATTATGATCAACCCCTTAATGATGAAGCTCTTCTACTCCACCTTGACTTATTGATGATTAAAGAGAAGTTTCATAAATCATGCTTGCAGAATACTAGAATTGAACGGTAAGACATTACAACACATGCGTGTAGCCATGCGCCTTCAAAGTCGGACAATTGGAAATACGTAAAGTTTCACAACATGTGGGAGCCTTTGGAACCGACCTGAGAAAGTCCTTTTAAAGTTGAGGACACAGTGCGCCCAGACACTTGCATGCTACCCCACATTGCAGGCAAACTGCTTCGCACCTTTTAATGTTGAGTATCTGAAACTTTATTATCCTTGAATTGTAAAAATAACTCGTACCTAAAGCAAATGTACAGAAATGCAAAAAAGATAATAGAAATTAGCATGCTTATTTTAACGTAATCTTCCTGACCTTCAGAGACAGACCTACATTCAAATGGGAGCCACATGGTATTTTGTCTTAAAAAATTCAAAGTGCAACCTGTTTACTTTATGCCTGTTATTGGCAACCTCTTAATGTATCAGGCCATCATAAAGGTTTCAAATTATATTCAATGTACGAATGAAGTTTTGCTATTAAGAAAACTCAGGTTCAAGGTGCGACCTGTTCGTTTTGCATAGTATTTATACTTAGAATTTTCGAAGAATTTTCTTTTAAATTGAAGCTATACCTTCCAAAGCTCGAGACTCCAAGACTTAGAAAATATTCAAAAAAAAGTTAATGCGTTCAACTAATTCAAAAGTGAAGAAATACAAGAAGTTTTTCATTAATGGGGGCGGAGGGATATATGCCTCGACCTACAGAATTACAAGAAGTTTAAATTTAGGAAAAAAAATGGACAACAATTACAAAAGGCTAAAGAAGAATGAAAAGCTAAAGATCTAAGTAGGCTTGCTAAGGTCACCCTAAGATGCTGGCAGGTCTCCCTCTTGAGATGCCAGTGGGATTGTCTCCTGAGAGAACTCGACCTCACTCCCCTCTTGATTGGTTCAAATAGCGCCACTCTCTTCGGCAACAAAAAAATTATGCAATCCAAAAAAAAAAACAAACAAAAATTAACAATGAGAAGAACTATTGTACAAAATAATTAAATAATCCTATCATGCAACTTAACCAAATAATTTAAAGTAGTTAAATACTTAATTTAAGAAGAGAAAAGAAGAGAAGAGAAAAGAAGAGAAGAAAAGGGCTGACGTCGGGAATTTTTATACTGGTTTGAAAATTCTACTCTACTTCCGAAGACTCATTCTTGGGTATTTTACTACAAAAACCCTCTTACGGGTGAGAACCAAAAATATCAACCCAATTTTTGTCCTAGGCTAAAGAGAAACCTCACGGGCCTTTTTACTCGTTTAGGATCCAACCAATTGAGTTTTCTGTTGGGAAATTAACGGTTCTTGTATAATTTCTCATTCCATAGGAAATATGCAAACACAACCACAATATGCAAATAGGAAGAAAAACTGTAAAGCATAATATAAATGACACAGCAGATTATACTGGTTCACCACTAAAGGCTACGTCCAGTCTTCCACTCAGATGTGGGTAATTCACAAATAATATTAGGATTAGAATACAACAATACTCTCCCCAAAATATCCCCTATAGGTCCCAACAAAAGCCCCCTAGCTTCTAACATTTTAACACAATTAATACTTAGGAACAGGAATGAAAACTCACAAGAATCAAGATACAGTTACCCCGATAATGTTGATCTTGATCAACCCCAATGCCTCTACTAATACCCGAGTCCCTGCCACTAATTAGCTGCCAAAACCCACTCAAAATCGGCTGCTAAAAACCTCTTTTTCAACTGTAAAATCCTAAAACCCGAAAAACTGCTATTTACAAACTCGAAATAGCGCCACGGCGGTACGGACGCAAGTTTTCGCAACGCCCCCATGCGTTGTCCCTTAGCGTCGTGGTGCTACCTTGTCGGTTCCTTCGGCTTGCAGCGCTCGCTTTTCCTTATTCATCCCTGCTTCGATCCTGACTTGATCCCGACTCATCCCTAGCTCGTTTCGACGTCGTTTTGGCTCCACCAATCCCAACAATGTTCCACTTGGAGACAAAGCTACAATTCCCTACCTCCCACTGCATCAACAGTGTCCCATCATCTTTACACCCTCTATCAAGGCAAAGTTCTGACTGCTCTATCAACGAACCAATCACAACTGCTCGGCCATACCCGAGCTCGGTATTTGATTGCCCCGAGACAAACAATTCTACATGGTCTTGTCTCTACTCTCCTAAACGTTAGAGACACAACCACGTGGTCCCACTCAATCTAAGTGGTCCCCATTGCTTCCTTTCTCGATCGAACCGGACGACCTCTGAAGGAAGATTCTCCTGATGACTTGGCAGTCCCACCCAAGTTCGTTGCGTTTCTAGAGACATCACCCTTGACTTCAGTACCAACTGTAGTCTTCTCCCTCAATGCACTCTCTCGTCTATGTAACTTCATCAGCTCACTCATCTATCTGACAATTGGGGTATTATTTTGACAACCTGTTGAACACCTCACTGAGTTATTCCCCTTACCCTTTCCTCTACTTCTCAAATGTTGTACATGAACTGATGGCAGACTCTTCTGATTTGTCCAAGTTTTAAATGTTGCTGATTCTTTCAATTCTCGACTTGAACCATCTGCAGCTACTCTGCGCATCCTCTATCTCTCAGATCCCTTGGCAACCTCAAACTCAGGCACATAAAAAGAAAATCTCTTGTGGCATGTTGCTACCGCCCTGTATTCCCTCTTGAGCTTCCAGCAACCCTAACAAACTCACTGTTGTAGCCATCGTCATTTAGCTTCCCTACGGATAACAAATTAAATTTGAAGCTAGGAATATACCTGATGCCTCATAGCACTAACTCGGCCCCTTTACCTATCTTCAAACAAACATCTCCAATTTCTCTCACCTTGGAGATACCCTCATTCCTCATCCTCATTAAACCATAATCACCTATAGTAAAAGATGAGAACCCGCGTCTGTTTGAAGCAACATGCGTTGATGCTGCAGTGTCCACTACCCACTAGTCTAAAGATATATTCCTCTCAACACAAGCTAGAAACTCTTCAACCCGATCTTCTTCTATTGTTACAACATTTGCAGTATTATTCCCTTTCTCAAAATCTTCTTTGAACTTCCTGCAAAAGCATTTAACGTGTCCCTTCTTGTGGCAGTAATTAAACTCCACTTCTCCGCTGGAACTCTCACTACCCCTGTTATATCTATGATGCTGCTTCCTCGTGTAGTTCATCTTGCCGTTCCCCTTGTTCTGAGCTACTAAAGCTTTTTAAACCCTGTTTTCTGCCCCTGAAGTAGATGTAGACATTTTCCCTAATTTTCTTCGAGCTTCCTCAGATAAGGTGGCATCATAAATAGCTGAAAATTTCAAGCTATTATCCCCCAACGAATTCAACACCACGGTATTCATCGTCTCCCAACTGTCAGGTAAAGATGTCAACAGCCTCACAACCTTCACCTTCTTATCAATCTTGACACCCATCCCTTCTAATTTGTTAAAGATATCCCTGAGCTCATTAATGTGGGAATTCACCACGTTCCCTCATCCATGTGGATATCAAAATATTCGTCCACATAATTATTTTTGTATTGGCAGAAAGTTTTCATACATGTTTTGCAAGACCTTCAATAGTTCCTTCACTGTAGTCTTTTTCCCCCACTAGACTACATGCCTTCAATAGTTCCTTCATTGTAGTATCTTTCACCACCAGACTGCATACCCCCATCGATAATGACATTCTGATGTTTGCAACGGCCTGCTCATCCATCTCACTCCAGGCCTTATCAGTCATCTCTGCTAGTCTCTCCCCTAAAAGTCTTGTGTATCTTCTTGCACATAAGAATATCCTTTACCTACATCTTTCAAAAACTGAAATTGTCTACATTGAACTTCAATACTCCTTCATAGTAATGGTGTGCTTGATATCTATCTCCCATGATCTGCAACTCTATAACTCTGATACCACTTGTTGGGAAATTAGCAGTCCATGTATAATTTCCCCTTCCACAAAAAATATCCAAACACAACCACAATATGAAAATAGGAAAAAAAAAAACTGTAAAGAACATGATAAATAACACAACATATTATATTGGTTCACTACTAAGGACTACGTCTAGTCTTCCACTTAGATGTGGGTAATTTACTAATAATGTTAGGATTGGAATACAACAATACTCTCCCCAAAATATCCCCGGGAGGGCCCAACAAAAGCCCCTAGCTTCTAAGTGTTTTAACACAATACTTAGGAACATGAATGAAAACTCATAAGAATCAAGATACAGTTACCCCCATAATGTCGATCTTAATCAACCCTAATGCCTCTACCAATACCCGAGCCGTTGCCACTGATTAGCTGCCAAAACCCACTCAAAATCGGCTGCTAAAAACCCCTATTTCGGCTGTAAAATCCTAAAACCCGAAAAACCGCTATGTATAAACTCGAAACAGCACCAGGACGCTAGTTTCCGCAACGCTCCCATCAGGACAGCACCATGGCGCCCTGCAACGGTGCTGCCCTCTCGGTTCCCTCGGCCAGCAATGCTCTCTTTCCCCTGTTTTCATCACTGCTTCGATCCTAACGCATCCCGGCTTATCCCGACCCATCCCTACCTCGTTTTCGACATCATTTTGGCTCCACCAATCCCAACATTTTCTCACAACCCAAGGTGTACCGACACCTTAAAACAAAACCCAAATTAAAAAGGAATGCAAAATTAAACAAGATTTTGCACCAAAGTAGTGACTAAAAAGCCACACTCTAATGTATATCTGACAAGAAAATATACAAGCTTATGAGTAGAAAGAATGAAAGTTTTACAAAAATTAAGATGAGAATTTGAAGAGAGAGATTTTGCTTTGATAAATGGGGAGGAAAATGATTAATTTGGTGGCTTTAAATAGATTTTTCGAGAATGAAACTTTGCCAATGGATTTATGGTAAAGAGAAATGAACGGTGTAGATTAAGATGAATAATAAGATGTAAAGAAATAAAGAAAATTTATGGAGATTGGAAGAATATATGGAGAATGATGATAAAATTATAGGCATTGGAGTGATTGAGAGATCTGTGGAAATGTGATTTCTTTACATTTCAAAGCACCACATGCAACTTCTCATTTGTTTTATTGTTATGCAATGTGTCAACTTCTGATTGGTCCACTTGTTCACGTCACCCGCCAGATAAGATGTTTCTCCTGACTTCTTTTGACTATAACTTCTTCGTTTGAACTCTGATTAAAGTGATTCAAAAGGCATGAGATCCGTCTTTTCGAGATCTACGATATGACACATTGAAACACTGAAATTATCAATTTATACTTGCTTTGTAATCATCAAAATATTTGGTTTGATTGAAGTCCCAAAGCTAACACCTCAGTCTTCTGGTCAGAATCAAGATCAACCAAGTAATTCTAGATAAGCTCTGTTGGGCCTTCTGGTTCCATTAATTGAAGTAGCTCACTTTTTTGCATACTTCAATCGGATGGACGAAAGGTCGAGATCTGGCGCGACCTCCTTAATCTCCTGCAGAGTAAATCTGAAGCCATCATTCGCATAGTCTATAACAAAGCCATGAAAGTCTTTGTGGGCATTAAACGTCTCCTCTAAGAACTTGTTGTTCTTGAGCTTGGCCCACAATCCTTCAAGCTCTACCTTGAGAATAGTAAAGTCCTTTACAAGCATTAAGCTTCTTGGCAAGTTTGACGTTCTCGCTCCTCAGCATGACTTAGTCATTTCCTACTTTCCTTGGTAAATTTTGCAAGGTCAGCCTTGGACGCCTCAAGTTCAGCTTTTTCTTATTTCAGCTGAGCCTCAATTGCAGCAGCAGTGTCCAAGGCAATAACAGAGACTTAGTCATTTCCTACTTTCCAAGGCAACAACACATGGTATTTCAGGAGTGTCGCAGACACCTTTCGAAGCTCACGCTTCCCTTGCGGGTGACTTTCTCTCCAACACTGTTTGGTTCCATTCATAACCTCATCTCAATGCCAAACGTGTACCATAGAGTCCTCAGTTAGATCAATCACCCCAATGCAAAGGTTCTCTCCTTTTGGCGTGTTTGAGCTTGCAACCTACCTTTTCCTTTTCTTATTTTCTAACATCTTCGAGGAAGTCTCTTTTCAAACAGTGTGAAGAAGGGAGAAGTTCAAGACTGCCTTAAAAGGTCGTCCTCTTTATTGAATGGGGATCGCCCCATGACATTGAAGGCCCACTACCGCAATGGCATCGGCACATTCTGTGGGGTTAGTCGAGCTTGATCCAGCTCCGGCCTATTAAGACTTGTTGCCTTTAGGATGCTTCCTCTTGACTTGGTCAATAAAGGCAAAAATCATGGCTACAAAAAAATAAAAAAAATAACACAAGTCAGCCCATAACAACATAGAAACTAAAAAGAGAAAGAGAGATCGAGCTTTCCGAACTAAGAAGAATGAGGAGTTGCTTCCAATAATCTTGGCGCTTGGTCATTGAAGCCAAAAAAGCTGAACTCCAGTAAAAGTCTATTCGTCACAAGCATGCTCACGGCCAACCTCTTGAACGACCTGTGAAACGCTTTAGAAACAGAAAGGTAGGCTCTGTCAGGTCTATACTAGTTGGAAATAATGTAAAGTTAGATAAGGCAAAAAAAAAAGTAACGAAGAAATAGCTGGCTAAAGCCGACCTTACCTAAATTCCCAAACCTACAAAGCACTTCAAAGAAAGGCTCATCTGACTCGTCCAAAGCAAGTTAGTACCCAAAGGCGTAGGACCACTTGACTTTCCACTTCTTAACGAAGGACGATCCTTTAACTATGATGTCAACCCCCTTTCTGGCGCATAGGTTAAAACGGTCAATCTTCTTATGTGCCTTCTTAACCTCATGACATGCCAGAAGCTGCTTAGCATTAGGCACACAGTATCCTCTTCATCCTGGCACTCTGACTACCAGAGGACTCTCAAGCCTAATAGCACGCCCTACCCATTAGAAGCAAGTTGTCAAAGGGCAAAGATAACCATACTTTAATTTCTATGTTAAGGGGTGAAGGGGCAATTTGAATCCAAACTCGAACATTTTCATGTACAAAGCTACACACTCTTCTAGGGGATTTGGAGGAGTCTCCCCCTATACAGGAAGACCCAGACCTATGAAGGCAGGGATATTATACTTTTTTCTAAGGGGATCAACGTAATCTTGGGGTATCTTAGAAGCACACCCAACTTTTGCCCAGAAGTCGAAGCCTCGATGTCATTCGACCTATCAAACCCTACCTCAACTGACGTAATGCTCTCTTGAGGGAACTCAACCTCCTTTCAACTTCTGGTTCAACCTATTGATAAGACTTTCCCTTGAAGATGGGTCACCTAAGCTCTGTGTCAATGTATTAGAAGACAATCTAGTAGAACCACTGCTAGAGCTAATTCCTATCAAAGCTATAGGACGAGCTACTATTTGCGCTGTAAGAGGGATCGCTATAACTAGACATATTTAAAGTAAAAGAAGAAAAATAAAAAACTGACCTAGATATGGGCTCCGAGCTTACAAGGTAGGACTCAAGATTTCAAAATAGAAAAGGTGTGAAATGTGAAGTTTGATCTTAGGCGTGAAAGGCAAAAATCAATCTCAGACGTCCACGTGTTTAAAAGTCGACGTTTAAGATATGGCAAAAGTCTGAAAGTCATAAG
The DNA here is from genome assembly GCF_013281855.1 of Momordica charantia. NCBI lineage: Eukaryota > Viridiplantae > Streptophyta > Magnoliopsida > Cucurbitales > Cucurbitaceae > Momordica > Momordica charantia. Next base: position 10,515,904 of record NW_028275167.1, on the reverse strand, counting down.
AGTAAGCTCGAAACCATCCTAGCTTAGAAGCCATGAAGTTTCCACATAGACAAGCTCGCATCCTCAAAAAACTTCTCTTCCAAGTTGGAATCATGACCTGCTAGAGAGGAGACCAATGTTGGGGTAAAAAAATAGTCTTACTATATGGGGACGGAAGAAGGTCTGAAGATACAGTCTCCCCTAAATACCACTGAGCGGAGGGTCGACCTTCACACTTAGCCATAAAACCTACTGGAATATCTTCATACGGCTGAAGGTATTACCCATCCCTAATCATACGCACCCAACAACTCAACCTTTAGAACGACGTGAGTAACCGCCTGTCGGAAACCCTATCGGATACTCAACCTATCAGTATAAGGCTGCATTTCTACATCAGGTATCGTATTCTACCTTAGTCTTAATATCTAGTTCAAACTTAAACTTACTTGAGCGTCAGAATGTTTACCTCTCTTATGCAGGTCCTTCCTAGCTAAGTGAAACTGAAGCTCGTTCCAATCACCTTCGTTAACTAGTTCGACCTTGACCGATTTCATTGCACAAACAATGAAAGAGACTTAAAGTTAAACTTCGAAAGACAATTTGGGCAAGATGACGTTGGACTATTAGAGTCGTGATTTCGACTATTTGAGTCACGATTTCAATGGAATACGACAAAGTTGCTATTGTGATTCGAAATACTATAGAGAACACACAGCAATGAAGACGACTCACGTTGTAGAAGAGGAAAGCTGAAGGCACTAAAAAGAAATCGTAAATGATTTGGGGCTGACGACTCTCATTTGGGTGTAAAAGAAAGAAAATTGGAGTCGTGAACTATTGATGCAGAAATTTTGCCTCATGGGATTCTGCCAAATTCGCACCAATCTTCAAGAATAAAAGGGATCGAAGAGACCTGCAAAACAGAATAGCATTAAAGACCGGTGTGTCTCTTGCCACACAGGCTCCGATGCTTAAGTAAGAATTGGAGTAGTTGGGTATAAAATGTAGGGTGTTGTGAGTATAGCAAAGAGTAGAGATTTGTAGCATACCTTTAGGGTTTGACTTACTTTCCTATTTATAGAAGTTGAATCATGATCCTCTAGGGATTGTGGAATTTGAATCCTGATACATCTAGGATATCTGGTTATCTGAATCTAGGGAGATCTTCTCCTTTTGAATATAGGATATGAATATAGAATATCTTCTCCTGAATCTAAAGGTCATCAAGATATCTTCCCTTTTGAGTCCCTTTACTAAAAGGATTTGAGATTTTATCATCCATAACGATAGCCCCCACTCTCAAATTTGAAGATTATCAGACTTCTGCTTTGAGAGTATTTTGTTGTATGGTTGGCTACAATCAAGTCTCTTGGGCTCAGCTATATGGTTGGTTTTAACCATTAGATTTTGGCCTTGGGATCTAACTTTCAGCAGGGCCAGTGGTACTTCCTTTATGTTTCTAACCTATTTGGCTTTTGCCTATGGTTTTATACCCTAGGGTTTCTAACCTATTTGGCTTTCGCCAATGGTTTTATACCCTGAGTTTAGTTGGCATCCTTAGGTTTCTAACCTATTTGGCTTATGCGGGTTTTTTACCTGAGTTTAATCAATACCCTTGGGTTTCTAACCTATTTTGGCTTTTGCCAAATAGTTTTATACTCTGGGTTTCATTGACTGGTTTGGCATGCCTGCTTTCTGAGTCTGTCTTAGTTCGAGTTCCTTGATCAGCTGTTGATTAACTTACTCATGCCTCCACTTAAGGAGGTTTTGTTTGGGCGTCAAACAAATAATTTTCTCAAGTATAAAACATAGGAAATAATTAATTTTCCTCAAATTTGGGCATCATAGTAGAATAAACAATATGCTTAATTTTTTATTTAACAATTCATCACCTTCAACCATCTTGAGCAAGAATAACTCTCTGTTTACCATCCTCCTCGGATGACAAGCATCGTCTGAACGTTGTTGATCTCTCCAGAGTTCATATTGTTAGCTTTTAGATCTTAGTCGTTCCCATAGACGGCGCCAATTGTTGATGCAGAAATTTTGCCTTCTGGGATTCCACCAAATTCGCACCAATCTTCAAGAATAAAAGGGATCGACGAGACTTGCAAAACAAAATAGCACTAAAAATCGGTGTGGCCATTGCCACAAAGACTCCGATGCTTAAGTTAGAATTGGAGTAGTTGATCAGTATAGAATGTAAGGTATCACTATGCATTTTTGTTTGATGTTAGTACCAGCACACACTATCACTAGTAATACAAGGAAGTATTCCAAACTCATCTCCGTAGGAACTAAGTTAAACTTGATTTTGTGAATTTGATTGAGTGTTGTAGTTAGTGGCAAATATTTTGAGTGGGGCGTCGAAAACTAGGTAAATAGTATTGGCTTTTCTGCCTTAACTTTGAATATATACACAAGTACTAGAAAGCATTCCACACTCTAGACCACGATGTGTCTTGCATTTTCTAATAAGACCGTTAAAGAAAATGATCCGTTAAAGAAAATGATGACACACCACTAGGATGATCATAGGTTTATTTGATCCTAATCCTGACGGATTTATGCACTTCTGCCTTTGCATTTGTATTTTTTTATTCACACAGATGAGGATGAAGCATTTTTTTTTTGGAACACATTCAAGTGGAGAGCTAGGATCATTCCTACGCAGATGGAATTCATAGCCTCTCAATAATGAAAAGTGCAAAATGTACACTTCTTGGTAATCCAAGAAAGATTAACCCATGATAAGGTTATCAATTAGAGAACTGGTGGACTTGAGGAGTAAGAGGTGGGACTAGGGGCAAGACAGTAATGTCGTCCAACTAGGACCATGAATCATTTTGTGAAGGATTAGATGAGTGATTATAATTATATCTCTCGACATAACTCATTTACAATGTATGAGAGTGCAATCCATTGTCTGTAGTGGAGTCACCTTCAGTTAATGGTTAATTTTATTAATTAAATAGTTTAATTAATAAATTATTGATCATTGGAGTTCCCAACCATAAGTCCACAAGGTCCCTCTGCTAGCTTGTTGACCTCTGCAGCGAACATGTTGGGAGAAATTAAATAATGTTATTGTTTAATGTAGAAATAAAATGTTTAATTTAACTTTTAATAATAGATTGAATTTATTATTAATTTAATGGGATATGACTCGGCTAGTTTCGTAGAAGGCTTGTTTCATATAAGGGTCCATAGACCCAAACTCATAAGATCGAAGATAACACAATAATTAAAAATATTAAAAAAGTGAAAACGATCTTTAAAAAAAATTAAAATGATATTTTCCTTGGAAATAATTTACCATGGGTAGTGTTTTAGAAAGTATAACCATACACTAGCTTCTAGTTTTAGGAAGGTAAGGAGAAATATTTTATAGAGAGCACCCACTGAGATCCTTCTACTCGAACTACCCTAAGAGCATTATTGAGATGCAATGTGGATGGTGCAAGGATCACGTCGTTAAAAGATGTATGATGAGAGCTTTGGAGATGGAATAACTCATTAAAAGGCTTTCCTCGAACCACTACTGCAGATGGGTCATGCATATTAATATTTGCATAGAACTCGCGTACATACGAATGGTAGCTGGATCAGCTTCTAATAGAACAGCTTCTAACCATGGCTTGTAGTGTAAGAGCTAGAAACAAGGTTTGGATGCTTGTCATTGAGTGATACAAAACTTATCTTAGGCAGCATAGTTTCAAGTCTTCATGCTTTTGTTTAGCCTTCTCCCTTACAATTTTTTTTACTATTCCCTCAACATGGGAATATGATCACTGAACCTTGTTACTTCCTCTTATTCTCTCAAATATAAGCACTAATGGATGGGAAAAACCTTTCTTAAAAAGGATAAGTAATGTTGATGCAATTTTTGGAAAGTTGGTTGGACTAGAAGTCGGGGTTAACTAAACTGTATAATTCGATGGGATTGACCGTTGAGTGATCTAGGACACGTTGGGCCTAGATAAAAGAAACTATGACCCGATGAGTTGTGAACAAGGGAAGGACGAGATCTTGTTGTTTGAAAGAAAGTTGATAATATACACAATATCTTGGCTTTGGAAGTTGAGGCGAAGACAACCTGCAAAAAGAGGAGGTGAGTGGATGTCTGCATGTTGCCAACCTACTGACATATTGATGCTTAAGTCGGTATATGAGCTTAAGAGGAGAGAAGTAAAAAATGGTTTGAGAGGAATTAGCGTATCTTGGAGGGTTATGGGCCCTTTCTATTTATAGGAGAGGTAGTAATGTGAACGAGTTGACCTTGGGCAGAGCTGACCTATGGGCTGCCAAAAAAAGGGTGGTTGATGACAGATTCGTTTGACATAGCCGCACGCATAAGCACACAAGACCGAGGCTGCACAAGACCAAGGTCGCGCAAGGCCGCTGTCACGTAGGGTTACACTACACAGTGGCCGTACAAAGCCGCACAATGGTTGCGTGCCCTTACTGCACAAAGGCCACCAATCGCCCGGTTGCACTATTACTGGGTAGTTTTTTGTAGGTTTTTCTCGAACCCAAGCACGAAACGAGTCTTTCCTAGCTTAATTCGTTCTTGCTCGGTAAATTCTCCCTCAACAACTAGCATGGAACTACTCTTCCGTCTTGAGAAGAATGACCCACTGCCTTCCATTTTTTACAAAATGCTCTTGCATTTCTTCTTCTTGGAAGGGACATGATTGTAGTTCCTCCATGGGCTACTATGATTCAACCACTACAAAAGTTTTGTTTTGCTTTCGAATTGCAAAAGAGCTATGAAAAATATTTCTTGGGAAGCTCATTTGTCCTTTATATTCCCGAGGAAGACTGTGATCATGCTTGTTCCATATCACCTAGGAAAAGATAAGATGGTATACATGTAAAGGACAACATCCTCCTCATTGGTATGTGGCATGCATTTTACTTAAAATCAAAAGTATAGTCACGTGAACTTAGGTCCACGAAGTCGACAATATGGTCCACTATTTATGATAACAAGGTTTTAGTCGAAAGAATTAATCTTAAAATATTTTATCTAGTGTTTAATCTAAATTTGCTTTAATGTGTAACTTTGTTTTAACAATTTTTTTCTTCCTTTAAGTCCATAACTTATCATTTCAATTTATTTACACAAAAGAAATTTTAGAGGCAAAATATGATGTAGCACATTTTATTTTTCCAATCTACTAAATTCATTTTGTTCACTTGAACTAGTTATTCTACCAATATATTTGTGCTGTGATGATTCTTAAAATATTTTAGCATATAGTTCTTTATTCGACAAGATTCAATATCCAGCATAAAATATATTATTAATTATACTTTGACATTCACGTATTTTTATGCAGGTGATAATTATGGTACTCAAAAAATATTAAATAATGTGGCAAATACTAACATATATAATCAATATCCCACTCTAAGTGATAGTTTGGATGAGCAACTGAAAAATGACAGTAAAAGTAAGTGTTTCTTTATTATAGTCTTAAAAAGAAAAAACATATGGAATTCAGCTTAAAGCTATCTACTACCTCATATTTTAATGCAGGGACTACTATTATTAATCAAGAAATATTTGGAAATGGCATTGCTGTTCAAAACAATATATATAATAATAGATATTACATTCAGCATACTAGATCGGAACCAGATTTCCCTTCGCTTGGGATGAAGTCCGACGATGAACCTGGTATGCATAGTTTATTTCTTATTAAAATTTATAATATAGTTTCTACATCAAACTATTACTCTTGAGTTGAGCAAGTTCTTCGTATTATTGGTTGGCACAACCAACTCAATGATTTAAAGCATCTAATATTTTAAATTGAGATAAGAAAAGTCATTCCATATCGTATCAACTATTTATTAACAAATTAATTTAAATATTTGTTGATATTGAGAACTTAATTGAAAATACTTGAGGTTATTTTGAAAATCTCTACGATCCTACTTTGCATGTATGAACATGCTGCCATGCATGCAGCTTGTCATAGTCTCCTGCGACGCTTAGGCATGGACGATCCCTAGGCACTGTCCTCAAGTCGGTTCAATTTGGCTCCTTGTTACTCTCTTGTTATCTTATGCACTTGAGGTCAAATCATCCCCGCTTTGAAAATGATTCACCCTCGAATTCACGTTTTGACATACAAACACGTTTTGACATACAAACAGAGAAGGCAAGTTAGTCTCCCTAAGTGCCAAAGTAGGATCATGCTTACCATAAAAGGTTTGTTGTTGTTGATATATTAAAGGTTCATATTCATCATCTCCATGAACTATAAAGAAAGAGTTAAAAATACTAGAAAGAGAGAGACATCAAGCCTTTTTTTTAAAAAACGAGGCTTTGAAATTGAGGAAGAACAAGTGTTATAGAAAATGGAAGCTTTCTTGACCTCTTTTGGCTCATTTTGTAAGCATTTTACCATTAACCTTTGGAGTTCTTGGCCTCATTCTTCCTCTTCTCAAGATTTCTATAGTCCACATTGACTTCTTTGGAAGAGAGAGACAATAGAGTATAATTATTTCCATCAATAGTGGACACCAAATGGATTAAGTGAACAATTACATATTTAACTTTTCTATCAAATTGTCAAGGTCTCCCAAGCAACATCCTCGATCTCCACAGGCAGTATATCACAAAGGATTTCATCTTCATACTTCGTTATGGAAAAGGAATTAACGCGGGCTTATTTCCTTTAATCTCTCCATAGACACCTAGCCATTTGAGTTTCTACAAGGCTGGGGTGAGGTTTACTCTCTAAGTTGATCCTATCCGTTTGTATTATTTGCTCACCAAATTTTTACAACTCCCCCTTATTTATAAATATACAATTAGGGGATGACTTAATGGCGCACCTAGTATGGAAAATACTATCTCGTTCCTCCTTTTTCTTTCTTCCTTAGGTAATGACTTAAGTGCCCTCCTAATAACGGTCTAAGTTGAGATAATTTTGGTCAATCCATTTCTTCATCACTCTTTAGAGCATTGCTAGGTCCTTATGAAAACATAAAAAGAAAATTAGGGATTGGTTTATTAACAAAAGTAATTATGAAATACACCATACAAGGTAATGTTTATATAAGTTAAATCATAAATAGTAAGAAAATACTAATCTACCATCAAGAACTAATAATAATAAAGATAATAGACTAATAATAATAATAATAATAATAATGATAATAAAATTTATGCTAACATCCGCGCAAACTCACGATGCTACAGGTATAAGCATTAAGAGTTTATCAGATAAAACATTGAAAGCGTGAACTGGAGTGTGTCATGGTAAACACATATCAGCAATATGTAGAGAAGAATGAACAAAAGGCAATGTAATAGAGCCATGCTAAAGATGATGACGAGTGATAAGATAAGAAATTTCAATATGTTTGGTTCGCTCATGAAAAAAAATGAATTGCGCGTAATCTAAATCACAATCTGATTGTCGCAATAATAATGGAGCAAGATGATGAAGATAAACGTCCATATTTGCAAGTAGCCAACGTAACCAAATAATTTTGCAAGTGGTTGATGTCATTGCACGATACTCAGCTTCTGAAGGAGATCGAGAAATGACATTTTGTTTCTTACTCTTCCACAAAATATGTGAATCACCAAGGAAAATACAGGTTGAGTTGCAATAAGTAGGATCACCAGCCGCATCAGAATCAGAGTAATCACGCAATTCTAAGGAGGGTGTGGAAGGAAACAAAAAACTTTACAACTTAGTGCCTCGAAGATACCTAAGAATACGTGGTAGTCAAATGAATTATAGTGGGAGCAGTGACAAACTAACAGTGACTAACTAACTAACCACATGAATAGCATGCGTAATATCTGGACAAGACATAGTAAGATAGACCAAACTCCCAAGAATAATACGATATAAATTAGAATTCGACAAAGAAATACCATCAGATAGAGAATACCAAGCATAGGATTCAAGAGGAATATCAAACAAATCATATATATACTATGACTGAGATAAGAGATAACCTTTAAGAGAATAGGCAACCTCAATGCCGAGAAAGTAGTGCAACATGCTCAAGTCTTTCACAGCAAAACAATGAGAAAGCTCAAATTTTAAAGATTCTATTTCGTCACAGTCATCACCAGTAATGAACATGCATGTCATCAACATACAAAGATAGTATGATACAATTTGCACTTGTACATTTGATAAATAATACAGAATCATGATGACTAGGACTAAAGTCAAGCAAAGTAACAATTGTGGAGAACTTCTCAAACCAAGCACGAGGTAATTATTTAAGCTCATAAAGTGCTTGAGAAGCCTAGAAACTTCACTGGGTTGGTGAGCGACACTAGGATGAGGAATCATATGAACTTCTTCATGAAGCTCACCATTCATAAAAGTATTCTTAATATCCAACTGATATATTCTCCATCAGTGAATAAAAGCCACTACAATCATAGTGTGAACAAACATTATTTTACAAAATGAGCACATTTTTCTTCATAATCCATTCCATATTCTTGGAAGTAGCCTTTAGCAACAAGTCGAGTTTTGTATTGTTTGATGGATCCATCTGGTTTAGTTATAATCTTATAGACCCAATGAGAGCCAATAGGATGGTAATGGAACCAAATCTCATGTGTGAGTTTGAGGTAGAGCAGTAAGTTCCTCAGTCATATCATCTTGCCAACGTAGATTACAAACAACCTTTCTATATAGGAAAAAAGGTTCAGAGAGATTATTAATAGAAGTAACAAATGAAGCAGAAGAACTATAAGAATAGGAGTAAGTAAAAATTGGTTGTTTAAAAGACTTACGAACATGAGTGGACTAGTAAAGTGGAGCAGCATTCGTAACCTATGGAGATGATTAAGTCGCCATAGGAATTGGGGAATTAGATGTGGATGTCTCGGTAACCAAAGTATTAGATTCTGCTGTGCTATTAGTAGGAGCAGTGGGTGAAGCTTCTTCGATGTCAGTATTGAAAGGATCAATGTGAATGAGATTTGAACGGGTCAAATGATGGGAACTAGCAGGAACAGAAAAGAGGAATATGCTTTAAAAGCATAAAATGATGAGAGATGTACAATTTTTTACTAATTAAATCAAAACAACGATATCCCTTTTGACCAGCATCATAACCCAAAAATACAAATAACATTGACCGAGAAGACAATTTATTGTGTTCGACGTCGGTCGAGAACAAAACAGGTACTACCAAAAACACGTAATGAGGAATAATTAGGTACTGTCCAACTACAACTTTTCAAACAGAGACAACCCTGAATTATGCGAAGTTAGAATTTTGTTCACCATATGTGTTGTAGTAGTAAGAATCCCTTCCCCCCAAAACACGCTACATCAGCCGACACCATGAGTGTCGGCTGATGTAAAGTCTCATCCGAAACAAGTATTTTGGAAAAGTTGTTAGAAGTTTATTCACCCCCAAATCACAACAAAAACATTTTATTACGCGGAATGTTAAGTTTTCACAAGCGCTTATAAGTCGTTTAAAATATTAAAATAGTCAAACCTATGTTTCATAATATAAATCCAAGAATAACGAGTGTAATCATCAATAAAAGAAACATAATATCTAGAACTCCCTTTAATGGGTACAAGAGAAGGTCCCCACACATCGGCAATGCACAAGATCAAAAGGAGCAAGAGAAACTTAAGTACTTTTGGAAAAAGGTAAGGCAGGGAACTTTGCTAGTTTACAATCACTACAATCAGAAATATCATGACTATCTAAATGACCTAAAACTCCTGTAGACACTAAAACACGTAATCTAGATGTATAAACATGACCTAAATGAGAATACCATAGTTAAAAAACTAAAGATGAATGACTCAAGTTAAATAAAGATAAGTCTACGGTAGAAGTTGCAACATCTTATACTTTGAATTGATCCAAAACATATAACCCCTTGAGCCAACACTTGCTAATGGCATAAGAGTGCCATCAACAGTCATAACCGATCTAGAAGAATGAAAAGATAAGAAAATAAAAGAGGACTAATTATGAGACATATGATAAGAGGCACCTGAATCCAAGACCCATAAGGTAGATGATATACTTGAGATATCAAACTATGAAAAACTTTTAGAAGAGGAGGTCATCATACTATGAGACTACGAATCTAGGAACTTCTAAAATTGCTCAAACAGTATGGATCAAAAGACGAGGATCCCATCAAATAATCTCTAATAATCAACATGAGGACGAATGACAATCTACCTTCAAGAACTAATCTAGCCTCAGTAATAAGAAAAGTAATTATGAAATACACCATATAAGGTTTCTATAGGTTGAACCCCAAATAATAACAAAAGGCTAATCTACCCTCAAGTACTATTAATAATAAAGATAATAGACTAATAGTAAAAATGATAACAAAATTTATGCTAGCACGTTCTTCATCTATTTGGGACAATTGCTAACTTTATTAAAAATGATCATTCTCCACCTTTTGTTTTTCAAACTTTATTTCTCCTTCCAAAATGAATGTTGGTCCTCTTATTAGGAAAATCACTACTATAATAATGTATCCCATGAAACTTAAAGCATCGAACATCCTTAATTATCTAGGTTGGGGATCGAGATTCTTACCAACTCATATTTGTTGTCCTACGTGTTTGTTTTATCCTTAAGATTGAAGTCCCAAGGTTTACTATCATAATTCAAAGATGGGATAGAATTAAAGGCTTAAGTTTAGAAGTATGAAGACCTCATTTTTACTTGCTTTTAAATCATGATTGCTAGGTGGATCATATCCTCAGGGATCTAAAAGTATTTGAGTCAAGTTTTGGCTTCTTTCAAGTTCAAGCCATTGAACAACCTTGCCATGCTGGATTCCTCTTATACTTCTTCAATTCCCACACAGTCTATTAGAGTAGTATTCTTCCACACTCTTTGATCTTTGAATGAGCCTTTCGAGCTTGTTGACCCATTCCTTTCAAAGTATTTAAGGGATGAAATTTTGTCCTCGTGGTGCCCATAAGCTCTCTCCATTTTCTACTTGTAGAATTTGATACATTATTCTTTTAGGCACAAGTTGATCCCATCAAGTTCGTGTTAGGTTTTTAAGGAGTACAAACAAAGTCTCACATTGGCTAGGGAACAGGTTGATCCATGGTATACAAGGAAGGACAATTATCTTCATTGGTATGAGGCCTTTTGGGTGAAGCCAAAAGCAAAGTCGTGAGACCTATGCCCAAAGCAGACAATATCATACCATTATGGAGACTTGGGGTACTTGGGGTACCGTTGTCCTTAACAAGTGGTATCAGAGCCATGGAAACCTAGATATGTGGGAGGAATCCTCGAGGTGCTAAACAAGAGTGATAGGGGTAAGTCTAATAGTCATTACAGAACTTGTGGATGAATCTCTAAATCTAACAAAAAGTGCTCGAGGTGGCGAGCAAAGATGCTCTATGCTCGGGTGACAAGCAAGCCATGTGCGCTATCAAGTCGAGGTAGATTGATAGGAAGTCTATCACAATCAGGTAAACTGATAGGAAGAGTGGGGTATCTTTTTCTTTATCTTTGTATTTTCATGGCTTTATCAAATCTCTATCCATGGGGTCATTTTTTCCAACAACATACGCGATACTCTCATTGACTCTATTTTTCTCCTTGTACTAGTCTAAAAATTTTGGAAATGACAATTATTTTAATATTTTTTAAACTCAAATATTTCCTTGTTTTGCTTTCCAATAAGAATTTGTGGTAAATGTTTTTATAAAATATGTCCTAATTAATTATACAATCAGCTGGTATATGTTTGATTTTTAAAAATAACAATTATTATTAATTATCCCGTTAATCATTATGCTAGATAATTCGAATTTAAACTTTGTATGAATTATAATTAATTAATTAACCATGTGTTACAATAGATTAAAAATTTTATATAGGATACTAAAAATTAACTAAAATTACTTCATCGCACTACTTAGAAAGAATTTACTAATTAAACTTCATTAATGTAGATAATGTAAATAATGTAAATAATTTTCACTTATTAAAAAATTAAATAAAAAATAAGGATTACTGTTGATGCAGAAATTTGGCCTCCTGGAATTCCGCCAAATTTCTCAGCAATCTTCAAAAATAAAAGGGATTGACGAGATCTGCAAAATAGAATAGCATTAAAGACCGGTGTGGCTCCTGCCACATAGGATCCAATTCTTAAGTCAGAATCGGAGTAGTTGAGTATAAAGTGTGGGGTGTCGTAAGCATACCTTTAGGGTTTAGCTTGCTCCCCTGTTTATAGAGGTTGAATCCTAATTCGTTTAAGATTTACATGAGTTGAATCCTATTTCCTTTAGGATTTTCCTTTAGGATTTACATAAGTTGAATCCTAATGCACTCAAGAGATCTAGATGGAGTGTGCCTCATGCTAGACCCGTTCGTTTCATTGTGCACTTAAGGTCGAATCGAGAATTGAGGCGGGATGGTTCGAGATGAATCATTAGGGTTCTCGGCCGGAGGCTCAGCACCCACCACTGGTCGGCCAGGGGTCGGCTCGGGACGCCAGGTGGCGATCCCCTTTCTTGGTTCGTGCCCACTTCTTTGCTTTCTTCTAGTCTCCTGTTGCCTGGCTGAATCTCGTTTATTTCCCTGTAACAATTACCAAGTATTAATTACATTAAATCAAATTACTTTAAAATATTTTAATAATTAGACTTCGTTGATATGAAGACTTTTTTTTAGAGAACATTAATATAAAATATAAACATTACCTTGGATTAAATTAATTTTTATTGTTTGTTTGAATTACCTTTAATTGGTTTAGTGTTTTATAATAATAGAATTCCTATTTCTAGAGTAATCATGCAAAATAAAAAGATATGTTCCCATCAAAATTTAATATTATTCCCATGCAAAACCAAACATAATAATCTTCAACTCCCAAAAATATTACTCATAGACATTTTTATTTCCAAACATTTATTACCCATATGCATCCAAACAAACCTCTAACCAACCGGCGCCCTTAAGGAATCTGAGTTTTTAAATTCCGTGAGTTTTTACCCATGTCCTTACCTCCATTACTTGGATGACATTAGTGAAGTTCTCCCAGCATCATTCACTTCTTCCATGAGGTTGTTAAAGGTCATGTAATTCTCCAACTACCCTTGCACTCCATCCAAATCAAATTTCTTGATCATTCATTGAGATAGCCCTTAAAAAAAAAAAATAGACAAGATTCAAGCCACAAGCAAAGGTATATGTGAAAAATCACTCTCACTCCCTTAATTGGAGCACTCGACTTCCTCACTCAAATTTAGGAAAAATGGTGCTCATAAGGTAGGCAAGGAAAAGGACAAATTATTGTTCACAAATAAGATTAATGCAACGTAAGCTTGCTTGTGGCGAATGATGTCCTAAGCAAAATATTAGTCAAATAAAAATCTAAGGCAATACAATGATATAACACATAAGCAACTAAACAAGTTGAGGGCAAAGGATGAGTAAAACTTAGCAAGCAAAAATCAAACTAAAACTCACAACACGCAAGATGATGCTTTCAGATAGCAAGCAAAATAAAAATAAATGAAGCTTTGGAGCAAAACAATGATGAAATTTGAACAAAATAATAAATGAAGTAGACACAACAATATATGGCATAAAAATGGTGGCACAAGAAAGAAACACACAAAAAATGGGATAAGATGACAACCCAAATTGAAAATAAAGTGTGGGTAAGAAATAGAAACACGTCATTCAGTAAAAACGAGTGTAACTACCTCAAAATAATATCAAATCAAATGCTCCTCGCCAAAAGCTTACCCACAAGGACAGCAAGTAGACTTAAGGTGAAGGTGTTATTTGCTCTCAAAGTTCAGCTTACTACACTTTCGTTCTTCATAGGTGGCTCTAGAACATAAGGCGTTTTCGATATAACTTTCCAATGATAAAATGAAATGAGATGAAACAAAAATGGTACAAGTATACTAAATTAGATATTATGTTGTCATGCACGTAACCCTAGCATAGTCTCCTCGAATGCCTATGTGTTGTTAGGCGTGTTGACCCCAAGTTAGTTCGTTTGGTTTCTTGTTATTTTATTGTTATCGTTAGCACTTGGGTTCACATTAGTCTTCCATACTATTAATACAATGCTTAATGAGTGCTCTTCATCAATAGCTTGGATATCATTTCAAACCAATTATCATAGTTTCTCCTCGTACATAGCATTATAATTCCATCAATTGTGTATGTTGGGAGGAAGCCATGAGATGCCACATGGAACTGCTTCATGAAGACATGTTGGACCTCCACCACTCGCAAAGTAGGTGTGCAGAGCGTGTTGAAAAGAGGACGCCCTGTGCATCAGAAGGGGAAGACTGACCGCACTGTAAATACATCTCTAACGCAATTAGAGGTGCCAACAAACACACCCTGCGGGCGTCAAGTGTTAGTAGCATACCTCAGATGTCATTGCACCACTCTGCGATAGTAGGAAAAGAACACAGAATGTTGGGAGGGCTTCCCACACTCTCAATTGCCTATCTATCCTACTCCATTTCACTCACCTTCTCTCTATATATAAGAAAAAGAGCAACCCTAATTGAGGTAAGTTGATTTTTCCTAGACAACTCCTTGTGAGAATTCGGCACACGCTCTGAAGCAGACTCTCACCCTAGAGATTGCTACCATTCTAATATATTTGGCTTCATACTCATCTACTCCCAATTTGCAGAGTGCATTTCACAAAGCACCATATCAGTGCTAGATTTATGTGTGCAGGTAACCAAAAGTTTGGAGGCGAAGACGTTCGTGGCACCTACATGAAACTTTGCCCTCTACTAATTTAGCCATAAATCAGCATCATTAATTGGCTCGTCTATGGGAATGAGTTGATAACCAATTCACCTTCATAATTGGGTCAGCCCGGCCTAAAGAAAAAAAGGTCCGAGCTAGACCCAGGCCCAAGCTCTACGAGCCTCTAGCATTACTTGGGTTTATCTTGGGTCGACTTAACCACTAAGACCTAGGCTCATGACCCATTCCATAGGTCTTACTCAATGGACAAAAGATGGATCGACCCTTTAGATCGAGCTTAAATTAGCCCATATAATAAAATATTTTAAAAATATTTTTTCAAACTAAGTTCTTTTGTGTTTTTATTTTATTCTTTTGTACATTTTTTTTATTTTTCAAAAAGTTATCAATAAATTTTGTTTCATCATATTTTAACTTCATTTATTTTATTTTTAAATAAAAAATTATATTAATATATTAGTATAAAAAAAGTTAGAGGAATGAGAATGAATATAAACAATACACATAAATACTAATTAATTATATATTAATAATTGATACATGTATATACATACACAATATATAATAATAATAATAATAATAATAATAATAATAATAATAATAATAATAATATTTGATTATATTGGATCGAGCCTTTTGGGACAGCCCAACGGGTCGATCCAAATTCAACCCAAATGGGTCGGCCCATGGGTAAGCCCAATTGTAAAAACAAAGTTTCATATATATCCAATCTGATTTATGGATGAGTTGGGCCGTGTCGAGCCGATCAAACGTTGACGACCTTAGGTCAAACTTGGATCGAACCTAGGTTGAGCTTGAGTCAGCCTTTGGACTTCAGGTCCGATGATGAGGCTGATAAACAATGGACTCCATCCTTTAGAAACTAACAATTTCAAATGACAAAAGAATAGTCGGCTGACGCCTCCGATGGATAAAACTCCCAGGACCGCTGCAGGGTGAACGTGCGAAGTAGACCTTGTGGGCCTAGTAATCCAACTCCCTCTAGAAAAACGTAGCACACAGTGACAACTAGCCAAGACCGCCACCACAACTCAGCATGTGAGAACCTATCATGGGGGACCCAGCACACACGACCCCATCGGAGGACCTCTACCCGCCATGAAGTCGAAAATGAGGTCACTACCCTCTAAGAAGAGGTGCAAGAGCATCTGGAGGCAAGAGGATGCCCCCATAGAAGGAGTCAACTAAACTGGTGACCCTCCTCTCATCTACGACCTCATTAAAGGGAAGATACGCCTCCAAGTCACTCCTACAATGGATCAATTGCTCTTGGTGTGGTTGTGCAACCCCATGACAAATGACAAAGTCAATCAGGTTATGGGTTTTCAGACTATGTGTGGTTTGTGTGAGGCTTCAGGACTTATTTCTCATTTAACCAAGAGCATAGGAAGATTACCTAAGACAGGTATTTCATCAAACTCTAAAGGGCTATTTAAAAATGACTGAATATTTGAAACATATGAAAACTCATGGTGACAACATAGGGCTAGCGGGCAGTTTAGTTTTCTATCGAAATTTGGTTTCTCAGGTATTGACATGTCTGGATGAGGAGTATAATCTTATCATCGTTGTCATTCAAGGCAAAATAAAAATGTCTTAATAAAATATTGAAGTTGGATTTTTTACATAGGAGAACCAATTGGAGTATCAAAACACCCTGAAAACGTGTTCTAATCAATTAGGTTTAGACTCCTCCTGCAAATTTTATGGATGAAAGAAAATTCCAAGGAAATCACACTCCAATAGTAATCACAATGGTCTAGAGATCGTGGAAATCAAGGAGTGGTTGTAGTTAAACGAACCATGGCAAAGGCCTGTGGGAGTAAGTTCTATTAACAATGGTAATATGTTGGATACTCATTTTTGCTCCCACGGACCTTGGGAGACTGAGCTATTTTCTTGTAATTCATATTGACTATTTATCATTTGGCCTAGTCCTCGATCAGCCTAAACATTATTGATCCACTGTCGAAGTTAAACATACAGCACCTAAATCCTTGCTATCTCCCACGATCACGGTAGGCAACTTTATTTGGCAGGTAGTTAGCCTCAAATCGTTTTCTCTACTGAAGCATTGTTGGTGCATTGAAATACTTAAGAAACAACCGACTAGATATTACTTACATAATGAACAAAGTCAATTTTTTAAGGCACCAACCGATGCTCATTGGCAAGCTGTCAAACATATCGTTTGATATCTTAAAGGTACTCATACACTTGGTTTACTCATTCAACCTAGTGATTGTCTCCCTCTTATAGCTTACTCTAATGCTAATTGGACAGTTAATATTGACGATGGTAAATCCAATATTGCTTATTGTGTATTCCATGGTGACTCTCTCATGTCTTGGTCCTCTAAAATTTAGAATGCTATTGCTTGATCCAGCATCGAGTCTGAGTATCGTGCTCTCTCCCACAAGCCACTACAGAAATCAAATTGATTCACCAATCTCCTTAAAAAAAAAGTTTGGTTTAGCCTTGCCACCACTCATGTTCTCTAATGTGATAACTTGGGGTAGCTGCTTCGGCCTTCGACCTGATATCTCTAGCATGCAATAAACACATTGAAATTGGCATTCTTTGCATTTCGTGATCATGGCCTTAATCATAACCATGAGGTCAAATATATTCCTAATCATAACCATGAGGTCAAATATATTCCTTTTTCTACAGACCAAGTGGCTGATTGTCTCACAAAGTCTCTCACACACTCTCAATTTGAGTATTCGAGATCCAAAATCGAGTTGTTATTCTCACCCTCTCATTTTAAGGGAGATGTCAATGAGACCACATCAATAGGCTAAAACAAAAATGTTCTTGTCAGCACAAATGATAGAAGACAACAACATTACAAGGCTCAAACAGCATCTTAATTCTTCGTGAAAATTATGCATTTGACAAAGAGGGAAAGACCTGAAGACAATATAACAAAGCTCTAAAGTTTGATATGGCCAAAGCATTTGACATAATTTAGTGAACATTTCTTGAAAATATGGTGCAAAAAAAGGGTTTCTATGTCCAATTGTCAATTGGATAATAGAATGCATTACTACTACGTCCTATACAAAATATATGAATAGCTGTTATCACAAACGATAAACTATCACAAATGATAAACTAGGCACAAAACAATATGTTATCTTTTTTGTCTCTTTATGAAATTTGTGAGTTTTAGTCATGAAAAATTTGATTTTCATGAGAATTAGTGAGTTTTTTTAGGTTTTATAGTAGGTGATCAGTTACCAAAAATTGGACAAAAGGTTAAAATCCTAACACTTATCTAATTCTAAAGTCTAATATATGATGAACTTGAAAGACTAGGATGAAAATTGATACTCCTTTGCAAAGTTTAATTGAATTTTCCCCCTTAAATTAAAGATTTTAGAACTTAATTAAAGCATGAACTAAATATTAGGAACTAAATTATAATATGTAAGAAATTTATAAATTCTCTCTCTCTTTTAACTTAATTTTTCTAATATATATTGAATAATTAAATTGAACATTCAACAATATTTCCCTTTTTTTTCTTTCTATGCAGAACAAATATTTAATCAAAAGATAACAGGTACTGGGACAAAAGTTGAAAACAATTATGTCAGTAGGACTTTTCAGCGTTGGAATTCGTTTCCAGAAGATCATGTTCGCAAAGTGTTACCTGTCTCAGAAGATCACGTCGTTCCCAAACCACTTCATTAACCTCAACTATTTTAGTTCAATTTGAATATGATCATGAACTTGTGCTTAAAATTATTCAAGACAGTTATCTTATAATTGTTTATGGTTTGACTGTTGTTTAGAAGCATTTCTAGATGAAAAAAATATTTAAAGTGCTTTTGAAAAAGTAAATGTTCTATATTATATACGGGTGTTTTTACTTCAATATTTTACGTGAGTCTCTCATCATTAGCGTCTTCTCTCGCTTACTAACTACTTTGCATTAACTTTTTGTACCTTTTTAATGGTTCTAAGACATTCGAAGATAAAATGTTAGCATTTGGCTATAATTAAGGGAAAAAAATTTATCAGAACACTTGACTGCTTTTGAAAGAAGCAATTATTAGGTGCTATATAACAAAGTGTTTTTGGCTTAATTGTTTTATGATACTGTATCACAATTGACCATACTTTATCCAACTAATTACTCTATTAAATGCTCTTTTCTTCCACAAACCACAAATGTTTCTTCATTATAATTACCTTTTCTCACTTTTATACTTTCTCTCAACATCCCTTTCTCTACACATTTTTCTTTTACAAATCTATCACTACACATTTACTTTTGATAATATATATCTTCCAAGCTATCCATCACCTCATTTTAAAACTTGAGGTGTCAGTTCGAAAACCGTTTTTTTTCTATTTTTATAAATTGTGTTGGAATTTTTAATAATATGGATCACACATGAATTATTTAATATGTTTTTTGCTATTTAATTATAGCAAATGAAATGATTTAATTATGTGTAAGTTTTGGTGGATCTGATTCTGAGTAAAATGTGTATGTACTATAAATTAATTTCTAATTTGATGATGGGTCCAATTAGAAATAAGAAAATAGTATAACTGACCAGTGGTTTTTGGTCAGTTACATAGTTATGATCTCAAGTCAGATACTCCTTCACCATTGCTTTCTCTCCCTCTCTTGAGAGAGAAATGTCTTCTTCTTGGTCAGTTACATAGTTATGATCTCAAGTCAGATACTCCTTCACCATTGCTTTCTCTCCCTCTCTTGAGAGAGAAATGTCTTCTTCTGACTTACAGTACAAAGATAATTGAGGAAATCTATAAGGAAAATTGTGATCTATCTAAACTTGGAAGATCAACCTCTCAATTGACTTTAAATTATAGATACACGTATGTTTCTACTTCTTTGTATTTAGTTCTCTTTAATTCAACACGAGAAATCTATCTACGGCTTTAAAGTTTCTGGATTTTAATATTTCCAACCACTGGTATATCAGCTTACTCAATGTTGATTTTAGAGAATTTTGTTGCAATATGTTTAAAATTCAGGTTTTTGCTTATCATGGTGTCCTTAAGTGTTTAATGTGATACTAAATTGTTGTTCAATATATTGTTATGTAATAGCTTCATAATCACAGTTCTATCCTACAAAATTTTGAATAATGTGGTTTCTTTTTGGTGCCATTATGTGCAGGGATGGCAACCAGGCGGGGCTAGGGGCCATCCCCACTCCCGCCCCCGCTCCTGGGGCTAGGGACCATCCCCATTCCCACCCCCGCCCCTAAAATTTAGGGACGGGGACGGAGTATGGATTCCTAAACATATATTTTTTTTTATTTTTTAAAGAAATATTTATTAATATTTTAATTATTTAAAAAATATAAATTTTTTGTTTTAGGAAATATTTTGAAATTCAACTAAATAGATCCATCTAAATTTTTTGTTTTAGGAAATATTTTGAAATTCAACCGAATAATCTATATCATCAATTTGATGAAACTCGACGAGCTTTGTATCTCAAAATAGATCCATCTAAATTTCTCTTGGTCTTAAAAACTCATTTAAGTCCAATGACTTTCTTATCCATAGGTAGATGAATTAACTCCAGTTTGATTAGCCAATATAGCATCATATTCATATTGCATAGTTGGTCTCTAACGAGGACAACTCAAGGCATCTTTCATATTTGAAGAGGTTCAGAAAGAGTAAACTCAGACAGAAAAAAAAAATTAGCCTTCCATATACCATTTTTGCTCGAACCTGAGGATTAGTATTAATTAGAAGGTGGTGGTGCAATATAGGTGGACAAACAAGATAAAGACAATGTACAGATGGAATGGAAGAAGGAGCAACTAAAATAAAGGTGGAGGAGATGAAGTGGGAGAAGAGAATGACACATGAAGAGTAGTAATAGGTGACTGAAAAGAAGGCAAGAATGCCAATAGTCTTGGACAAGAAGAAATAATGGGGAAGGGAGTCAAAACATGAGAAGTGGAAGGTGAAGATGTCCATTCTGAAAACGACGAATAAGGAAGGACAAGTTCATCATAGAGAACATGTCTGGATATAATAAACAATCAAAGAATCAATGCATTCATAGCCTTTGTGAAGATTGCCGTAGCCAAGAAAAAATATAAGGAGGCGATCGTCAACTCCATTTATGATTTTTATAAGGATGAAAAATAGGAAAAACGAAGACAGCCAAAAACCTTAAGTAAAAGAAAGTGAGGCTTGATTTGAAAAATAAGCTCCATAGGACATTCAATGAAGAACAATGGTAGGAAATCTATTAATAAGGTAGACAGACGTAGAGAAAACATCATCCTAAAAAGACATAGGTAAAGAGACATGAGCGATATTGCTAGTAATGTGCAAGTGCATGCAATCGTAATCAAGTAATAAATCTAAGTATTATAAGATATCCTCCCCACAAGGATTCTTTAATCACTCAAGCAAACTTTACTTTCTATTACGTCGCAAAAAGAAAAGAGGTTGGAAGAAATATTTTGATGGTATTTTATAACTAATTTAATATCTACTAAAAAAAGATTAAATAAATAATAAAATAACAAATCTTAAAAAGATAGACAGAACATAAAGAATAAGTAACACAGCTATTTGATTCCACGTCCCCCAAACACTATGAACAATGCTGCATGCAGCATTTACTAATTAATGGAATCATGCAAATCTTGATTTTAAACTTCACTCTTTTCTCCGTCAAGCTTAAGATAAAAGTAGTCAGTAAACTCATTTATATTTCTGTCTATACTTCATTTACCAACTTACATGCTCAATTTTCTACCCATTAAGACCTTACAATTGATATTACATCATGTCTAGAATAATTGAACTATATTACTTGGCGTTGACATGTTGCCCCTATCCTTGTTAGGCTTTAGAACAACCAGTTGTTCACTTGAGTGTTCGTGTTGAATATAAACAAATATATCAATAGACTTAGACTACTCAAAAATGAAATTCAATTAATAAGAAAATAACCAAACATAGAGTTCACAGCCAAAGGGAATGGTTCATACTCTAGCTAATAACCACTGTTTCAAGTTGGAAAAAAAAATAATAAATAAACTCATTAAAAGAAGCTACAAAACACAAAGAAGTCGTCGGAATCAAGGACGTCAATGGTCGCCTTTCAACGAACCCAATCTTCCTCTTCGCCTTTAGGGGTGAGCATAGAAGACTGAAAAACAGATCCGACTGACCAACAAAACGAAGGCAGCATTGGAAACTAGCAACAATGGCCGCTGGTTTTGAGTCTCAATAATTTTTTTTTATTTTTAATTTTTACTTATTATTTTTATTTTCTTTTATTTATCTTCTTTCTCTCCCTCATTTACTTTCTCTCTTCTTCCCTTCATTCCTTCTTTTCTTCTCATCTCTTCCTCCCATTCTTTTCTTTTTCCTACTTTCCAACCACGCAACCCACTCTACAGCCAACATCTTCTTCTTCATCTTATTCGTCTTTATTTTCACTTGCCACCGACGCATCCTACATCCTTCATCTTCTTCTCCGTTTTGCACCATCGCAGCTCCACGACCCCGCCTTCTTCTGATTTTTTTTTAATATTTAAGTGTCAATTTTCCGACAAAACCAACTAACCGAACAGATGATCGGTTGGCCAGTACAATGATAGTTTAAAAAATCATTGGTTTCTAGATTTGGAAATCGACTAGGTCAGTTTTCGGTGTCGGGGTTGGCAAAAAACCGACCCTGACTAACCGATGCTCATCCCTATTCGCCTCAGCTTCTCATGGAGAATCGCCTCACATGTCATTGTGTGAGATTTATGTTTTCAACTCCCTTTTTGGTAACGTTCCCAAAATAGTAGGCTTACTAAATCGGCCACAAAAGCCACTCTCACCCATGTAAATCAAATGATATACCTTCACAGGTAGGAGTTCATAAATCACTCAAGGTTAAGATCAAGACACATATGATCAACCTATGAAATACTTATCTTATGTTTGAACGAATTTACAAAGAAAGGTTAAATATTTCATGGTCTATTCTTATATATATAAGCTCATGAACGATTTGGATCAAATCATCTGTAATATTTATTCGGTCGTATTAATAGTATTTCTAGGATATAGCACCCAATCTTATCCATATATTATAGACTATTAAAGTTAAAGCTTGAATATGATCCTGTTATGTATGTCAACTACATACTGTTAAAGATTACATTTATAACCTTGAATTTTCACAAAATTGGATAATATTTGAACATAACCAAGTAAAATCAAATAACTAGTTTATTTGTAAATAATTAAAAGTTTACAAACGACGAGACTTTTAAGGCATAAATCCTAACAAGCCAAAATCACATTCCACACACTAAAGAGCAAACTTGGTGTTCGGTCCATTCCTACCTCCCATTTGAACAAAGAATGAAAATAAGCCAACTAATCCCGATCATTTATGCTCCACAAGTTTCCAGGTCAATAGCAAATTTCAATTCCTAAACTTCCTCATGTCAGTAGCAACTCCTCCAGAGCAAGTGAGGCCAGCTATCTTTACTCAAAAAAAATAAAAAATAATTAATTAAAATAAAAAATAAAATAAAAAGGTGAGGTAGCTTCGGAAAATAATGGAATTATCAATTTTTTTTGCAAATGTAAATACATTAAACAAAAAGATGAAAGATCTCACAGCCCGAGATCAAGGCACAACATCCAAATGGCAAACATAAGACAAGAAGACAGAAAAGTAAATCAAGAAAACAAATCCCAAGCTGAGATAAACATAGGATCATAACTCAAACAGCAACTCCTAGGCCAGGTAGTATAACAATAATAGACTCGGGGAGAATAACCAGCCTAAGCAATCATGTCAGACTAGATCTCCCAACTAAAGGGACATCCAAAGAATAGATGATCCCGGGACTCCATGCCAGCACAAAACACATAGGAAGTAGGAATGGAAGAATCCCAACGACATAAACGATCCCTCATAGCAAGCCGATCACACACCGCTAACCAAGCAATGAAAGAATGCTTCGGAATGTTCCCACCGAACTAAACCAAGGAACAGGAGGCCGGACTGGTCGCAACACACCCCATGCACTCAACACCGAGAAGAGACCCGACAACGACAGAATCCAAATGGGCATGTCAACCCTCTCAACTAAAACCGACACAGATGAAACCTCAGAGACCAACTGCCGAAAATCAGTCGACCCTCGAGGCCAGCGCCACAAACCATCAGGAAATAGAAAGTAAGCAACATTCATCCCGGACGAGCTTCCAGCATCATAGATAATCCGATCACCAAACCTCAGAAAAATCTGACCCCCATGATGTTGGGAAATTAATGGCTCTGAATATTTTCCCCTTCCATAGTTATATCCAGTTACCTAAGTCAATCACACAAGGCAAGAGAAAAAATAGGGAAAGCAATAAACGACATAACATTTATAATGGTTCACCCCAACAATTTATGAGCTACATCCAGTCTTCTGCTCAGATACGGGTTCCACTATAATAGAGATTGGATACAAAGCACTCAAAGTCCCCTAGCTTCTAAGTATTATAAACATTATATTTAGGTATAGGAATGGAAAAACACTCACAGAATAATCAAGATACAATACCCATAACATCATGATCTTGATTTGCCCAATCTATGATGCCAATACTCGAGCCCGCCACCAAAAATTAGCTGCCAAAACACCCTTAAAGTCGGCTGCTGCAAAACCCCTCAACTTCTACATTGTGACGGCTCTAAAAAACCCTAAAACGAAGGCTGCTGTATTTATAATTGTCGACACAGCACCATGGCGCTGTCCCCGGCGCCATGGTGCTACGAATGCAAAGTCGTGCCCACGCGCCCACCAGGACAACGCTGCAGCGCTGTCCTCTAGCGTCGCAGCAGTGCAACGTCGTGGCGCCCTGCAACAGCGTCGCAGCAATGTCTTCTCGGCCTAAGTGGCCTACAGTGACCCGCTTCCCTGTTTGTCATCCCTGCTTCGACTTCGACGCGTCTCACTAGTAGAAAGTTGGTCTTCCATGACAGTTGTAAACAGTAAAAAAGTTTGGATGAAAAAAAAAACTGGCATAAATGATGGGGGCACGTTTTTTGTGGGAAAAAACGTTATTTTCGGATTTTGTCAGTTTTATGACAGTTCAAAACTGTCGCCAAAATCGAAATTTCAATGACAGTGGAAAACTGTCACGAATGGTGGAGGCACGATTTTGGCGGGAAAAAACAGCAATTTACGAAAATTTTCAAGCTTTTATGACATTTTATAATTGTCAATGAAAATGAAAAAATTTCAAGTATTCTATGACAATTATCTAGATCATCTTGATAATGTCTGACATACAAAAACAAATGATTTTGAGCGCGTTTCATTTTTGTCAGAAAAACTGCAGCTTCGTTAACGATATTAATTATTTCGGGATTGTCCGATCGCATCGAGTATAGATTCTTGTCCAAATTTTTAAGAATATTAATAGTATTTTTTTTAAAGGAAATAGAAACAAGTCAATAAAATAAAAAATAAAAACTTAGTAGATATTTCTTTTTGTAAAATACAATATAATATATATATATATATATATATATATATATATATATAAAGATAACATATTTAGTTACTTGTGTGAATTGAACGCTGAAGACCACTCAGACTTATGGACACATGTGTACACCAAACACCAACAAAATAAGTTGATTTTATGAAATGTTCAAGTATAATATTATAATAGTAATCATTTTTTCATTGTAGGTAATTACAATTAAAATAAATTAAATCAAACCACGCCATTTTGCGAACTTCTTTCCTCCTCATCTGTTTTCGATGTTCTTTTCAAAAAACCAAAAGTTCATTATCTTCCTCGCGTCGTCGTTCAAGATCCGTTACCTAGATGATGCAAATTCACATAATCGATCGTCGACACTACAAGAATTATGAGTTTTTTCCAACGCTTTTATTCTCGACGCTGGACAAACATCTTTTTCCCGATTAAAGAATAATAGTCGAGACTCTACCGACTATTGACTAAAATAATCTAGAAAGGAATATATTTTCGACGCTTTTATTATCGACACTAGGTGAAGTTACTCTTACCGACGCTTTTGCCTAATAGTTGGGTAAAATTTTATTTTTATCTATTACCACTCCCGACGATTTTTGAAATAGAAGGGAGAGATTTCTATTCCCGACAATTTTATTATATAGTCGGTCAAAATTTTTCTTAATTTTTTAAAATTACCACTCATCACTATTTTTAGAGAAAAAGTTGAATAGTGGACTTTACACCAATATTTTAATAAATTGTTGGGCGCTATTGTTTTTTATTTTTTTAAATATTACAATTTCCGACTATTTCGAAAATAGTCGGGACATATTAATATTCCCGACCATTTTAAAATAGCGTCGGTAATATTTTTTTTAAATATTACAATTCCCGACTCTTTTGAGAAAGATGAGGCTTCTAATTTGGGGAAGAAGATATTGAGAAAGATGATTTTTGTAACGTCCCAAGTTTTCGAGTTATTTTTATTTTAAGATTTAAATTGTGCATTTGGATTTTCTCTTAAGGATAATTAAATTACTGGATCTTCTAATTTCAGAGATCTATTTTTTTGGTAAATTAGAACTTAAAGTCCAATCTCTCGTTAGATTGAGATGAATTAAGTTTTAAATTTTTTTTAAAGAGATTTTTTTTTATTAAATTTTAATCCAACGTTTAGGGAATTTAATTTTTCCCTTTTGCATTTTATGGTTGGGTTTTGAAAGTTAATTATTTTTCTCAAATCCTTTTTATAGTGGGATTTCGTGTAACATAAAGAATTATAATTTATTTCAAATTTATTCTAAATTATTTCCTTTCATTTCATTTTGTTTTTTTTATTTTATTCTGGATTGACGTGAGTTTGTTATGAATTTTAATTCTAATTGCATTGGTATTTTCGCTTGGGCTTTTCTTCAGAAAATCGTTAGTTTTAAAGAAAATTAGAGTTTTAGTTTTACCCATGGGCCTCTTTTTAATTTGGGTCTTAGAAAAAAACAAAGGAAAGAAAACAAAACAAAAAAAAGGAAACCTAGACCATCTCTCTTCCCCTCTCTTTGTCACCAGCCGCGCCCCCCTGTTTTCTTCTCTCGTGAAATCACGCAGCTGCGTCCTCCTCGCTTCAAAAAGTCGACAACCCACGGTAGCTTGAGTGTTCGACGACAGTTGGTTCACCTCTGCCGTGGTTTCTGCGTGATTTCACGGCAACTCCAACGCTTTTCATCGATTTTCTCGAGGCTCAGCTATCCAACGGCAACCCACGAACCTCGAACACGCGCGCCATCCTTAATGTTCCTTTGGTGACTGACTCGACCCGCGGCAACTTCCGAACAGCTCGACTTTAGGTGCATTTTCTTCCTTCGGCTTTGACTCATACCAAAACGACGTCGATTTGTGATACCCACCCCCTTCGGCGTTGGTTTGACGCTTACCCACTCCCAAACAAATGTCGATTTGAGCTACCCACACCTTTTACTGTGTAGGACCAGCAAGTTCGAGCTCTTTTTGAACTGAGTTTTGCAGTAGCGAACCCATTCGACATCGACCCACGAAAGACCCAAATTGGTTCAGCGATTTTTAGTAGGTATTGAATATTAAGGTGTTAGTGACGCGTTAGGACCCTTTGGTTAGTAGTTCTTACTTGTCCATATTTGATTTTGAACGTATAAGTTGCTTGGTTGTTTGGTTGCCTTTAAACTTTATACTACACTTGCTATATTGTTAATGAACTATTGGATACACATGTTGGTTCCTGTTTAGTTCTGAACACGTGGGATTGAATATTGTTTTCTGAAATTGATGGACGTGTTCCTCAATGGTGTTTACTAAGTTGCTTGCTTGGTTGTGTTCCTAAGAAATTGAATATTTGTGATGAGGTTGTAGGGCTGAAGCATGCTGAGTTTATGTTGGTGGTTGTGGCTTTTAAAGATTGTTGTTATGTTGTCGTTTGATTGGTTGTGTTTGAAAAGCATGCTGAACTTTTGTGAGATGCTTGTTGGATATATGTTCGTCGTAGGAGAGGTTGTGTTTCGTTTTGAAAAATTTACATGTTCTGGTTATGGAAATATGTTGGACTGTTATGAGCTGAATATTGGCCGTTCTGAGATTGATGATGTGCTTCGGGCTAGTTGAGTTCATGGTTTCAACAAAAAGGTTTTTTAATTAATTTCTCATCATGTTATTATTTCATCATATAGGCTTGGTGCAGCCAATGGCAAGGATTTAGAAGTAAAGGTCTACCTAATATTGAAACTTTGACAACAAGACATGTAATTGTTTTCATTCTTCTCAATTGAATAATTATTGGTATGAGTTAATGTGTGATTAATTATTTTCTCATTTCATTTTTTATCTCTTTTAGTTGGACTGAATGCATAGATGTTGTTTGGGGAAGAGAATACCCTGGACACGTGGAGGACCCCTATTGGTGCTCCAAGATGACTCATGAGTCATGCCCAGCTCGGACGGCCGAGATCACCACCACTAGCGTTGACAGATGCTAAGTATGAGGGTCGAGGTGAACCTGGCCAAGGTCCGACCTACCAGGAAGCTCGGTGGGGGTCGATGTGAGCTACTGTCAGCGACGTGATTATCGGGTATAACCGTCGGTCCCGAGATTACCGGGTGTAACCGACGGTCCCGAGATTACCGGGTGTAACCGTCGCGAGATTAGCGGGACTACCAGCCATAAGTAGAGGACTTCACTCCACGATCAGGTACGATGATTTCTGACCTCGAACTAAACTGGGAATCCGACCTATACTGACTTGATCGTCGGAGTGCTCACCTTTTTGTGCAGGTCCGCCCAAGTATTCAGATCGGTCCGGAGGCCGAGTTCGAGCTGCAATCAGAAGTACACTGTTGTGCATATCCTTGTATAAACATTTGGCGCCGTCTGTGGGGACGACAATCTAAGTCACCCCAATCCTTTTAAACCAATACGCGAGCGAAAATGGTTCAACCAGCAAACTCGACCAATACGGCAGATCGAAGGACTCTAGCTGCCAGCGATGCCCACCAGAGGGAGGTCGGAGCAGCAGTGGTAGAGGGGCAAGGTCACGACGGCCTAGCAACAGAACCCCTCCGCAGGTCGGCAAGAATCACCGCGCCTGTCCTACCACCTGCGCACCCAAGGACATCCAAGGCCACCCGTGGCCGAGGTGGGACCTCTAAGAAGGGCGCCTGGGGTCCAGCCCCGGCTCCACCAAGTGAGAACTTTGACGCACTCCAGAGAGAAATGGAGGCAATGCGCACACAAATGCGGTCCATGGAGGAAATGTATAACGAGATGATACTAGCTGCAGGCGCAGGGTCCCGATCGGAAAATCGAATGACGCGCATTGACATTCGCGAGCAAAGGGGTTCCCACCTCGGCCCAGTCGAGGAGGACCATCCCGAAGACAACGAGAGCGAGGGACACACTCGCCAGAGAGGAGACCTTCGTGAACACCTCAACAGAAAGAGAGGCTCATCTCTCCGAAAAGGACAGTCACCATCTCGCTCACACCGGAGCTCCAACCAGCAGGCAGAATCCTCTCACAACCCAGCAACTCCTGCAGGAGTGATTACAAGGGAGGAGTTCGACCAGCTGAGGGGCCAGCTCGACGCTCAGGTGGAGGCCTTAAAGGCGAAATGTGAGCAGAAAGAAGGTTCACTAAACGATGGCGACTTGGGAGAATCGCCCTTCACCTCGGACGTTTTGGAAGCACCGATCCCTCCGAAGTTCAAAGCTCCTACCGTGAGCCTTATGTTGAGGTCTTTGAAGGCCTCATGGATTTTCAAGCAGCATCAGACGCAATCAAATGTCGCGCCTTTCAGATCGCGCTTACTGGCAGCGCGCGATTGTGGTATCGGAGACTGCCAGCCAGGTCGATCTCGACCTACTCTCAGCTGAGAAGGGAGTTCCTCGCCCAGTTCTCTTCTCGGCATTATCACAAAAAGACAGCGACTCATCTCGCCACCATCAGACAGAAGGAGGGTGAGACGCTGCGAAAGTATGTCACCAGATTCCAAGAGGAGCAATTGAAGGTCGCACACTGCTCCGATGACTCGGCCATGTGCTATTTTCTCACTGGTCTAGCCGACGAAGCCCTCACGGTGAAACTTGGAGAGGAGGCCCCGGCCACCTTCATCGAGGTGCTTCAGAAGGCGAAGAAAGTCATCGATGGACAGGAGCTCCTCCGAACCAAAACCGGCCGACCAGAACGAAAGATCAGCCGGGGCAGAAGTGGAAAAGATATAGAAAAGGCAGATCCCAAGTCCAAGGACAAAGGATCCTTTTCCAGCGGCCGAGCTGAGTATCGAAGGGCGGAGAACGGACCTACCAGGAGCCGACCTTACGAACGCTTCACTCCGACCACGATTCCAATTTTCGAGATCCTAACGAACATCGAGGAATCTGGAATGGAAAAACTACTCAAGCGTCTTGAGAAGCTTCGGGGAGCCCCGGAGAGGCGCAGCAAGGACAAGTATTGCCGCTTCCATCGGGAGCACGGCCATAACACGTCGGACTGCTGGGAGTTGAAGCGCCAAATTGAGGATCTAATTCAAGATGGCTACTTCAAAAAATTTGTGGGAAAGCCCAGGACCAGCTCGATAGAGAAAAAGGAAGAGCGAAAGCGTTCTAGGACGCCGCCCCGGCGCACTGACCGGCCTGCGGTCATCAATACCATTTTCGGGGGGCCAAGCGGGGGTCAGTCCGGACACAAAATAAAGGAGTTAGCTCGTGCAGCCAGGCGCGAGGTGTGCATCACCAGGGAACAAAGGCCAGCCTGCCCAATCACCTTCGACAGTACAGACTTAGAGGAGGTGCACCTGCCCCACAATGATGCACTTGTGATCGCTCCCTTGATTGATCATGTGGTGCTCAGGAGGGTGCTGATAGACGGAGGCGCATCTGCTAACATCCTGTCCTTACCGACCTACCTCGCCCTGGGTTGGACGAGGTCGCAATTAACGAAAAGCCCGACACCGCTGGTTGGGTTCTCTGGAGAATCGGTCATCCCAGAGGGTTGCATCAACTTGCCGGTCACACTTGGGCAGGACCAAACTCAGGTCACCCAAATGGCCGAGTTCGTGGTAATTGACGGTAGATCGGCCTATAACGCCATCTTTGGGAGACCCATCATCCACTCATTTCGGGCCATTCCCTCGACATTTCATCAAATTTTGAAGTATTCCACCCCCAATGACGTGGGCACGGTCCGAGGAGAACGGACCGCTTCGAGGGAGTGTTATGCCTCCGCACTCAAAGGCTCATCGGTCTGCGCCCTCGAAACTCTCGCCGGTAGGGATGGGACGCTCGAGTTCGAGGCCGACCTGCCGAGGAGGGAGTTTGCCGCACCCACTAAGGAGCTCGAGCTTGTTCCTCTGCTTAGTCCCGAGAAGCAAGTAAGCATAGGAACCAAGCTGGGGGCCACCGACAGAGAGGAGCTGATCCACTTCCTCAGATCCAACTCGGATGTCTTTGCGTGGTCTCATGAGGACATGCCTGGCATTGACCCGAAAATTATGACGCATCGCCTCAGCATAGATCTGTCATTCCAACCTGTAAAGCAAAAAAAAAGACCGATAAACAAGGAGCGGAGTGATGTAATTGTTGAGGAAGTTAGCAAACTTTTGAAAGCTGAATACATAAGAGAAATTTCGTATCCCGAGTGGCTCTCCAATGTTGTATTAGTTAAAAAATCTAACGGAAAGTGGAGAATGTGCGTAGATTTTACGAACTTAAATAAGGCATGCCCGAAAGATTGCTTCCCACTGCCGAGGATTGATCAGCTCGTGGACGCCACAGCCGGGCACGAACTGCTCACCTTCATGGACGCCTACTCTGGGTACAACCAAATCAAGATGCATATCACAGATCAAGGTCATACCGCATTCATAACAGACCAAGGTCTGTACTGTTACAAGGTCATGCCCTTCGAGTTAAAGAACGCAGGAGTGACCTACCAGAGAATGGTGAACAAAATGTTCGCCAAGCAGATCGGCCGGAATATGGAAGTGTATGTGGACGACATGCTTGTCAAGAGCAAGCAGTCTAAGTCGCATCTCTCTAATCTGACCGAAGCCTTCGAGGTTCTGAGGACATATCAAATGAAGCTCAACCCAGCTAAATGTGCCTTTGGAGTCTCTTCGGGAAAATTCCTTGGCTTCATGGTGAACAACCGGAGAATCGAGGCCAACCCCGAAAAGATTAAAGCCGTGCTCAAGATGGAGGCACCTAAGATGCTGAAGCAGCTTCAGTGCCTCATTGGTAGGATTGCGGCCCTGAACCGGTTTGTTTCAAGATCGACAGATAAGTGCCTTCCTTTCTTCAAAGTCCTACGGAGGAAAGGGCTGTTTGAATGGACAGCGGAGTGCGAGCAAGCATTTCAGCAGTTGAAAAGCTACCTCTGTTCGGCACCTTTGCTCGCCAAGCCCGTGCCGGGGAACAAGCTCCAATTGTACTTAGCAGTGTCTGACAGCGCCGTCAGCTCGGCCCTAATCAGGCAAGAGGAAGCGCGGCAAAACCCGGTCTACTACACAAGCAAGGCTATGACCGAAGCCGAGACCAGATACCCTCAAATGGAAAAGTTGGCTCTTGCTCTAGTCACCTCGGCCCGACGGCTTAGACCATACTTCCAAGCCCATACTGTGGTGGTGCTCACTAACTTGCCCCTAAAAAACATCTTCCATAAGCCAGAAGCTTCTGGACGCCTGATGAAGTGGGAATGGAGCTAAGTGAGTACGACATCCAGTTCGAACCCAGAACTGCATTGAAAGGACAAGCAGCGGCAGATTTCATAGCCGAGCTCACACCACCTTCCGAGCTGAGCGAGTCTGACCTACCGTGGACAATCCATGTCGACAGATCCTCCAATGAGAAGGGGTGCGGGGTCGGGGTCCTCTTGCTCGGACCAGGAGGCGAGCGATTTGAGTATGCCTTGCGGTTCGGCTTCTGGACTTCTAACAACGAGGCTGAGTATGAAGCATTTATTGCCGGCCTGCGAATCGCTAGAGCATTGGGGCCTCTTGTGTTAAGGTCTTCAGCGACTCCCAGCTGGTTGTGAGCCAAATCAAGGAAGAGTACCAAGCCAAAGACTCCCGAATGGAGAAGTATTTGGGCAAGGTCAGATCGTACCTCGCCCAGTTTCGAACTTACGAAGTAAGTCGAGTTCCCTGAGCAGAAAATTCTAATGCTGACGCCTTGGCCAAGTTAGCATCGGCATACGAGACCGACCTGGCCAGGTCGGTCCCCGTCGAGATCTTAGATAATCCATCAATCTCAGAGCCAGATCTGATGGAGATCGGCGCTCCAGAGTCCTCATGGATGGACCCGATTGCGGACTTCATTAGGGGCAACCCACCACAAGACCCCAAGGAGCGCAGAAAGTTGGCAAGACGAGCAGCTCGGTTCGTGGTCCGAGGTGGAGTATTGTACCGACGCGGCTTTTCCCTGCCTCTATTGAGATGCCTAACCCCTGAAGAGGGCTTGTACGTCTTCAGAGAAATCCACGAAGGATTGTGTGGCAATCACTCAAGCGCCAGGTCGCTGTCAGCCAAAGTGATCCGACAAGGATACTATTGGCCGACCCTCAACCAGGACGCCAAGAAGTTCGTTAGAACTTGCGAAAATTGCCAACGCTACGGAACCATAATCCACCAACCTCCCGAGCTGCTCACCCCCATCTCGGCCCCGTGGCCATTCGCGCAGTGGGGGGTAGATATCATTGGTCCTTTCCCTTTGGGCAAGGGCCAGACCAAGTTCGCTGTGGTTGCTGTGGATTACTTCACAAAGTGGGCCGAGGCCGAGACGCTCTCCCACATAACGGAATCTAGAGTCACGTCCTTCGTATGGACAAATATTATATGCCGCTTTGGTATACCGTAGGCCATTGTGACAGACAATGGGAAGCAGTTTGACAACGCCAAGTTCAAAGACTTTTGCAGCAAGCTTGGCATAAGCCACCTTAGCTCGTCCCCCGCCCATCCGCAAGCAAATGGGCAGGGGGAGGCAGTCAACAAGATCATCAAGCGAGGCATCAAACTTAGACTGGACTCCAAGAAAGGCAGGTGGGCCGAGGAGCTACCAGAGGTTCTATGGTCGTACCGGACCACCCAAAGAGAATCGACGGGTGAGACCCCGTTCTCCCTAGCCTTCGGTTCCGAAGCTGTAGTCCCGGTTGAGATCGGCATGCCATCTGACAGAGTAGAGCATTACGAGCCTACGGCAAATGAGGAAGAGCTGCTCCTCAACCTCGACTTGTTGGAAGAAAGAACAGCAATGGCCCAGCTACGCCTGGCGGAATATCAGGGCAGAATGGCCAGACACTACAACGTCCGCGTTCGACCTCGGACCTTTCAGGTCGGACATCTGGTCTTAAGGAGGGTCCAAACCCATGTGGGTGCCCTTGATTCGACCTGGGAGGGCCCGTTTTAGGTCAAGGGCATAGTCCGACCTGGGACGTACGTATTGGCCGATCTGAATAGAGACGTCCTCGCGCACCCGTGGAACGCGGAACACCTGAAGCGTTATTATCCTTGAAATGCCAAAAGGGTTTTCAATGGATCTATAAAAACTGTTTCAAAAGAATTATGATCGGAACAAATGTGATGATTTAATTTCATGATTCCGAGTTCGACCAGAAATTAAATAGGGGCCACGGACTCCCACGCGATCACATTTCAGCAGTCGGTTAAAATTCAATCCTCCAAAACCTAAGGGTACGAGGTGCGATGCTAAAACCACTGATGAACTTAAAATTCAAACCTTCAAGGTAAAGGGATGATGTGAAAAGTTCAAAATGATCAAGCCTCTGAACCTGAGGGTGCGATGTACGATATGAAGAACAGCTACGAACTTAGGATTTTAGCCTTTTAACGTTTTTAAGTTAAGGGTGCGATGTTAAAAAATCCAGAGTTGGTGCAATGCATTGAATGCTAGACAGAGATTCAAATTCAAACTTTCAAATTATTTTAATTGAAGGCGCGACCTCAAAAGTAAGAGGTGCGAGGTGACATTGGCTGCAGTTCAAAGAAAAAGCAAAGAAAGGAGAGATGTTGCCAACAACAAAGTAAAAACAAATGGGAGCTTCTTTATTGAACGGAGAGCAGAGCCAAGGCTTATAGACCTTGCAGCTCTACCCTGACACTTAAACACAAAAAACAAAAGAGAAGAGAAGAAAGACAGCAAAAAGTCTCTTGAAGGGTGGTCGCCTAAGAACCTGCTTGAGGAGCGCCCTCTTGAGTGGTGCCGACCTGATCCTCTTCGAGGTCGGAGTAGTCAGAGTCCAGATCTCTGACGTACTTATCCACCAACGCTTGGGGGCCAGGGGTGCCGCTAGGCCTAGACGCCCACTGCTCAGCATACCTCTTCTTCAGACCACAGAGATCGATCTGAAGGTCAGGCATGTCGGAAGCAATGCCCTTCATGAGAAACTTGAAGCCCGCGCCAGAGAAGTCTTTGGCAAATCCATCGAAGTCAGGATGTTGCCTAAACGATTCCTCCAATAGAGCTCCATTGCTGAGACGCTCCTTCACCGTCTCCAGCTCGGCAGTCGCATGCTTCAGCTCCTCCTCCTTCACTTCAAACGCCTGGAGCATGTCGTCCTTCTCCTTGAGGAGTTGGAACTTCTCCTTCTCCAAGCCCTTGGTGATAGCATAGGCAGCTCGGAGCTGGGCCTTGCGTCTGTCTTCTTCCTTCTTCAGCAGCTCGGCCTTGGTCTCCACCTCGGCCTTCAAAATTTCCACCTCAGAGTGAGCCTTCAGCAGCTCATCCTTCATGGTGGAGGAAGCAGCCTCCAAGGCAGCAGAGAACTCCTCTTTCTCCCTCGCTGCCAGAACTTCCCTCCCATCCAGCTCGGCCTTCACGGCCAGAGCCGATTGAATGGAAGCAACGAACGCCTGAGGAAAGGTACAAATAAGAAGTTAGACCGAGCTACCTGTTAGGTAAATTGAGCAAAAACACCAATCTTACCTCAGCGGCGTAATCGATGGTCCTCTGCAGAACAGACCCTGGGTCACTTACAAATTTGGACGCCCTCCTTAGGCAGCGGTCCAAACTTGCAGCCAAGATGCGGGACACCTGGTCCCTCACCCCAGAACTTGACGGCTCAACTCTGAATCGTGCCGTCACATCGGACGTCCCGCCCAACCTGGCCTCAGGATCGTCCACCCGATCTGCGAAGCTCGCAGGCAAGACCCCACGAGCTCCGACCTCCAACGGGGAGGTGGTCTTCTTCTTCTTCCTCCTTCGCTTCAGAGGGACTTCCTCCCTCACCTCCTCGCCCAAGGGCGAGACGTCCACCGCCTCGGTCTGATCCCTGGGGCGCTTCTCCCTCGAAGGACCCCCAGAAGACTCCAGCTCGATCACTGGGGCTGGATCTTCCGAGGCTGGCCCTACCACAGCAGGGGTGGCAGGTTTTGAACTCTGGGCGGCCTCAAGAGCATGAGCTCGGCCCTTGGACTTGCGCTTCACGTTGCTTGCAAATCCGCAAACCATGGCTGCAAAATAAAAACAGGGGTCAACACAAGGTTAGAGGAAAAAGGGGGGAAGCAAGCTCGGCATACCAAGTTCGGAGTTCGGCCTTGAGGATTCAATTGGACGAACTGCAGGGTTGTAATCTAGCAGCCCGGACTCAAACAGCAGCTTGTCGGTCACCAAGGTTCCGACCTTCCTACCCCTCGGAAAGTGCTCCTTGTAATATTTCAGCATGTCGTAGGAGGCTTGCGTAAGCTCGGGGACTGGTCGGATTGAAACTGCACAAAGACAAAATTTGAGTCAGACCTAAATAACGAGAAAGAAAGTTATCACAAGAAGTAAAAACTACTCCGTACCTAGGTTCCCAAACCTAGTGGGAACGTCAAAGAAGGAACGACCTGACTCGTCTTTTGCAAGCCATTCCCCAGAAGCGTAGAACCACTTCCTCACCCATCCCTTGATGGAGGTCAGCCCCTTAACTATACGGCATGCGCCTTTCCTTGCGCACATATAGTACCGACCGGGCTTCTTAGCTATCCTTTTCGCTTCGAAGCACGCGAGGAGCTGGTCTACGTCCAGCAGCTCGGCCTCTTCACTATCCCGGACTCGTAGCCAAAAAAGGATGCCAAAGCGAAAATGACACCCCACCCATTAAGGGCCACTTGAGCCGGAGCCAGCCCAGTTCGGAAAAGAAACTCTTGGACGAAAGGGTGAAGGGGAAGTCTGAGGCCGTACTCAAACATTTTGAAGTAGAGAGTGACTCATCCCTCTGGAGGATTGTCAGCTCTCTCCCCCTCCTCCGGAATCCTAAGGAGGATGTTCTCAGGGATAGCGAACCCCTTACGAAGGGATCTGAGGTAGTGCTCAGGTATCCTAGAAGGGTATTCCAAACCCTGACCCGAGATGGAGGCATCACTATCCTCCCCGTCATCGGAGAACCTAAAGTTTTCTATCTCCTCGAGCTTGGACTCTAACCTACGAGCTAAATCCTCATCGGATCCTAAGTTGCTGCTAAAAGAGGACGACATGGCAACTACGTTCAGATCGAAAGAGAAAGTGAGGGAAGAGACCGACCTACCGAGGGTTCGAGCTACCTTCAGATCGAACTCCAAGAATTCAGGGAACGTAAGGTATGACCTGAAGGATTGGGGGTATTTATAGCTCGTCAAAAAAATTTCCCCACCGTACACGTGTAATCAACGAGCGGCTAGGATCCTCCCTAAGATCCGAAGCGTCGGAATATTTGAATATTCCGACGATAAATCTACCGCAACGGTTATATTTTCCCACGAATAGGAAGTCGCCACGCGTCCAAAGCAAGTCGAATGAACTTCTCTGCCAGGTCGAGGGACCAAACAGAGAGGGGGCCAATGTTTGGGGAAGAGAATACCCTAGACACGTGGAGGACTCCTATTGGTGCTCCAAGATGACTCATGAGTCATGCCCAGCTCGGACGGCCGAGATCACCACCACTAGCGTTGACAGATGCTAAGTATGAGGGCCGAGGTGAACCTGGCCAAGGTCCGACCTAGCGGGAAGCTCGGTGGGGCCGATGTGAGCTACTGTCAGCGGCGTGATTATCGGGTATAGCCGTCGGTCCCGAGATTACCGGGTGTAACCGACGGTCCTGAGATTACCGGGTGTAACCGTCACGAGATTAGCGGGACTACCACCCATAAGTAGAGGACTTCACTCCACGATCAGATACGATGATTTCTGACCTCGAACTAAACTGGGAATCCGACCTATACTGACTTGATCGTCGGAGTGCTCACCTTTTTGTGCAGGTCCGCCCAAGTATTCAGATCGGTCCGGAGGCCGAGTTCGAGCTGCAATCAGAAGTACACTGTTGTGCATATCCTTGCATAAACAGATGTAATTATTATGTCATCTTAGTTCATGGAAGTTATGGTTTTTAAACATAGGCTAACTTTCACCTTAACAATTTTTTGTAAAAATATTTGCTGCTAGTTTAATAACTCTAAAGCATCTGTTGTCTAGTATTGTTTCATTAAGAAATGTTAGAGTTTACAAATGGTCTCATACATAAGGCTTCTTACTAAACTATCATATGGAACTGACAAATGGTTCTTCAATTTCATATGATGTAGAAGGAAACTGACATGTTGACAGCTTAAAATGTTGGGCTAATGTAGTTTTAACTGTCTTAGCAGACTCCAAATGGAAACGTTTTATCACCTTGTTCAAGTATTCAGCTTGTGATATAAACAATATGAGTTTCTTGGACAACCTCTTTGAAGCTCCATACCCAGAATTTTCTTGCCTTGACCCAAGTCCTTCATCTCAAATTCACTTCTAAGTTCATATTTTATCTTCTCAATCTCGTTTTTATCTTTAGAAGCTATCAAGATGTCATCGACATAGAGGAGGAGTAGAACAAAGACATCCCTAGTAATAACTTTCTTATATACACAACAATCATAATAATTTTTCTTGAGTCCCTTTGCTATATACACAAGGAAAATGAGTGGGGAAGAATATGACATTTTTTCTTGACTCGATGAGAAATCGTCTAACAGACGATATTCTTAGTGTCATCACCATGTAAGTGTACTGCATGCCTCCTCATGTAGTATTGAATATTTCTTAGCATATATAATGATGAAATATCTTATATGAGTCACTTGGTGTAAGGTTGTAAGAAATATACAGAAAAAACCATTTGCTCTGAAGCGTGTACCGGTAAAGCGTTTTTCGAGTTCAATTATTTGTCTGGATTTATATGTAACTTATTCATTGCGGTGTATTATTTATATGTTATATTCACAGTGTCCAAAACAACCGAATGCAGTAGAATGTGGATACTATGTCATGCGGTTCATGCATGACATAGTCTTTGCTCATAACACAACAACCCCAGAATGCGTACGTATATAACATAGTGTGAATGTTTGAATAATAATATATATTCTCACATTGCATTGCTTTGACTTTGATATAAATATGTATAGATGAAAGGGGCACCGCAGTGTTACACACAGGAGCACTTGGATGTGATTAGGAAGGAGTTGGCAGAGTTCATACTCTCGCACATATACTTTTCGTAGTATATGTGCTATCTTGTTTTTTGGCTTCCGCATTCATGTAACTCATTGTCGTTTTGTTGGCCGCCGCATGTTGGAGATTGAAAATTTTTGTTGAGTGAAGGGTTCCATCGAATACTTTTGGGCAATACCCTCGGCATGAACCACATATACTGTAATGGTATATTGAGGTATGGTTCTTGGTCACTGTTAACGCCTCATGTTATTGACTATATTCTTGAGCTGAAACATATCGTATGTAAGGGCAGTAATGTAATTTTCAATAAAAAAATGAAAAAAAATTGGAATCTTAGTTGGAAGGGTATTTTGGTCTTTTGAAAAGAAAAAAAATGGGACGCGTGTGTGTAGTGTGAGGTTGGTGTGTGTGTGACGTATTTAAAAACAAAAAAAATAGGAAAGGGAAAGGGGAGAAAACGAAGGAGAAAAATAGAGAACAGAGAAGAAAAGGGAGCAAGGAAAAGAGAAGGAAACAGAGGGGAAAGAAGAAGAAATTGAAGGAGTAGCTTTCCGATTTGGAGCAGAAATTCAGAATTTGGTAAGTTTGTTGGGATCAAATAAAAAGAATCCATGGAAATATGAAGTCTTTTAAGGTTTGTATTTATGGGTTTTGTGAAAAAAAAAATGTCATTGAGAAGTTTGAGTTCTATGGGTATTCAATGAACGGGAAACTCCTGTTGTTCTTAGCTGAGAAGGAATGATAAACTTGTGGGGTTCGATTTTACAAAGGATGTATGTTTTGGTTGGATTTTATGGTGGAAATGTTATGAGGAAACGTTGCTATTGTAATGGGCTTTGGTAAAGAAGGGTTCCATGGGAGAAAGAAAGGCAAAAGAAAGCCAAAAGAAAGGCGGAAGAAGTGAAGACTAATGGTGGGTATGGAATCTGTAGAAGAAAGGAGAAGAGAGAGTGGAGTTGTGGGGGTTGGTGTTGAAGAGAGAGAAAAAAATCAAGGATAGAAGTAATTGATAAATTAAGATAAAAATAAAAGGAAAGGGTATATTTGCGTGAGATGGAGTGTGAGAAAGAGAAATTGAATGTGTTTGGTGAGAACCACTTGTAAGAAGGAAAAGTAGTGAGTTTTTAATGAAGAGAGAGTGAGGAAATTGGGTAATAGGATTATTTTGAAGTTATTATGATTAAAGTTTGAATTAAGTTATGTTGAAATTTGAATTAAGTGAGTTAAATTGGCTTTGAATCGATATTTCAGGTCATACAGGAATTGGAGCAGCGTACCAACCAAATTCAACTCGTTCATAGGATTTGTGAGTGGTTATTTTACTAAATATTTTAAGACATCTATTTTAGAACTTCAAGAAAATATATATTACGTATGTTTGATTATTTCTGCTGAGAAATTGAGTTTGCTGAGAATTTATGAATGTTTTCTAGAACATAGAAATGTTTTATGATTTTCTAAGAAACTATAGTGCTTACTGAGTATGATTAGAAAGAAATATGTTTAGAAGTGATTTGAGGAAGAAATGTTCTTAAAAAGAAGGAAAGAGGAATTTTAGAACTGTTTATGAGATTGAGAATTTTTTGAGAATCGTTTTCAAACCACCATATTGTTGTATCCAGGTGATTACTCGTATGCTATGTGAATGTGTTTCTGTAGTATACCCAGAAATAGAAGGTCTTTGGGACCATTTTACTCCGCGCGTTGAGAGAAATATTCTGCTGTGTATATTGAGATTACTCTATGCCAGTGGACCAGAAATAGAATTATTCTAATGTGCGTATTGAGATTACTCTGCGCTAGTAGGCCAGAATAGAATGTGGATACATATATGATGTTGAGTTTCCTTAATCTGTTTTAGGTTTGAAAGAAGATATTTGATATGTATTTAGAATGTGTTTTTTTAGAAAGTATATGAAGTTTTGCTGAAAAAGCTTATTATTTCAATTTAGAGAAGTTTGTTATAAGAGTTTAAATCTCAGTTATTTTTATGGAAGAAGTTTTACGAAATTATTTCCTTATTAAAATGTCACTCACTGAGCTTCCTAGCTCACTGTTTATCATTATTTTTCTCCACCAGGCTGCACCTGAGTTTCATAAAAATAGCCGGCTGGTTTCTGCCACTCACCGTCTCAGAATTTGCATATCATTTTGTATGTACATCTAGAATGATTTATACTGGAATAATTGTACCTTTTGTGGTTGTACAACATGTTTAGAAGTCGTGGCCGAATAGTTATTTTTGAAATGAATTATGTTACACTTTATGTTTTATATGTTGAAGAATAATCTAAATTAGTTTTAGAAATTTAGAAAGAAATTGACTATAGACTATGTAGATGGTTGGGAGTCTGTGG
Organism: Momordica charantia; assembly: GCF_013281855.1. NCBI lineage: Eukaryota > Viridiplantae > Streptophyta > Magnoliopsida > Cucurbitales > Cucurbitaceae > Momordica > Momordica charantia. The sequence continues at coordinate 10,474,294 of NW_028275167.1, read as the reverse complement.
TCGGCACGACTTGTCCTATAGTTAGTAGGTGTTTAGGGCGAGTCGTATCATCGTATGATCTTGAGAAGCATGTTGGTCATAGTAGAATTATTCGTTGTGTCATTTACCACCCCATAAAATTAGTTAGGCATTATGTTTTCATGTCTTCTGAAGGAATGGAGAATGTATATATATAGTTTCGTTTCATTTTGGTGTGGAGAAAGAAAATAAAATACATGGGTACTACATTGGAGGAGATCAGACTGATTGCTAAAGCAATAAATTGCACAGAATTGAATGAGATAAAATGATGTACATATATGTAGTGCAAAAGGCAGAGGGTGATCATTCCCTTAATTTTATTATTGGGAGGGGAGGAAGCACTTAGTTTTCATTTGTTCTGTCCCTCCCTCGGTTTTAGTTTCTATTTTCTATCGTTATTTGTAAGTTAGCATTTTGGCAATAGTGGAGTGTGTTCAAACTTTTATGTCTTTCGTATTCTTTCCTTTCATTACTTTTACTAATTGTGAAAGCTTGTTCCTGCAGTGAGACATGTGCTAGATAATGTTTCCGTTTCCGTTTGTGTTTGTTAAAGTTATGTTGTTTAGATTGGTGTGTTCATATCTTGTTTCTGGTTGTCTTTCTCTCCCGTTTTGGCTACTTATGTGGTCTCTTTTGTGAATATCGTGCATTGATTTTAGGCTTGACTTGCTTATGTAAAATTGTGCAAGTAGCCAATTAAGACTTAGCGTTTATATGTGTCATGCAGATAGTATAATATATCGTTGGATAATTGTGTGGTTTAAAATTTAGTTGGATAATTGTGTGGCTATCCTGCAGCAAAGATAGTCAATTAAGACTTATTGTTCATATTTGTGTCATGCATATAGTTGAAAGTCTAGTTGGATAATTTTCTGGCTATCCTGCAGCAAAGATAGCCAATTTTCGTTTTCGTTTGTGTTTGTTAAAGCTATGTTGTTTAGATTGGTGTGTTCATATCTTGCTTCTGGTTGTCTTTCTCACCCGTTCTGGCTACTTCTGTGGTCTCTTGTGTGAATATCGTGCATTGATTTTAGGCTTGACTTGCTTATGTAAGATTGTGCAAGTAGCCAATTAAGACTTAGTGTTTATATGTGTCATGCATATAGTATAATGTCTCGTTGGATAATTGTGTGGTTTAAAGTTTAGTTGGATAATTGTGTGGCTATCCTGCAGCAAAGATAGCCAATTAAGATTTAGATAAGTAGATTGTTTTTGTTTGTTAGTGTTCAACATCTGTGTTGTTCCTAAATCAGTTTTATTTGGGTAAAGTCTTTAGTATTTTGAGAATTTCAAAAACCGTTTGATATTGCCTTTTTGCGCCTTTGTTTTTGTGAAAGAAGGGTTTTGTGTAAGTGATTTGAAGGAAAGAAAAATATCTTAGGTGCGTATTGTGATTGTTAGCTCTCTGGCACTACATAAAGGCTATGAAAGTGTGTTGATTCCGAAGGTCTGAAACATAATTTTCTTTTCTACTATGTTAACTTTTACAATAAGTAGAAAGAGAAAGTAAACTCAGTGTAAGAGATTTGAAAGTTTAGGTTCTCCAATTTTGTGTATGTTTGACGAAGTTAGATTCGTGTTTTCTTAATTGTTTGTTTTGAATATGTTGCTCAGCATGTGGGAGCGACGGTTGAAGGAAGCAGGGTCGAGCGTTTCTGTAATATGTTAGCTACATTTTGTAGTTTGACCTTTCACGTTTATACGGTATAAACTCTAACAACATATAATAGTAATATGTTAGCTACATTTGTTGTAGTTTGACCTTTTGCATATACTATTGTGAAATATTTGAGGTTTTTTTCCATTGCTTAGGTCTTCCAAGAAGAGCTTGGAGAACCACGACGAGTAGTTACTTGGAATATCTAAAAGATGACTGTTGGGCCATTTTTTGTTGGGTTAGTAGTTACTTGGTATAGTTTGTTTATGTACGGAGTTGATGGACATGAAAAACCTTCGTACATGTATATATAATTTACTATATGTATACACTTTATATTTGTAGGTGGGTTGGTGTACTAATGGATATATATGTTCTTGTATGTAAAATATGTTACAATTGACAGGTACAGGTACAACTATGGAAAGCGATATTTAGAAACATTTCAAAACAAGTTTATATAAAAAGTTACATTTATAAATGTCAACAAAATAGGTTTCATGACAAAAAAAATTAAAAATTAAACTGTTTCTTGACAATTAAATGTTGACATTAGCAAGTATATCATGATAGTTCTAAATTGTCGTTGTAAACCTTTACGTGACATATATCGAGTGTCATTATTTAATGTTGCATGACATTTTTAAGTTGTCATTATACAAATTTTTCGTGATTGTTAAAACTGGCAATACTAGTTCATGTTTTCATGACAATTAAAACTATCACTACAAAAGTTTTCATGACAATTATAAATAATCATTAAAAGAAATTCATGTCAATCTTTAACTGTCGTTAAATACTAGTTCATGACAATTTATAAATTGTCGTCTTTAAGTATTTATTGACAGAATGACAAAAATATTTGATTGTTTTAGTGACACTTATAAATTGTAATTAAATGACTTTCCGTGACATTTATTAATTATGATAGAAAATCTATTCATGACAAAGTATAACTGTAGTTGAAAATGCATTGATGACAATTTTTCAAATTTGTCATCTTCTCCTCTTTCTTGATGCCTTAATAGATAACAATTACATAATTGTCATGAATGATGTTAATGATAGAATTTAACTGTCATTGAAGGCCGACTTTCTACTAGTGTCTCGGCTCGATCCTGAATCATCCCTAGCTCGATCCGACGTCGTTTTGGCTCCACCAATCCCAACACAGGAAGCCAAGCGTCATGCCACACAAAACAACGCTAAAATCTCCAATAGCAAACCAAACCAGAGGCCGAAAAGCATCCCGAACAGAAAGAATATCTCGCCAACGCCAAGAGAACCGAGACGAAGCACAAACAGTCCAAATACAATCTCCTCGAAGAATATAAGCCTCCACCCAAGCCACCCAAAGAGAACCAGCCCGCTTAAATAGAAGTCATAGTAGCTTCATTATAACGATAGAATTCCAAGAGGCCAAGTGACACACACCCAAACCACCCTCCTGAAAGGAATACACACCTCAGACCAAGCCACCTTAGCCTCCGACCGCCCGCTCTCGAGGTCCTTCCACAAGAAAGAACGTAGAATCCGCTCAACAACTTGAGCTGGAAGGATAAACACACTGGCCCAATAGATTTGAAAACTCTGTAGAACGACCGAATTCTTGAAATTTCTTATATCAGTTGCAAATTATATGCGCATATCAATATTTTTTTCTTTCCTTAATTTCATCTTGACCCTCGTGTAGTTAAATGGAGGATAATCTTCTTTGTATAGTAAAAAAGTGAGTTATTCTTTTGTAAACTGGCCAAAGATTCATTATATTTTTAATTAATATGTTTTATTTAATTTTGTTTTTTGATCTACAGTTAGTTTTCTGTTTTTAGGCTTAATGTCTATATACTCTTGGAAACAAGTTGAAATCATTCCGTGGATGGAAATCTATTATTTTCTCTGTATCTCATTCTTCTAAACTCTCTAAATTTCTCTGACATTTGATAGGTCATCAGTTATGTCACTTTCGATAGATAAAGAGTAAATAAACGTAATCTTCAAGTCTATGAACTTAGATTACAACATTGAAGGTTCAAAAACCAAATTTAATAATTTAAATCTCTTTTCTATTACTGTTCGACATAAATTCAACGAAAATAAAACTCAAATGAATGAACCTATATTTGTATTAATATATGTAGTGTATGATCTCTAATATATGATCCTCTGATTAATTATCTCATATGTGAACGTTAATTCGAGGGCTTGTGAGATTGTTCTCGAATCAATGAATTTGTGTCTTCAGCTTCTAGCGTATTAAAAAATCTTTAAAGTATTCAGCGAAGTTTGTGGCTTGATATTATCTTCAGCTCGTTTAACGAAATCCGCAACTTGATGAAGTACTTCGGCTCGTGAGGTCTTCCGCTTGTGAAGTCTTCGGCTTTGCACTTGTGAAATTCTTTAGCTTTGCAGCTTGTGTTAAAGTATTTGGCTTGTAGCTTGTGAAGTTATTCACCTTTGCAACTTGTGAAGTTCTTCGGCATGTAGCTTTTGAAGTTCTTCGACTTACAGCTTGTGGATGACTCTGAACGCTCTGGTGGCTCTGAATCTCCAATTCTTTTTTATCTCTCCGAATGAATCAAATGAGAGGTGATCTTCTCTCTTTATAGAGTCTTGGTGGGTCTTATATGGGCTATGGGCTTAATGGGTCATAGGCTTGGGCCCAATCTCTTTATGAGTTTGATTTAATTAGAATTATAATGAGTTGATTTCATCGGACGACCATAACACACGTGGCATAATTTGATTCGTCGATTTTAAAATTAATTTAGGACACGTGTAAATTTGTGATTGGTCCAACATTTAATTTTAAATTTGTGACGTGGCATTTAATAATTAGCCGAAATTTCTCATTCAACATAATTTACATGTTTCTTTTTGTTAATTTTTTTATTCATATTTAGAAAATAAATGAATCCCAACAATACTTTTTCATTGAGTAAAATTAAACAATACCCAAAAGTGAAAAGGATACGTGAAGCCAAAAGTTTTCTCAAAGACAAAAAAGCCTCAAAGGACTTACTACAAAACAAGACATAACCCTTTATTTCTTGAACAACACTCCAATAAAAAACAAAGAAAATAGCTCAAAAACTTCGGCAGAAACAAAGAAATCTAATAAAGCAAGTTCACAAGGATCCCCATGAAGGTTTTGAAAAATCCATATTAGGAAGCAAGAAAGTTGGGGGTGTTGGAGCCCTCTTAAACCAGCCAAGTTGGTCGAGAAGCTTATCGAACTCCTTGCCCGCTAGGTAAGACAGCCCTGCGGCCCCATACCCTAGAGCGATGTAATAGACGACGGTCTTCACAAACTCCTCCCACTTGTGTGGCTTTTGAATGTAAGCTTTGCCGATGGCGAGTAGTGTAATGCATAGAAGAGAAGCACCCGCCACCACCGCGAGCTTGAGATCGCCATTGTCGGTGTCGCGGAAGGAGAAGCCGTACACCAGAGGAGGCACGAGCCCGAAAACTAAGAACGATATGATGGCTGTTGTGAAGTGAAGAAGGTAGTGATGCCTATCTCCCAAGGCTTCTTCATATGGATCTACTTGTGCTTCTTCTTCCTTCTTAAGTTGGTTTGACTTGAGTCCATGTAGCTGTGGATTATATATCGAGTTGAGTTTAGGGTTTTGCTTTTAAAAGTACTTTTCAAATAAGTATTTTATCTAACATTTCAACAATACTTTAGTTGTTTACCAGTCAAACACCTATGTTTATGTTGACCAACATAACAATTCCACCGCTTTTTAGTTTTTGTGAAAAAAAAAAATTTCTGCATTTTCTTCTTACTTGTCAAAAATACAATGGTGGTCAGCAATGGTAACCACTTAATTGCAGAGTGAGAATCGAACGATTAACCTTAAGGACGGTAATAAGTGTATTTATTACTTGAAATATTCTCGGATTGACTAAACATTTTAGATTTGGAAAGAATTGATGCAAACAATAATAAACCAAACTTAAAAAGTTGAATTTACTTACATTGTTTAAAATGACAATAAGACCGGTAATCAAGTTTGCGACTGCCAAAGCTACAATATTCTCTGCAAATCAGTTATGTACCAAATTTATATTAGACAAATAACTCTCACGTAAAACATCAATTGATCGATAATAATATTATTAAATAGCTTAGGAATTTTTAGAATTTTACCTGTAGGAGTGCCTGCAGTTGCTGCAGATGTTACAATGCCTAAGCTTGTGATCGATTCAACTAAACCTCCATACACAATGCTCTTTATTATTTCCAACTTTCTACCCCCCTTCGCTTCTTGATTCGTCGTCTCGTTGCTATCGTGAGTAACAGGGATGACGATCGAGTCATCGCCTTCAACTCTTGATTCATGGAAAATGCTAGAAGAATCGACACGACTTGTACTCGGATCTTTTTTGGTTGCTAAAGTTGAAGCATCGGTTCGTATTGCTGTTTCAAAGTTTCTATTAATTGTGATTTTTTTAATGTGTTTTTGACATTGTTGTTTTACTTTTTCCTTGTTTGTGAGGGAAAAATAGAAATATGTTCAATTTTTTCCTATTTTTAAGTATTATACATAAAATTTTGAGATTTTTGATAAAAATATTGGAAATCGTATAAATAACAAGAGTATAATACCTGTCATTGCTGGCTTTTTCTGACCAAATCCAAATTGAGATGAGATCCAAGCACCTAAATCGTGAGAAGAAAGTAAAAAAAGTTTAGCTATCATTTCTTTTTTTTTGTATTTTCAATTCATTTTTCTTTTTGTTTTTTGTTTTTTTATTTTTGGTGCCTATTTTAGTATATAAATCTAACTTTCAAATTTTCTATTTTTTAGTTCTTGAGTTTTACAATAATAACCATTGATGTTTTAAATAAAGCATATCATCTTTATTTTTCTCTACATCTTTTTAATACTTTGGAAATATATTGGCTAAAATTTTAGAAAAAGAAATAGAATTTATATAAAGGTATTCTTTGATAAGGATTCATTTTAAGATTTTTACTTTTAGAATTAAAGGTGTCACTATTTTTTTAAACAATATTTTTGACATATTAACTAAATTTTTAAAAATATAAATTAATAGACTGCACTGCCAAAAAAGAAGAGAAAAAAAAAATGGAAGAAGTTTACATATATAACAAGCTTATAGAAAACTTATTTTTTATTTTTGAAATTCTGGACAATTCTTAAAAAAAAAAAAAGTAGGGCTTAAAATTGACAAAATTTTTAAATAATTTATGAATATATTGCAACTCGTACATTTATCAATGATAGATGTTTGTCAACCTTTATTATTAATAAAGGTTTATAACATATAGACTATAACAAAATGTGTGACTAATCCTAGTAGTAAAACACAAATAGACGTTTAATAGTATCTATCAATATAGACAAATCAATCCTACAAATTACCCTATATTTACAAAACCTTATTCCCTATTTTTTCAAATATGAGTAACTTAATTAGAAATTGTGAAATAAATAAACTTTTTTTTTAAACTAAAAATAATAGGAACAAACTTTTAGGAGAAACTTTCTCCATAAACAAAAATAAATAAATAAATAATGAGTTGTCAAATATTTAATGATATTATGAAAAAAGTTACGTTATCACACGAAGATAAAATTTTTTTAAAAAGAATATATATTATTTAAAAGAAAAAGTAAAATAGTTATGAAGGAAGAGGTCACCTATTGGAGTAAGGAAACTAAAGCAATTGCCGCAAAAGATACTTCCAGTTTCATCCTCTTCGCCGGGAACGGCCGCCGGAACTTGCGGTGGACTTTCTACGATAGCCGGTCTGGGGCTCGACAGCGGCAGCTCCCTCGGTCCATGACTCAGCGACTGACTCGGCGGCGGTGAATGTGCTCCACCGTTCGATGATGGGGCGTCACGGAGGATAATCACCCTAGTAATACAAGACTTGCAGTTGGGACAGTAGAAGTTTTGGGAATTGGATAAAGTGTAGAGAGTTTTCAGATATAATTCTTGTTGCTCTTGAGCGGTTTTGTCGCCGTCGCCGCCGCCGCCGCCGTCTGGAAGCGACACCGTGAGCGGCGGCGGTGGGTTATTATTGTTGTTGTGGTCTAAAATCAGAGTCTTGTCCATTACGTGAGGCATAATTAAGATTTCTGCTTCCCCACTTGCAGGGATCGCTTTGCCACCTATTCAGATCAAAAAATCCACTAAAAAAAATTAACAAAAAATAATAATAATAATAATAAATATATATATATATATATATTGTAAATTTAAAAATATTTATTTATTTTATGATAATTTATGTAAATATCTCTTGTATTTGAAGTACGTAGTTTGTGCAATTTATCGTGGAGTTTTATATATTAAAATAAAATATTTTCAAATCTAAAGTTTAAAATAAAATACTTATGAAATTTTGAGTTTTTAATAAGGTTGGTCTTCTTTTTCTTTTTCTTTTTCTTTTTATTTATTATTTATTATTTCTAGAAGAATAAGGTTGGCCCCTTGAATATTTTATTCGGTGTGTTTATATTCTTTTATTTTTAGGTATTTTATTTTCATCTTTAAGATTTACATTAAAAAAAAAACGGTCCACTGTTGTTCAATTCTTATATATTGTATTTAATGAAAAGTTTAATAGATTTATATGTTAACCGATTAAGTATCAAGTTTAAAAGTCTACTTTTGTTTTACACAGTAATAGTATAGACTTGTGTTAACTTATTATCAAATTTAGGCAATCGCTGTTACTCAAATAATTAAGATATACTTATCTCGGACTCAAATAATGTAAGTTCGGATCTCCCCGACCTTTACATGTTATAATAAACAAAAAAAATATCAAATTTAGAAGTAAATATTTTTATACTTTTATTGTTTATAAAAACAACTTTTAAAAAAATATTAAAAAGAAGTAAATCACAAAAGAAATAAACATGCATACCGATGATATATTAAGTTTTATAAGCTTAAATATTAAAAAAATATAGAAAATGAAAACAAAAATATTACTAAAAAGAGTTTTAGTTTACGAACTTTGATTCATATACTTTTACAAATATATATATATATATATAAACAAAAAACAAAATGGATATTTAGTTTTGAGAACTTTAAATAGAATTTGAAAATATTTTTTAAAATATAGATAACAAAACAAAAATAAATCGTTTATATACAGTTAAGTTTGAAAAAATAAATAAATAAAGAAGCCCTAGAATATTTAAAAAGTGGAACTTGGAAGAGCCTAAATGAATTATAATGAGCATGGAAATACCTTTAGGGGAGCTGCCTGAATAAATTTCATCGCTATCAGAAGACGAAGTTCGGCTCAGCTGCTTCTCACGTGAGCTGTCCCCGGTAGCAGTTTCCACCGCCGCCGCCGCCATCGGCTGATCCGCTGCGTATTCCGTAAGTGTAGGCTGCGCTCAGCTACGGTCGCTCACACCGGAAGGGCTCAAAGTTTGAGGCTCTCACTCGGAGAAAGAAAGTGCCGGAACGGGGCCGTTTTATTAGCATTGGAGTGTGAATGAAAGTTGGCAGCTGCTATTTTTTTAATAATAAATCCCTAACGATGCCCTTTGAAAATCAGAAGCTAATAATAAGATTGGATCGTGCTTTCACATTCCGCGTTTCACATGATGTCTTTTTTTTAATAGTTTAAATACTATTTATTCGTTTACTTCGGTGTCTCTGATAAGTAATATATACTCCCAAAACCTATTTTGAACATTTTAGTCTATATATTTTTTAAAAATCTATTGGTGTTAGAATTATGTTGAGTTGGATAGGTTGGCCTGCGTCAAATTGGAGTGATCTATACATAAATGTAAATGCTCTGACGCTCAAATTAATAGAGGTTCGAGTTATTGTAGGTCATGCTCAGAAAGAATAGTGTACATGAATTAGTTGAGTGATGTCTCTTTTATAGACAGCAGATTGACAAGGCCGTTGGAATTGTTCCCACAAACACTTACAAGCTGTTTGAGTGAAGATCGGTTGTCAGATTTGAGGTCGGTGTCTTTAGGTCACTTTGGAGATGACAAACAATTCTCCGGTTGGTTTGGTCTTCAGCTCAGCTTCCGACATAGATCGATCTTCTCCCTTTAGGCTATTGAACAATTTTGACCTTACCGAATTGAGTTAATGGATCCACGTGTCAGGTTGTACTTTTCTCTTTGTCAACATCCATTTTAGTTACTTTACTTGTAAAAACTAACCATTTTGGTCTTTTCATTTTAATTTTCATCTCATTTCTTTAGACATAATTTTAACGTAAGACTTCACTCACTCAACTTCTTAAAATGTAGATATAAAATTTTTATTAAAGATTTCTATTTTGTGTCAATTTTTTATTGAAAATTTTCAAATAAAAACTAAATATATCACTATTTAAAAATATAAAGATCAAAACGAACTATTACAGAAATGAATAAGTTTAAAAGTACAGATACCAAATAACGAAAATAAACTAAATTCAAAAGTCCGGGCCAAAATAGTGTTTGAGCATTTTTTTAATTATTTAATCAACCCACTATTTTCCTCGTCAATGTTTCTAGATTAAATTAAATATTTATTGAAAACTACAGCTCATGTACATTTATATAACAAAATTATTATTTTGTATTTAAATGTTTCATTGACTTCGAGCTGCCACTATTAATGAGCCTTTAATGTTTCACTTCAGATCCATGAATGTTTATTTATTTAATTATTATTGAATTCATTTCTGTTGGAAAGTTAACCATATCCTGTATAATTTATCTTTCCACACAAAATATCCAACACACAACTACAATATGAATATGGAGTAAGGAAGAAAATTGTAAACACTACAAAAAAAAGGGCTTCAGCGACATTAATTAGCGACGAAATTATTTTCGTCGTTTTTTCAGCGACAAAATTAATTTATTGTCGCAAACTAGAGACAGAAACGATTTTGGGTCGTTGGAAAAACGACGAAAATTATTTTCGTTGCTGGAGAAGCGACGAAAATACTTTCGTCGCAAAGTTGAAGCGGGCACCAAGACGCGTTATACTCTAGAGGAAAATACTTTCGTCGCAAAGTACAAAAAAACCGACACAACAATTTTATCGGTTCACTACCAAGAGCTACGTTCAGTCTTCTACTCAATGTGGATAATTCACTAATAATGTTAAGGATTTGTTACAACAACTCTCCCCAGAAATATCCTCTAGGTCCCAGCAAAAACCTCCTAATTTCTAAGTATTTTAACACAATTAATACTTAGTACATGAATGAAAAACTCACAATAATCAAGATCTATTTACCCAAAATATGTTGATCTTGATCCACTCCAATGCCTCTGCCAATACCCGAGCCGCTGCATTAGCTGCCAAAACCCTCTGAAAAACGACTGCTAAAACCCCTCATTCAGCTTGGAAACCCTAAAATCCGAAAACTGCTATTTATAAACTCGAAACAGCGCCATAGCGCTACGGACGAAAAGAAACTGCTCGTGCCCCCATCAGGACAGTGTCGCGGCGCTGCCCTCTCGGCATCCCTAGCCTACAGTGCTCCGCTTCCCTGTTTTTCATTCCCGCTTCGATCTCGACGCGTCCCGACTTGTTCCGACGTCGTTTTGGCTCCACCAATCCCAATAATTTTAATCCTTTTTAAATTAATTTCTAATATAATGTTTGTAGGTTATTTTAAGAACTTCAAATTTTAATTTTTTTGCGTATTAATTTTTTTTCTAAGATTCTTATGGTCACTAAAAGGTGTGTTTGAAAAAGGTGTGTTTGAAAGTGAGGGTATATATATATATGTCTATATACATGTGTGTGTATATATATATTTTGCCAATTTAAAAATGTATTCTTTTATAAGGTTCTCGCTAAAAAATATATATTTTTAATAAGTTCATTACATATAACATTAAGTCATTTCAAATTGTATATGTTACTCTAGTTTAGATCATATGATGGAGTAAGAAGTTTTTAATTATATGAGTGTGTCTATTTAATTAAATCAAAATGTAGGTTATGTCGTCTAACTACATGGATAAAATATATTTTTATATTTTATATCATCATTTTGTCAATAGTATCTTGAAACAGTAAATGAAAAAAAAAGATCAACTTGTAAAGAATAAAATTAGAATTTTCAAAACATTAAAGTTATTTTTATAAATAAGTAAATAACCCAAAATATAATAATTAAATTACATATTTAATAACGTGAACGCCCTTTCAAAATTAATGTTTAATTATGTTATATAAAAAATAAATCCATATATTTAGATGTAAAATAGTTAAAGATCTAAAAAAAAATAAACAGTTATATGTGTTTTAAATAATGAACAAGCATTTATATAGGTATAGACACCATAAAAAAAATGTATTCTCGATATGTCATAAAATTATAAATTTTACAAAGAATAGTATAATTCAAATTAAATTCAACCTCATAGAAAATGTAATGAGTAAACAAAAGAAAAATAAACATTTCTTGCAGTTACGTATTAGTGAAATTTTTCTTTATTAATTATCCAATTGTTTGCTGACCGTAAAAGTAGAGTTTGTTTTTTGGTTTTTTTTAAATACTAATCTGATTTCATGCCTTTTTTTTATTTTTTATTTTAAAATTTATTTTAGTCTTAAATTAACGAACACCACACCACATATCTCAAAGTCGATGAACCAATACTTTCAAATTTTTATAAATTTACTCAACCCATTAGGGTAATAGTATAAGCATGTCCGTTTTGGGCTTAGCCCTCGCGGCTTTACCTTTGGATTCACACCAATGAAGATAATTGTCCTATCTTATATACCCATGATCACTTCCTTCCCTAACCAATGTGGGAACTGTACTTTCAAAACATTTATTTTAGTCTTCGTAGTGGTCATGGTCGGTCCATTTTTATTTTTATATCATTCATTTTGCTCACATTTAACATGATACTTCACTCACTGATTAATGTAACCATAAATTTATATTAAAGAACTCGTACAAATGCATGTCAAAATTTTGCTTTGGTCCCTAAAATTAACATTTTGAGAGTACAATGACTACAAAATTTGAAAGCAGAGGAATCAAAACCGACGTTTTGAAAGTATAGAAAATAAATTCAACCAAACAAATAATAGTATTTAATTTTTATTTTGTTTTTTGGTTTTGTTTTGTTGCATTTAATACATGGATATGTTTGGAATTAAGAAGATAGGACAGAAGGACATGATTTTCAGCTGAGGTTGTTCCCTCGGGGCAGGCGATTAAATTTTTTTAGCTGTCGTTTCTTTGTTCACAAACTTCGTAATAAATGTTAGTGGTTTTCGGTTGGTGTACATATGCACTTTATCATTAATTTCTATTCTTTTTAGTTCCATTAATTTCCAATTCTAAATGGTTGTTTGAACTTTGAAACACATTTCTTCTTTAAGTGGCTTTAAAATATTATTTCTAAAATATGAAACACAAATATCGATTTAAGTATAGCTACTCAAATAATACATATACTTTCAACTTCTTTTTTTATATATTACAAGGAAAAAAAAAAACAGCAGAAGAAGCACAACTTACCTGGGAAGGGAGAAAACCAAGCAATCTAGTTATGGAAATAAATCTCAAACAAACTCTATCAAATGATGAGATCTAGAACGAAAGTTATTCTGCACACACATGTATTAACTTTAATATAATTTAAGGTTCGATCTCCCAACCTCATATCTATATAACTAAAAAAAATGAAAGACAAATAATACAAATCACGATTGTTGCCGCTGCCACAAATATAATAAAAACTTTGATTTATATAATTAGGTAAAGTCTTTTTCATTTCCTTGTCAAAATATGTATTTATCATTTGCTTTACTATGTCTCATCAAGTATCATCAATCATCAATGTATATATAGTTGAAGTATTACTTATTAAACCATAATTTTTTTTAAACAATGGTAAAATTCAATTTTCTCCGTCAAAATTTGAGATTTTAATTTTTACAATTACAAGTTTGTGTAATACTGCCTAATCAGTTGAATTCCTTTCAAATTTGCTATTTTTTATTTGATTTTATAGTTCATTTTGAGTATTTTTGTAACCGGGTGTAGGCACGTTTATGCCTAAATTTTTTAAAACTTTATTATTTTAAAATTTAATTAGATGAAATTAAAACTTTAATTTTAAACTTGATTCATCCGGTGTAAAAAAATGATTTTTTAATATCATTATTTCAAAAAAATAAAACAGTAGATAGGGATTTCTTATTGGTTTATTTTCGCTATCTTTTTTCTTAACAAAAAAAAGTTAAAAAATCATGGAGCTAAGAGTTTTTTTCTTTCTTTCTTTATTTGAGAGGAGGTAAGAGTTTTATTAATTCTTAATTAATGTACTTAATTTATCTTTTCAAAGAAATAATATGATCTCAATGAGCATTATGTGCAATCCATCGACCATCAACTTATACTTAGTTCAACTGGTTAAGACATCTATCTCGAACTAAAAATCATGAGTTCGAGTTCTCATTGTATATAACAAAAAAAAAACAAAAAAAAAAATATATATCAACCAATGTCAAAATAACTTGATTGGCTCAATCAAGTGACATCCAATTCGAACATTTTTACTTCATCTCATATAAATGAGTTTCTCCTCGAGTTCCTTGTCATCTGACGAAGGCTTTCCTTGGACCTTCTTCAGGTCATTTTATCTCTCCTTTCAGCTCCTACTGCGCGAGCTGAAGTAGTAGCTACGGCTGGTCGCTCTACCTTCTCCGCATTAAGTGCTCGGTTGCGATTAAAGGTTTTTTGCAGATCCTTGTCTCTTTTTTGAGTTGAGCGAGCTTGAGAGGAATGAGCGGAGATCTTCATCGGGATGAGGTCGGTCATTCCATCCGAACACCAATTTGGAGGGATGGTGATTTGCGGACTTTGTCGATCGCAACTCTGTCGCATTTCCCTTCCCGACCCCTTCCTAGGGTCTCGTGGGACTTTGGGCTCAAGTAGCTTGGGGAGGGGGACTCTAGTGCCCTACAACGCCTCCATTCGTACACACATCTCGACGACCTCGACCTTTAGGTTGGTCGCCAGTTCGTCGACAAACAGAGAGCGCGACCTTTATATGGGAGTCCGCCTAGTTCTTGGCTCCTTCCCAATGGGTGGCTTGCGTGCATGTGGTTGTACATCTTTCGAATTATTGGGAGATCTGTTCTAATCTCCCACATCACGGTTACTTGAACCTTGGGAACCATCAGTCATCTTCGCTGGTAAGTGATTGGCTTGACTTGACATTCCCACAAACGACACTAAATGTTGATACTTATTTCTGCCAAGTGTTGAGGACCGATATGAGTTGAGCTCTAGCGAGCTGCTGCAGAGCAAGATGGAGGTGAAAGACCTGCAAAATAGGTAGCACGATCCGACACTCAAGTTAGTTCTGAGTTCAAGTTGAACAAATCAGTTTCAGACAGAATTGCATACTTGATTGAGTGGAGTGAAGATGTATTTATAGGGGATAAGAAGTGGACCCATCTTATCAAACTGTAGAACTGTTTCCCAAGTAAGTGACCTACTCCTTACTGTTGACAGTATACCAAAGAGCTCGTAGGATCTTGATCGCTGAGCTTGACCCACATGGCTAATAAAAAACTTGTATGCACTTTTAACACTAAAGTAATTAACCTCTTATATCATAACGTTATTGCTACCGATCTTGTAGGGAGCTGAATGGAAATTTAGCATTTTGCATTTCTTGTTGAGATCTGACTCTATTTTTTTTCTTTTCTTTCTTCATATATTATACATTATTATTTTATTATCCAATAGGGTAGAAGATATTTATTTATTTATTACCAACTTTATCACATCCACTAATAAATATGCAACTACCATAATGTTTCTCTTATTTTGAAAGGGAAAGAAGTAAAATATCATCATAAAATTTTATTTTAAAAAATATTTATTTGTATGAAATTAATGACTAATGTTCATGCAGAATTTAGATCGAATTCTGAGGACGAGTATTTCGATAAACACCTACACACACAAGCAAGAATAAGCGCAACACACTCTTATGTCTAAGTCAGATAAATGGTTCTAAGATTGTGTAGACTCGTGCTCCCAACCTCTCCTCTTACTCATAGAGGTGGTCTCATTCGGTTGACACAGGTGGATCAGCTCGATCAGGTGTAATCTAGTATAGTCGGGTAGTTAGGTCTGATCGATTTGATTCAAGTGATTTGACTCACGTCACTTCTTCAGCTTCACTTCAGGTGAATCTAGTATGATTATACTCTTAACAATTTTTATTCTTTATGATAATATATAATATAGAGGTTTAAAAAAAATATTATTAAGACTTGTTTTGTTAACTATTTATTTTTTGTTTTCTATTTTTGAAAATTATGCTTGCTTGTGCATCATTTGCCACCATTCCTTTAGCATGTTTTCGCTCCCAGCTAAATTCTTAAACCAAATTTTAAAAACAAAAACTAGTTTTTGAAACTGCTATTTTTTTCCTTCAAATTTTGACTTAAATTTTAAAAAATTTTTTAAAAGGGGATAGAAAATGAAAAGATAAATCATAAAGTAGTGTTTACCATCATATTTTTCAGAAACAGAAAAGTAAAACTAAAATGTTTTGTCATGGCCTAATTTTCATTTTTATATAATTGATATTGGAAATGGAAAAAAAAAATCAAAATTGATTCCTAGAATTTGGATATTATTTTAATATAAAATATTGGTGTTAAAAATCAATAATTATATTCAAATATCCCAACTAAGCTTAATATTCTTATCGTCTAACTTTTATTTAATTAAAAAAAAAAGATATTGGTTGTATTCTCCATCTCTTCACATTGTTTGTGTCCTATTTGTTTCTAGCTATTTTATTCGCAAAATCACGGATGTGCAATCATTTTCTTGGATGGCTATTTATATTAAAATGCAATTAAAGTCCAATTAACTTTGGAATATATATATATATATATATATATATATATATATATATATATAATACATCTGTTTATCATATTATTAGAAGAAACTTTGGATCTTTCTTCTTCCACCTACTCTAATAGTTATTAAAAAAATTTAGCTAATTTCTACTGGTTTATATTAATTACCTTATTATTATTTAAATTTATTCATCTACTCAACACAAATTATTTTTTGTGAACATTGAATGATATTTCAGTCAGGCAACTACAAGAGTCATGGTCGGCCCCTGCATTTGTATGGTTTGTGCTAAGATGCCACATCCAAACACCATACTTATCTGCCCTTTAGACTTTGTGATTCGTGCCATCTTAATTTGGATATGGTTCATACCCAAATTTGTCAGACTTGACTAGAATACGTGTGAAGTGGGCTAAGACCAGCTATTCGGAACGACCTATATGAGGAGAGATTTACACAAGAAGAACAAACACTTGATGCTCAAGTTAGTATGGTTACAACCTATTAGTTCTCGAGACAGAAATCATAACTGCATACCTACCTACTACGGAAATAAATATCTATTTATAGGAGAGAAAAAGTTGGTCCTACATCTGGTATATTAGGCCATTTCTAGAATTAGTTAGGCAATTATAGATGGTTGTATGAGATATCTTCGCATTAGCCTTCATTTAAGCTATTACCAGTCTTCCGAGCTATTTGGGTTCACTCTAGTCGAACTCAATAGCTCTGCCATTGCGTACTTCTAAAGTAAGTGGAGAAGATCACGTGTGATGGTCTTTCTTCTTTGCACCATGTGGTAAATTGTATTTTACCCTCCAATAATTCAACACGAGCATCATTCGTTCTTTCACATTTCACATTTCGCATGATGTCTTTTTTTAATAGTTTTTTTCTTAGTACAAACATCATGTGGAGATTCAGATATAGATATCTCGACTCACTGAGTTATGTTCAACTTGTCATCTTTAGTTTATTTTGGTATCTGTGATATCTACCTACAAAACTGTTATAGGGAAATAAGAGAGATCCAGCTAGGCGACAGGAGACCGGAAAAAGCCAAGAAGTGGACATGAACTAGGAAAGGGGGCCGGCACCTAGCGACCCGAGCCGGCCCCCGGCTGACCAGCCCCCCGGCCGAGAACCCTAACGGTTCATCTCGAACCATCCCGCCTCGATTCTCGATTTGACATTAAGCGTACGATGAAACGAACGGACTCGAAGCAAGCATGAGGCCCACTCCGTCTAGGTCTCCTTAGTGCATTAGGATTCAACTTATGTAAATCCTAAAGGGAATAAGATTCAACTGATGTAAATCCTTGATGGATTAAGATTCGACCTCTATAAATAAGAGAGTAAGCTAAACCCTAAAGGTATGCTCACAACACCCTGCACTTTATACTCAACTACTCCGATTCTAACTTAACAATCGGAGCCCGTGTGGCTAGAGCTACACCAACCTTAATACTATTTTGTTTTGCAGGTCTCATCGATCCCTTTTATTCTAGAAGATTGGTGCGAATTTGGCAGATTCCAAGACCCAAATTTCTGCATCAACAATTGGCTCCGTCTGTAGAAACGATTAAGATCTAAAAATCAAGACGATCAAACAAAGAGTTGATCGAGAACTGCTCGGATCCGAGCAAGTCTAGGGTAAAACGAATCAACAGAATCCAGGACAGATCCTGAGAGAAACAAGTCACCATGAATTCAGGAGAAAGACCACAACATTTCAACGGCAGATGTCATACAACTTGGGGGCTGCCCTTACCCGAGACAGCTGAAGGTGAGTCAAGTCGACAACTTCTCGAGTAGGCCCTGGATGACACAAGGCGACAGATTCCAAGGCAAAAAGAGCAACAGACAGAAATTCCTGAACAGTCCGAGACATCCAAGGGTGAGTCAGGTCGACAACTTCCCGAGCAGGCCCTAGGTAACACAAGGTGACAAATTTTAGGGCAGAAAGAGCAACAAACAGGAATTCCTGAACGTCAGGAGATCAAATTAGCCGCTTTAGAAGAAAAAATTGCAGGAATGAACCGGAGCATGTCTCTCATTCTCGAGAGACTTGAGCAACAAGAGAAGAGGCCACCAACACTTGCCCAGGATCCACAGAAGAGCAAAGCTCGCGCGATCGGAGATGCAAAAGAACCAACGAACAGTCCATTGGCACAGAGTAAACTGATAATGAGAGGGAATGCCAAACCACTAAACGATACTTTCCATCGACACGATCTAGTAATCATGCGACCACAAAAGTTTATGACACACAACAGTAGAGGCAGGTAGGAAACCCCACCAAGCCTTGAGAACACTATGCTCGATAAAGAAAAATCACTTAGCCGACGCGAACATACAAAAAAATCACAGAAAGATAGTAAAAAATGAAAAGATAGAGGATACAATCTTGAGGAGATCATAAAGCAGGTAGATTTACCATTCGTGGAAGAGATAATGATAGAAAAGATCCCTCCAAAATTCAAACTCCCTACTATAAAGCAGTACAACGGCTCAACAGATCCTATTGACCATCTGGATGCATATAGAGAATGGATGGACTTACAGGATGATAGAGGCAATCAGGTGCAGAGTATTCTCCTTCACATTAATCTCCTTCACATTAACTGGCATTGCCCGAGTTTGGTTTCGACAATTAAGAAGAAAATCAATCTTCTTCTTCAAAAAATGATCGGGGCATTTGTCGCTCAATTCGTTGGAGGGCAGAATAGGAATTGACATGTGACCTACCTTCTGACTATAAAATAAGAATCAAACCTCAAAGAATATGTGGCTCGCTTCTACGAGGAAAGAGCTATCATTCTCTTTTAGAAAAAGGGCTCCAACAACCTTCTCAGAAGATTGACTCGAGCTCAAAAGCATATGAGTGCAAAAGTGCTACTCCATTCAAAGTGGGGTCTCAACCAAACTTAAGAACAATTAGATCAATGAGACCCTCTGAAAAAAATACCCCAACGACAATCTAACTCGAACAAGATTCAAAGGAGAGCAACGAGTTTTGGATAATATTACCACACTACTTTAAGAAGCCACAAGACTACTCGACAAACATGCATTACAAGATAGTATTTATTTTATCCTTCCCTGTTTATGGTTAACAATTGAATAGGTCAGGTTTTAGTAACTACTTATATGTTAGCATAGGACAACTTTTCTAATTATAGTTTGTCTTACTTCAAATTATTTTTGATTCAATGTTTTAAAAAATATTTACTTATTTATGATTAATTGAATCCAAGCATCTATAATCTAATTAATTCCTTATTACTTGAAAATTTATCTTTTATTCTAAATGAAAACTCCTCAAGTGGGGGCATGGGTAAGTTAATCAATAGCTGGTCAACGAACTCAAACTGGGATAGACCTAGAAGCAGGCCGATAAGTTAAAAGCCAGTCAGTGAAACCGGGGAAGAGAATCCCAAAGGTGCTGAAAAAGGCATGCGTACAGGCCCAGTGATTACGCTGGTTTACATGCGTAAAAAGAAGGTTTTAGATGCTGTTTTTACTATGTTTTAACTTTGTTTCGGACTTTTTCTCGGTCGTTTGAGTTCCAATTCATGCAAAATTTATATATGATGGTTTGTGGTTGGCTTATATTGTATTTATGACATTTTAGGACCATTTGGGAGTGCAAATTAATCAAAAGAAGCAAAAACACGGAAAAACCACATGGGAGGCGCCAGGCGCCTGGGAGGCTGCAGAATTCCTGATTTTCTTCCAACTTTGCCCTTAATGAAACGCGTCTTCCAATGCGTTTTGGTGGTTCCAACCGATGCATACGTGTAGAAGAAGTGTTCCACTATCAGTTTGAGCACGATTTAGTCAGTCAAAGGAGTTGAAAATGGGTGATCCACCAGCGTTTTAGGACCTACCTAACTAATTCTGCACAGCTATAAATTCCAGCAGCTTCTCCACCAAATGGATCAAGCCTTGCTTCCTTCTCTTGATCATTCTTAGTGTTTCTTTGTTGCTTTCTAAGTACTTTTGAGTTACTTTCATTAGTTGCTTTTAGTTTTTAAATCCCGAGCACTTTACATTCCTTTATTGAGCTTTGTTTTGTTTCCGTTGTTACTTAGTTATTTTCTACCCATTCAAATTTATAAAAATCCAGCACTTAGCTTATCTTACTTTGCCTTTACTTTATTTTTAGTTAAGAGAATTGTGTTTTTTGGAGGAAAGAGCACGTGACACTCCCCCTTGCTTGAAAGAGAAGGGCGAAGCTCTCAATCCCGAGCAAAACTCTTCGTTAGTTAACTTTTGTTTTTCACACATGCATTTCAATTTCAACCATTTTACTTGCTGTATTTTCTTCAATATGTCTTTCTAAATTCCCGTCTCTAGCCCGGTTATGGATAGTTAGCCTTTTATTTCTAAAAAGAGTTGCTAAGAAGTAGTGTTTGTGCTTTCCACTCATTGCTCAACATGTTTTCCCAAAAAGTTAGGATTTAGAGAAGGCCACTGTAAGTCTTAACAAGTCAATACTAAAAAGGTTGCTTATTTGCATTGTTGAGTGGTTAAACCGAGGAGAGGAGCGCCTTAGACATAAGGGTTCCGGTTAAGTAGCCTAAACATAGGACCTTAACCCGAGGTTGCGACTATTTCCATCCTAAAACTAAGATATCTCTCATAATAGACATATCAGGGAATGTCTTAGGACTTTAAACTTGCTTAGACATAAGTCAAGTGAAAAGCGTAGTCGTTGGTTCCTAAAGTAAAATGAATGTCGTCCTTAGCGTATCCTTGATTCTTTGTTGGCTAACTTGAAGTAATTCGGGCTAGGTTTTACCATTATAAGACCAAATCCCAAATCCAAAACCATTATTTGTGACCACTTCCCATTTTACAAGAATCACTCATTTCAACGTTCACTATTCATTAAAACTTTAGAGTTTGGAAATTATTTAAAAGTCCTTGAGGATCGATACTTGGATACTCCATCCATTTTATATTACTCTGACAGGTGTGCGCTTGCATCTATAGAATTGTTACCACGCTTAGTGCGTGCGTTCAGCATAACCTCAATCACCCAGCAAGGTTGAAACACAAATCAGGCAAGCCAAACCAATCAAAGAAACCCAGGGTATAAAACCATTTGGCAAAAGCCAAAATAAATTAGAAACCCAATGGCTCCGACTAAACTCAAGGTATAAAACCATTGGTGAAAGCCAAATAAGTTAGAGACCCAAGAGTAAACCCTGAGATATAAAACCATGGGCAAAAGCCAAACAAATTAGAAACCCAAGGTGGTACCGTTGGCCCAACTAAAAGTTAGATCCTAAGGCAAAAACCTAACAGTTAAAACTAATTGTACGATAAAGTCCAAAAGACTTGACTATAGCCAACTACGAAAAAAGAGTATGGGGCTAAGAAGATCAGCCTATGAGATGACAACCAACAAACGACAAGAGAATAAGGGGACTATTCCACAAAAACTCATTCATGGAACGACCAATCGACAAAGTACTCTCAATATAGAAGACCTAACATTTTACCTTTTATGTTGAGAGTGAGGGCTACTGTTATAGGGAAATAAGCAGATTCAGCTAGGCGGCAGGAGATCGGAAGAAAGCCGCGACAAGAGATCGGAAGAAAGCCCAGAAGTGGGCACGAACCAAGAAAGGGGGTCGGCACCTGGCAACCCGAGCCGGCCTCCGGCCGACCAGACCTCGGCGTTGAGACCTCCTCGGCACCGAGCAGTTCTCGGCCCCCCAGCCGAGAACCCTAACGGTTCATCCCTAACCATCCTACCTCGACTCTGAATTCTACCGTAAGCCCACAATGAAACGAACGGACCCGAAGTAAGCATGAGGCCCACTCCGTTTAGATCTCCTAAGTGCATTAGGATTCAACTTATGTAAATCTTAAACGGAATAGTATTCAACTGATGTAAATCCTGAAGGGATTAGGATTCGACCTTTATAATAGGAGAGTAAGTTAAACCCTAAAGTATGCTCACAACACCCTGCACTTTATACTCAACTACTCTGATTCTAACTTAAGCATCGGAGCCTGTGTGACTAGAGCCACACTGGCCTTAGTGCTATTATGTTTTGCAGGTCTCATCGATCCTTTTTATTCTAGAAGATTGGTGTAAATACATTATAGCACATGTGGTTCTCCACTACCCTTGTCTTCGTGCCCCCTCCTCTGTTTACTTAGTTCAAATCACAACTCACGCAACTCTTTTATTTTATTTTTATTTCTTTTAATGTGATTATGTTTTTAGCTCAAATCACGCGCACATCTTTTTTTTTTCTTTTTTTTCTTTTTTATGCTCTACCACATCCTGAGTTCGAATCCTGACTCGTATATATGTATGTATCTATACATACATCTATATATGTTTTTATTTATTTATTTATTTTGTGTGCGCATTTTTAACACTTTTTTTTATCTTTTTTAAAATATAATTTTATAATTTTATTGTGATATGATTAAATCTAAAGCCTATTTTAATTTGTAAATATTATTCATTTCTTTTAATGTGTTTATGTTTTAGCTCGAATCACGTGCACATCATTTTTTTTCATTTTTTGTTTTTCTTTTTTATGCTCTATCACGTCCTGAGTTCGAATCCTGACTCGTATATGTGTGTGTATATATATTTTGTGTTTGCACTTTTTTTTATCTTTTTTAAAATATAATTTTATTGTGATATGATTAAATCTAAAGCCTATTTTAATTTGTAAATATTATATTTTAGATAAATGTATGTTTATTTAAAATAAATAATTTTTACTTTTATGTGTAATTAAGTTTTTTTTAATCAAAAAGTAATAATCTTTTTTAATAAATTTAAATTTATAACCCTAACCTTATATAAATATCATCATTTTTATATCTCAATTCAATAAAAAAAAATTCAAACAACTCACTAATTTAAATGAAGTTTCTCAAATTAAGTTGGAATAGTACACAAAAAATTATTAGATCTACCAAAACTTATAAATTTAAGCTAAAAAGTCAACTTTAATATCATTTTTTTTTAAATCCTATCAATTATTTCATACAAGTTTTTTTTTCTCATTTGACACACGAGAATATTCTTTTCAATAATTTTTCAAATAAAAATTCATCAAAAGGTAAAATTTACGAAACAGGTAAAGTTACAACATTTTGTAGGGTAGAAATTGATACACATGGCCAATTAGTATTTTTCCATAACATTAATATGCCTTTGTGCCCCCGTAGCGTTAATTCCTGGATCCGCCACAGAGTGTAGGCACGTTTATGACTCACTATTCGAAAAACTTGATTATTTTCGAATTTAATTAGATGAAATTAAAATTTTAATTTTAAACTTGATTCATGCAGGGTAGAAAAATAATTTTTTTAATATCATTATTTCGAAAAACAAAACAATAGATAGGGATTGCTTATTGGTTTATTTTCGCGATTTCTTATATATATATAGAAGTTAAAAAATCATGGAGATGAAGAGTTTTATTCACTCTTAATTAATGTACTTATTTATCTTTTGAAAGAAAAATAATAGGATCTAAATAAACTTTGCTTCAAGTATGTTCCATCCACCTATCTAATATATTAAAGTTGTACAAGTATTTTTTTTTTTTACAGTTAAATATTAGAGAATAAGATAATTGTTCGATGAGATTAATAATTAAGATGTGTTTAAGGGAATTCCAATTACTGAAAGAACTGGATTCAAAGAGCACCAAAAGGAAATGCAAAAAGAAAGAAAAGAAGTACAACACTCAAGTAAGTGGAATTCCATGTATGTTCCAAAAGACAAGCAATCAAATTCGATGTGAAGTCAGTTAATGTATTTATAGGTGTTGACATGTGGGACCCACTCAACGATCACTAAGCACGACCACAAGATTCTTGATATGAGATCCATGGTGATGGACAAGCGATTGAGAGCGGTTCCATTCTATTTTATTAAAGGAGTCTAGGTTAAGGTTTTCCAAAGTATGATTCATCGGCCTTGAGATATGAGGTGTTATATTTGGATCTTCAATACCTTCTCTTATTCTACTACATAGAAGGAAGGTTGCTTTATGTTGTCCATTAAGATACTTGTCCAACAAGATACGTGCAAACTGACCTAGACCTGAAGATTCACGCATAATAAGGAAAAACAATAAGGAATGAAATTGAATATTTAAGGTTTAAGAAAAAAAAGGGTTTAAATTTTATTTTTTAGAAAATAGGATTTAAATCTACTACAAATGAAAATTATAATATTTTTCTCGTGTCTCTAAAATAATAAAAATTAATTAATATGGAAACGGCGTGGAAGTGGAATTGAATGGAAATTATTTGGCGTTGGCGTTTCTTGTTGAGATCTGTTTTCCGACCAAGAGGTAAAGCTGGAGTTATTCTCACGTTCATTGCGTGGTTGACTACTTGCCTTTTTTTTTTTTTTTGCCTTTTTCTTTTCTTGATATATTATACATTATTATTTTGATTATCCATATGTAGAAATTATATATTTATTTAGTTATTGCCAACCTCATCACATCCACTAATAAATAAGCAGCTACCATTATGTATCTCTTATTTTGGGAGGGAAAGACAGGAAAATCTCATCATACAATTTTATATCATACAATTTTATTTTAAAAAATATTTATTTGTATGAAATTAATGATTAATGTTGATGCATAATTTAAATCCATGGCGACAAATATTCTGATCATAAACACTTGCACACATACGATATCTTTTTTTAGTAGAACATGTGGGGTGGATGATTGAACTAACAACCTCTTAATTAGATATATATGTCAATTACCAGCTCGCTTTGACACACACAAGAGATCTGAACATTAGTACAGGAGCTAAGTTTAACACACTTTAATACTTAAATCAAATAAATAGTTCAGAGAGAGTCTCCTTAAGTTGACTCAGATGGATCTGCTCCACTAGTTTAGATTTAGTCTAGTCTAGTTGGATAATTCAGTCCAATAAACTTGATCCGAGTGGTTTGCCTTGTATCACTTATTTGACCTCACTTTATATGAACCCATACAATAATTAATTATAACTCTTAACAATTTTCGTCTATAGGATAATATATAATTTAGAAGTTCCAAAAAAATATATATATATATATATATATATATATATTAACACCTAGTTTGATAACAATTTACTTTTAGTTTTCTATTTTTGAAATTATACTTGCTTGTTCACAATTTCTTTAACTCTTTGTTTTATACATATATATATATATATAAAAGCAAAATTTATGAGGCTTGGGACCAAGGGGCGTAGCTGCTATTTCACCTCTCATCCCGAATAGACGAACAGGAACAAGCTGAAGAAAGGCGAGAGAGAGAATTGATACTCAACTCACCTCCCCCATCAAAATTTGAGTTAGATTTTTAAAATGTTTTTGAAGGTGATAGAAAAAGAAAAAAAATACATGGATAAATCATAAAAATAGTGTTTACAATCATATTTTTCAGTAAAAATAAAAATTTCATGAAGCCTATATATATAATATATGTAGTTGATATTGAACATAGGAAAAAAAATTGAATTCCTAAAATTTGGATATTATTGTAATATAAATTATTGGTGTTAAAAATTAATAATTATATCCAAATATGTAAGGAGAAAATATTGGAGATGGATTTAGGGCTATTTTGGTCTTTTGAGTTGGAAAAAAGAGAACACAAAACTTTGGGAATTATTTTGTTGAGATGACACGTGTGTGACATGTGTTTTCGAAAAAGAAAAAAAAAGAAATTGGAAAAGAAAAAGAAAACAGAAAAGAAAAGAAGAGGGAGAGAGAGACGAAGGAGAAGAAGAAAAAGAAAAGAACAGAAAAGAGAAGGGAGCAAGGAAAAGAGAAGAAAACGGAGGGAAAAAGGGGAAGAAATTGAAGAAGGAGTAGCTTTCCGACTTGGAGCAGAAATTCAAAATTTGGTAAGTTTGTAGAGATCAAACAAAAAGAATCCATGGAAATATGAAGTCTTTTAAGGTTTGTATTTATGGATTTTATGAAAAAAAAAATGTCATTGAGGAGTTTGAGTTTTATGAGTATTCAAAGAATGGGAAAAACATCTGTTGTTCTTAGCTAAGAAGGAATGATGAATTTGTGGGGTTCGATTTTATAGAGGATGTATGATTTGGTTGGATTTTATGGTAGAAATTTCATGAGGAAACGTTGGTTTTGTAATGGTGGATTTAGAAGTGAGAAAATGGAGAGGGATTAAGTGAAATATGGAAGAAGGAAGAAGAGAACGAAAAATTAACAACAAATTGGGGGAAACTGATGCTTAGCTCTCAGTTAAAAAGGATGAAATTAAATTAAGAGTTACTTTATGAGTTTTCTTGAGGCTTGGTTGGGAAACGTGAAAGGTTTTGAAAGATGAAGATGGAGAAGAAGAGAAGAGAGAGATAATTTGAATAAAATTAAATAAGAAATAAAAAAGAAAAGAAAAAGGTGTAATTAGTTGAGAGGATGACAAATTGAATTGTGTTTGTGGGTCCCACGTGTGTAAGGTGATATGAAAAAAAAGAATTGATGGTTTTAAATGAAGGGAGAGAATGGGGTGGTGAATTTGAATATTGATTTATCATATTGTGATTAAAGTTTGGAATTAGTTTATATTAGAATTAAGTGAAATAATTTGGTATTAAATCGATATTTCAAGTCGGGCAAAAATTGGAGCAGAGGACGACCAGGTTTAAAAGATTTGTGAGTGGTTACTTTATTAAATGTTTTTTATGATCTAGTATTACAGAATTTATGGGAAATTATATATATTACGTATGATTTAGCATTTCTTTTGAGAATGAAAGAAAATATGTTTGTTCGAGAAATTAGAAATGTTTCTGAGAATTTAGAAATGCTTTATGATTCCAAAAAAATGTTCAAGAAAGTTATGAAATGTTATTTAGAAAGAGATTTCAGAAAATGATATTAGAATTTCAAAAAATGTTCTTAGAAAGAAAGATTTTAGAAATGATTTGAGAAAGAAAGAAAAGTTTTTAGAAATAAGAAAAGAAGAATTTTAGAACAGTTTATGAGAATAGTTTTCAAATCACCATGTTATTGTATCCAAGCGATTATCCGTATGCTATGTGAATGTGTTTCTATAGTATACCCAGAAATAGAAGGTCTTTGGGATCATTTGACTCCACGTGTTGAGAGAATTATTCTGCTATGCGTATTGAGATTACTCTATGCTAGTAGACCAGAATTATTCTGCTGTGCGTATTGAGATTACTCTACGCCAGTAGACCAAAATAGAAAATGAATACATGCGTGGTGTTCGATTTTATCGATCTGTTTTATGTTTGAAAGAAGAATGTTTTATATGTTTTAGAATATGTTTTAGAGCAGGTTTAGAAGTTGGCATAACTAGGTCGCACGGCAATGCCGGGGCGATTAGGGCCAAATCTGGATTTCGAATCCTGGACTTGGGAACGTTGTCTTTTCAGTTTGCGTAGAAAGAAAAGTGTTGTTACAAGTTTGATTGTGAGAAGTTTTCTGAGTTTTATGAAATGTATAATGTTGCTTAATTTTTACTCGAGTTTTATGGAATTTAAATGAGAGTGTTTGTTACTACAGTTTTATGAAGTTTGCTTTGAGAACTGAATTTCAGTTGTTTATGGAAAAAAGTTGACGAAGTTATTTTCTTATTAACTTATCACTCACTGAGCTTCCCAGCTCACTGTTTATGTTTTGTTTTTTCCCCGGGCTACCTGAGTATCTGAGTTTCTGAGTCACAAGGAGAATTTAATTAAGCTTCTGCCACCCAGAGTAGTTGAGGATTTGCATGTCACTTTGTACGTACGTATAGTTGTAAAATTGTTATCACCCTTTTGATAAAAGAGAATGTTTATAATGGATGTCAGTTTGATGGTTTTGTAAAAATTATTATTTTATTGTGCATCCATTCAGAGTTTTGTTAGTCAAAGTACAAGTCAGAGATAAGAAAAAAGTTGACCATGGACTTCGTAGCTAGTCAGGGTTTGTGGTCGGCGCGACTCGTTCTGAGACTAGTAGGTGTTTTGGGACGGGTCGTGTCAAAATATATCTCAACTAAGCTTAATATTCTTATCGTATATCTTTTATTAAATTAAAAAAAAAGTTTTATTCACCTTGTTTATGTCCTTGTGTCGTCCTTTTTTTTTAGGTTGAAAGATCCTTTAATTTACAATTTTTCTATACCATTGAAAATAATAATAATAAAATAATGTTTTCAAAGATAAAAGTATGTTTTAAAAAAGGAAATATAATTAGAGACTTTTATTCGCAAATATTTTTTTTAATAGGAACTCGAATTAATGAACTTATATTTATGTAACAGTTTTTTTGCCACCACTTCTAGATAAATCGGTTGCTGCGCAAACCATCTTGTGGGAACGAACACCATGTGTCGTTCTATCACACATTCAATCTCTTCCCCTCAAACAAAGATACATCATTCTTCTTATCAGTCTACCCAACTGTGATATAGACTTCCTATCAATCTATCTCGACTTGATAGCGCATGTCTTGCTCGTCACTTGAGCATAGAGCATGTCTTTGTTGCCACCTCGAACACTTTTTGTTAAATTTTGAGATCCATCCACAAGTTTTGTAATGACTATTAAGTTTATCAATCACTCTTGTTCAGTCTTGTCTTCGAGGATTCCTCCCATATAGCTAGGTTTTATATCATGGCTCTGATACGACTTGTTAAAAAAATGTAACTAACTAATAATTATCTCAATCACAATGTTAGCTAATCTCATATAAAGTTCTGGTTCCAATTAAAGCATAATTAAAACCAAATTGGAGCTTACAACACAAAAGATTAGATAAAATAATCTAAAACTTCTAAGTAAAGAGAACGAAAAATAAAGATTATGGAGAAGAAAAGTTAAGCTCGAATTTATACAGGTTCACCAAATGTAGGCTACATCCAGTTCTCTTCTACCATTGCAGGTTCTACTAAAATGTTAAGAAGATTCTTCCAAGAGTTTACAAGCCCTTTACAATAATTTCTCTCAGTTTTCTCTCACACAGAAAACGATCATGAGTCACTCTACAAATCTTTCAAACTCTCTAATGGATATGCAAGTCTTAAGTTCTCAAACTCTCTCTTTGGATAATACTTACAACTCTCTATTTGTGCACATCTATCGATTGGCCCCTCCTATCCTATTTAAAATAGACACAAAACCAAATACAAATAGGTTAAGGTTTTTCAAAACTCAAGAAAACTTTTTACAAATGGGAAACCAAACGAAGTAAAGAAAACCCACGGATAAAGGTGTTGGATCGGTATGACAACCCTAGAGGAGGTTAATAGAATTTAATGAAACTTTTGAACTTTTTACTACGGTAGGCCCAATTTAAATAAATAAGTAAGCTTTTTATAAACAAATGATTTTAACACAAAATTAAACAACAAATTAGAAATACAAACACCCTAATTCACCACCCAAATAATTCAAATATAAATATTGACCATAAACATGAATAACAAATTCTAACAATTGATTTCATACAATTTGTAACAAAGAAAATTAATTGCAAGAATTAAATAGAGAAGAGTTAGAGAAAATGACACCGGAAACGACAACAACGACCTACTCCACTTCTCAAGGTCCTCTTGGGTGTTCAACTAAGAAACTTGACTGTACGAGTCAAATCGGTACAAAGTCTTCTTTTTTCGAGAGCAAGAAGAAACCTGATCCTTTCCACAGTTCAAGATCAAACCGTTACCATGCTCTTTTTCGGGTTCAAGTGCAACCCTTACAAAGAATATGAAATTTGAATAAATTTACAAACTCTCTCAAAGAGTGGATTTAAAAATTTTCGCTCACAAATTTGTAAGAAAAATTCTTACAAATAAAAGCTCTAAAATGACTAAGAGAAAATAAAATTAGAAGCACAAATATCTCTCCAATAAAATCTCACTTATGAATTTGGAGAGAAAGTTGTTAAAATTTGAGAGAATGAGGGGTTTAAATATAAAAAGAAAAGTAGTGAATAAATTTGAAATTCAAATTAAATTTTGGTCATTGAATCTTTAATGATTAAAAATCAAGGTTGAGATTTAATTGAATAAAATAATAATAATATATATTCGGAGAGCCAACGGATACTTCAAAGAAAACTTTGAATTTTTTTTTCCCTTCAAGTTATCGTTGTAACGTTATATATATATAATTTTTTTATTTCTTTTCTCTTCCCTTTTTTCTCTTTCCTCTTTTCTTTCTCTTTTTTTTTTTTATTTCACATTTGTCAAATTTCAAATTCTGGTTGGTCCACGAAGGATTCAGCCGCCACGTCGTTGCCACCAAGTGTATTTCTTTAAACTTCCATTGGTCATAACTTCTTCGTTTGAACTCTGAATTGGGTGATTCAAGATCCGTTTGAATCGTCGTATCGAGCTCTACGCTTTAGACACTTTAAAAGACTAAAATTATCGATAAACAAAATATATATTACAATAAATCATATAGTATGATTGAAGCTAATAATAAATTTATGTTTTATAACAATAATCTTACACACCAAAAGCAATTAAGACTAATTATGTTTGTTATCATCAAAACATTAATTAACCGAGATTAAGGGCCAAAAAGCCAACAATTTTCCCCTTTTGATGATGACAAACCACTCAAGAAAAGCGTAATCAAAATAGTGTGTGAGATAACATGAAGCACAATCAAGACAAACATAAATTTAATTGTAACACAATTTCTCACAGCAACGTTCATTTTTCTTATTACCTCCCCCCCTTTTGGAATTAATCAAAAAGGACAAGTAAGATAAAATAAATAAGAAACATGAAAGCTCCCATTTTTTAAGCAATTTAACACTTTCTCTTAATAAGGGACAAAAAGAGCACATAGTAAGCAATAACCATCAATAATAATATTTCTCAAAACTCACTATCCTCGATATTTTTCAAGAAAGCACAAGGATATAAAAAGCATCTAATTGACCGAAAAATCAAAAGCTTTAAATTTATTTAAGAATCAAAAAATTTGGATAAATTTACAAATCAATCAATTAGATAAACATCAACATTAAAAACCAATAATCCAATATTCAAGCAATATAGACAAATGCAAAAAAAAAAAAATCTAATTTACTCAAGGGCATTTGATTCAAATAAACAATAAAATTCAAGAAATCAATTTAAATTTCTCTAACCCATCAAAGAGATATAATTGCCATAAAATATTTTAATAGAAATTATAATCTCAATGAAAGTAAAAATAAAATTAAAGATATCAAATGTGTCGTTTTCCTTCGTTGGATTCAAGCAAGCCATAATGTTGCTCATTTAAAACTTATTTCAATATGAAGTCCTAAGCAATCATTTGCTTCTGGAAACATATCTTCAAAAATAAACTCAACCAATAGATTTTGGGGTCCATTTCTTGGGTCCTTCGTTGTTAGTGAGCACAGATTTTGGAACCCATTTTAAATTTGTAACAACATTTTTAGTGTTCATTTTTTACAAACAAATATCGAATTTATAATCAATTTTAACACATGACACAACATTAGACTAGTTAACATGTTGATTTTGCACTTTTCTTTTCATGGAGTAATTATTTCTTAGAAAATTTTTCAATTTAAAACAATTAGGCATAGTATGACCTTTAACTCTAGAAAAATGACAAGTAGGTACAAATTTGAATTTTACATGCATATCTCTAGTCTTTTTATGTCTAGGTACAACATAAATATGTTTAGACACAAAGTTCAATTTTGCGTGCATATTTCTATCATTTTCATATTTAGGCATAAATTTAGTATTTGCATTGACATTTGAAGCATTGGATTTAGACAAGTAGCAAGAATAAACATTATGTCCATATTTGCCACATGAGAAACAAACAACATTATGTAAGCACTTATCTTTTTTAACAAATTTATGTACTCTACTTTTCGTTGGGAAATTTTCTTTTGGAGCATTGTTAGACTTTGCTTTTTGAGAAAATTTTCTTCTTGAAGAAGTAGTAGGAGCATATTTCAATTTAAAACATTTAGGTTTAATATGACGTTCAATACCACAATGATGACAAATTGGCACAGAGTTAGTTTTAATACTCTTGACACAACTTTAGGCATATTAAGCTTAGACACAATAGGAGATGCTTTTACAAATATAATATTAGTACATGGAGGAGTTGAACATTCATCAATATAGCCAAAACCTCTCTTATTACCATAAAGTTTACCTACTTCAATTATTTTATCTAACATTTGAGCACTTATTGTCAACTTTTTACCAGCAAGCTTTTTACTAGCAAGTAATTCTTTTTCCTTAAGCACATGTAAAAGATCATTTTTCTTACAAACATCAAGTTCAAGAAATTTAATTTTGTCAATAAAGATGTATTGCTAGTTTCCAAAATAACAATTTCACTTTTCAAGCCAACAATCTTATCCTTTAATTTCAAAGAAAAATATTCAATTTTCTCATTCTTATTTCTCAAATCATTCAAATCAATATTTAATTTGCATGCTAATGGTTTGAGATCCTCATTCTCCTTTCCAAGAAATTTAATCCTATCATTCAAATCAATTTTCTCACCACAACAATCATCATGCAAAACATCTTTAGTAGCTCTATTTTTCAAGCAAAAATTTTCAATTATCAAATATTTCTTTTTAATACATAAAGTATTATACTTCTTTGATTGTTTAACATATTTAGAGCTAAATTTTTCAAGGTCATTTTGCATATTCTCAAAAGCATCAAACAAATCATCGTATGAAGGGGGTTTATGGTTTACCTCATCCTTATTGCTTTCGAGATCACTCTCATTGTCCGAATGAGCCATCAAACATAACCCGGTTTCATCATGCTTTTCTTTTTCTATTCCATGAGATTTTTCTTGATTTTGAGAATTGTAATTCTCCTTCACATCAAATAAATCATTAGTAGTATAAGGAGAATTTTCAACACTATACATATTATCAAGAAAATTCCAAATATCATATGCATACGTAAAATGTGAAACTTTATCATATATTTTTCTATCTAAAGCACAACATATGATATTTATAGCTTGAGAATTAAAGGAAAACATTTTGTCACTTAATTTTAATTTAGATACATCATTTTCACAAACATACAAAATATCAAAATCAATAGACAAACAATGCCTAAAAAAAAAAATAACAAGAATGTTTTCATACGATGTCTCTAAATATCATATTTTCTACCATCAAACAATGGAGGTTTATCAATACAATAACTTTCAAGAAAATCTAAAATTGTCATAGCTCTAGCAATTAAACTTCTCAAATAATTTTTCAAAAATTAACAAGATACTTAGTATCAAGATAAAATTTGAAAAATAATTTATATAAAAGAGCGAAACCTCGCTCTGAAACCAATTGTTTCTTATCATAGGTCAACCCCGACCTATGTCACCAAACAGTGGTACCTATCAGAGCAGCAGGCAACCGTCTCCACCGGTTCATCCACACCAATGAGTGGAGAGTCTTGCTTCAGTGACATAGTCACAAGCGAGAGTTCTCATTGGTGCTGTGCCCACATTAACAGTATGGGACAACTCGCTCTGATACCAATTGTTGGATCGGTATGACAACCCTAGAGGGGGTGAATAAGGTTTAATGAAACTTTTTGAACTTTTTACTACGGTGGGCCCGATTTAAATAAAAAGTAAGCTTTTTATAGACAAATGATTTTAACACAAAATTAAACAACAAATTAGAAATACAAACACCCTAATTAATTTCACCATCAAAATAATTCAAATATAAATATTGACCATAAACATGAATAACAAATTCTAACAATTAATTTAATGCAATTTGTAATAAAGAAAATTAATTGCAAGAATTAAAAATAGAAGGTTAGAGAAAATGATACCGATTTGGCAACACCGACATACTCCACTTCCCAAGCTCTTTTTGACTGTTCAACTAAGAAACTTGACTCTTTCCACATTATGAGTCAAATCGATACAAAGTCTTCTTTTTCCGAGAGCAAGAAGAAACCTGATTTTTTCCACGATTCAGAATCAAATTATTACAATGCTTTTTTTTCGAGCTCAAGAGCAATCCTTACAAAGAATATGAAATTTGAATAAACTTACAAAGTCTCTCAAATAGTGGATTTACAAACTTTCGCTCACAAATTTGTAAAAAAAATTCTTATAAATAAAAGCCCTAAAACGACTAAGAGAAGATAAAATTAGAAGCACAAATATCTCTCAAATAAAATCTCCCTCAAGAGTTTAGAACAAAAATTGAAGCTTTGAAGAGAGGTTAACAATGTAGAAATTATAGAGAAATTTGGAGAGAAATTTGTTGTTAAAATTTGAGAGGATGAGGGGTTTAAATAAAGAGGAAAAATGGAGAAGAAATTTGAAATCCAAATTAAATTTTGGTATTGGATCTCTAATTATTAAAAATCAAGGTTGAGATTGAATAAAATAATAATATATATATATATATATGAAGAGCCAATGAATAAGTCAAAAGAAAACTTTGAATTTCTTTTCTTTATTATTAAATCCAAACCTGTCAGCGCCTCTAGAGGTTTTTTTTCCTTCAAGTTACCATTGTAGCTTATATATATAACTTTTTTTTATTTTTTTTCTCTTCTTTTTCGTTTTCCTCTTTTCTCTTTTCTTTTTTTTTTTTAATTATATTTCACATCTGCCAAATGTCAAATTCTTGTTCATCCACGAAGGATTCAACCGCCACGTCATTGCCACAAGTGTAATTTCTTTAAACTTCCATTGGTCATAACTTCTTCGTTTGAGCTCCAAATTTGGTGATTCAAGATCCGTTGAAATTGTCTTATCGAGCTCTACGCTAATATACAAAATATATATTACAATAAATCATATAATATGATTGAAGCTAATAATAAATTTATGCTTTATAACAATAATCTTACACACCAAAAACAATTAATACTAAGTATGTTTGTTATCCTCAAAATATTAATTAATTAAATTAATTAACCGAGATTAAGGGCCAAAAAGCCATAAAAAAGAACTACCTCAATTATGTTTGAGAACTCCTTTATACAAGGTGAACTCACACAACAATAATAAGAATAACCCCAATAACTAGATGATAAACAAACCTCAAGAAAGTTATACAAATTTGCGCTTGGAAAGATGATCAATGATCAAGATTAAAGGAGAACTTGTTCCTATATTCAAGCTTTCGAACTCTCTATAACCTAATTGATCAAACTAGATTGAAAGTTCTAAAACATGCATTCTAACACAAGAAAACAAAGAAAGCTTAAAGTTTGAGAGAGACTAAAGTCAATCTGAAATTTTGATTAATCAAATGTTTGGCTTTCAAAAACAAATGTACATCCATATTTATAGTAATTGAAAAGGCACAATGAAAAGACACAACATTTGGCTAACTAGTCTAAATTTAGCCTACACCTTTTCACATCTATACATGAACCTTATTAAATGAAAATACATGAATTTCAATGGTACATAATGCATTAAATATGACAATGAATCTGGATTTTCAGATTCATGAATTTTCTTGAAGGACAAGATGCCTTTTCAAGATTGAAGGGATGTAACTCTTCACTAAGTGTGAACATAGCTTAGATATCATATCATTGATATACAAAATGAGTGATCAAAAAGTGCACGAGGAAAGCCTATAAGAGAAGCAATCTCAAATCAGCTTAAATGAAGCTTATGCTCAAAGTCAACCCAATCATGAGCCAATCATTATGCCACAAAGTCCAATCACAAGAGCTAGAGCTAAAATACTACAAGAAGGGTTGAATGACCACTTCCAAGCTAAGGTGTTCACATTTGGTGAAGAGTTGCATCTCTTTAAGCTTGAAAAGGCATCTTGTCATCCAAGAAACTTCATGAATCTAAAAATCCAGATTCATCCACATACTTAATATATCATGTATTTTTCAAATTGATATATATTTGCATTTAAAAGGGTTCATGAATGGATTTGTAGGGGTGGTGGTTGTATTTGTATTATTTAGGCCAAAGGTTGCGTCTTTTCATTGTGTCTTTTCAATTTCTATAAATAGGGATGACATTTGCTTTTCAAACACAACATTTGATCAATGAAAATTTCAGATTATGTTTAGTCTCTCTCAAGCTTTAAGCTTTCTTTGTATTCTTGTGTTAGAATACATGTTTTAGAACTTTCAATCTAGTTTGATCAATTAGGTTGTGGAGAGTTCGAAATCTTGAATGTAGGAACAAGTTCTCATTTATTCTTGATAATTGATCATCTTTCCAAGCGTAAATTTGTTTAACTTTCTTGGGGTTGGTTTATCATCTAGTTATTAAAGTTATTCTTATTATTGTTGTAGGAGTTCACCTTGTATAAGGGAGTTCTCAAGCATAATTGAGGTAGTTCCTTTATCAACCACACTTGAGAACGTGAAAACGAGTAACTTTTACGTGCAGAAAAATTGCAGTAGCATCGCATCACACATTGGCTAGGCAAACAAAAACAAACAAGTGAATGGAAACAAAGTCTCACATTGGCTAGGTAGGGGAATGATCCATGATATATAGATGAAGACAATTACAACAAATGGTATAAGGCCTTTTGGGTGAAACCAAAAGTAAAGTCGTGAGAGGTATGCCCAAAGTATGCAATATCAAACCATTGTGGAGATACTTGGGATACTTTGGGTACCCGTTGTCCTTAACAAGTGGTATCAAAGCCATGGTCTAAACCTAGTTGTATCAATGAAATCCTCGGGTGCCAAAAAAAGAGTAGTGAGCCTCAAAAGGTGTAGTCATGGTGTGATTCATGGTTGTGCTCTATCCGGGTGTGTCTGGAGCTTTTGATAAGAACAAGACTCTCGTTCTGGTCCGAGAGTGACATATGGATGACTACTTGAGGGGATGCTCAGTGGTACTTTGTTTGAGGAAGGATTGTTGGGTATTTATAAAAAGAGTGCAAACAAAGTCCCACATTGGCTACGGAATGGATTGTCCATGGTATATAAGAGAGGACAATTATTATCTCCATTAGTTTGATCCTTTTTGGATTAGCAAAAAGTAAAGTTGTGAGGGTTATACTCAAAGCGAACAATATCATACCATTATAGAGATACTTGAGGGTCCTTAATAAGTAGTATCAAAGCCATGATCTAAGCCTAGCTGTATCGATGAAATCCTTGAGTGTTGAACAAAGAAGTGGTGAGCCTTGAAAGATGTAGTCATGGTGTGATCAGTGGTTGTGCTCTTTCAAGGTGTGATAATTATCTCCATTGGTA
Organism: Momordica charantia; assembly: GCF_013281855.1. Classification (NCBI taxonomy): domain Eukaryota; kingdom Viridiplantae; phylum Streptophyta; class Magnoliopsida; order Cucurbitales; family Cucurbitaceae; genus Momordica; species Momordica charantia. The sequence goes on along the minus strand of NW_028275167.1, from coordinate 10,436,505 downwards.
TGAGGTTTTTTGGGTGTTATGCCCAAAACTGACAATATCATACCATTGTGGAGATATACTTAAGGTACTTGAGGTACTTGAATATGTTTGTCGTCTTCGTAAAGTCTTTTTATGGCCTCAAGCAGACTCCTCGGATATGGTTCGAATGTTTTACATCACATATTGTTTCTCAGTTTGATTTTGTTCCATTGGTGGTTGATCATTCTCTCTTTGTACAACGAACTAATTCATCAATTACTTATTTGTTTTATGTTAATGATATACTACTCACTAGCAATGATTCATCTTATATTGATACTTTTGTTACTCATCTTCAAACACATTTTGAAATGATTGATTTTGGGACTCTTCGATATTTTCTTGTTCTTGAGTTATCCTTTATCAATACTGGACTTCTTCTTACACAGACAAAGTATGCTATTGGTTTTTTTTTTCCAAAAGTTTGGTCCTTTTCATGTCAAACAATGTAAGACTTCTTGTGCTTTTAAAGAGTCTACTGATGATTCGATTGCCTACTCTACTGATGACTCTCATTTGTTTCGACAAATGGTTGGTGCTCTTCAGTATCTCACCTTCTCTCGACCGGATATAGCCTACACCGTGAGTAAAATCTGTCAATTCATGCATCAACCTCTATATCTCATTTTGTTGCTCTAATACAAATTCTCCGTTATGTTCATGGTACCCTTTCACATGGCTTACATTTTATAAAAGGATCGTTGATATTCAAGCACTTTCTAATGTAGAGTGGACTGGTGATTGTTCAAATTGTCGTTCTACAACCGATTTTGTAGCATGTATTGGTTCTAATCCAATATAGTGGGGTGCTAAAAAGCAGTCAACGGTGTCTTATTCCTCCATTGAAGAATAATATCATGTTCTTGCTTCCACTATAGTTGAGCTTATTTGGATTCGTCAGTTGTGTAAGGATTTATATATTTTCCTATCCTCTGCACCTACTTTGTGTCTCTACGGGTTAGAGACGTGGAGCAGCCGACTTTCTTCCTGAGATGGGAAAAATGGAGTCGCCATAGTCTTTGTTTATAGGGTGTGACTGGTCACCCAAAATGCATGCATAAGTTGATCTACACAAAAAAATTTAGGTTTGGGGGTCTTTTGTGTATGGGGAAGGTATTAGCACTCCACAACACCCGTTCAACGAATATAACTTTTTTTTTAATATTATTTTTAAGAAAATGGCCTTTAAAGAAAAAAAAAAGAATTTTATTTTGATTTTTAAATGTCCCACGTTTTATCTAAGATAAATAATAATGAGCAATAATTATGAGTGACCTAAAGTCATTAAGAAAAAGTTTATTTATTTGAATTTAAATTGGTCTCTCAACATGAATTCATCACCTCAAGAATATTAGAGAATCGACCTTTCGAATTCTCTAATTTCTATCATAGGAAATTTTTTTATTTTTTCAAGAAATATATCGAATGTCAGGTGAGTAAATCCTTATAAAAGATGATTTTACTAAAAAAAAATAATTTCTTTTTAAACAAAAAGATTTTTATTTGTTTCAAAATGATCTTTAAAACAATTTTTGCATGAGTATTTATTTTTTAGGGAGAAATAGGAGATATAAAAGAAATATTTATTTTTTTAAAAAAATATACATCTATTCTTTAGAAAAAGATAATAAAAATCAAATCTTATCTTCCAAGAAGATTGGCCTCCCGAACATTTCAAGATTCCATCGTTGGGAAAATTTTCCTTTAGAAAAAAAAATGTATTATTTTTTTTTATTATCTTTCTAAACAAATTTGTGCCCCTAATAATCTACATAATCTACACAAGAACATAATTGGATAAAATTAATACCAAAAAAAGAATGTGACCAAATATAAACATTATATGATACAAAATGAACTAACACGAAACATTAGTCTAACCATATACATAACAACTCAATATGCAAATTCTTATTTCATGCTACAATTTGGAAGCAATATTAGCAATTAAACAAAGAAAATACCATATTGAGCAAAATATATCACAAGCAGACAAAATCTACAGTCAAAATTATGGCCCAAGATTAATGCAGACGAAAAGAAAGGATTCTTAGTCTAAATATTATGCTTAATTTAATGAATTTTAAAACCAGTTTTTGTATTCACAGTATCATAACACAAATCGATTTCATAATTGTCAAATTAAAAAGAAAAAAAAAACCATTAAACAGACCCTGAAATTTAACATATGTTTAATTAAGAATATGGGTCAACTTCCTAAAAACTCTAAGTTCTTAAATCTACGAATATCCTTGCAATTTTACCACACAAATAAGCCAAATTTCATTTAGATCAATACGAAACAGTCACATATTCACATATTTTGCAGACAGAATTTTATAATTCTAATACTCTCACGTTTACTCACTTGTGCTTGCTCGTCAAAGTAGTGGTACTGTCGTGACTTGGGATGTATTGGAGCGGGGTTACTATTCGGGAATCACCCATCACAATTTAGCAAAAGGTGGATACTGCTGCTTGTTTACGAATTGTGGGTATGCTCCGAAGATGTCCGTTGCAAGGAATGTAGGGATTGTTTGAATGTAGATTACTGTTTTTTGTGACTCCCCCAATTTATAGTCATTAGACCCAAATTGGTTAAAGGAAAAAAAATCAAACCAAATCAAATAAAGATACATTTTATTTTTAAAATCCTCCCGATCTCAGCAAAACAAGGAAAGAAATATCACTAATAAAAGCCTCAATATTTTTTTACCAATTTTCTTAAGTCAAATAAAAAAAATTTCCTTTTAAAAAAAATATGACTTATTAAAATTTGATTTTTTAAACTACTTTGATTAAATAAAAAGGTTTTTTCAAAAAAAGGAATTTTATTTTACTTTCCCAAAATATTTTTTTGAGAAAATATGGGAATCAAAATATTTTTATTTTTTATTATTATTTTTTTATAAAACATCACAAGAAAAATATTTGTCATAAAGAAAAATAAAAAGTTCTAGAAAGAATTATTAAAAACTAATATATAAAAAAATAAAATAAAATAATGAAATTGAATATCGGACAAATTTGAGGGTCTACACTTTGTATGATGATAACAAAGTCTTCAATTCTTATTGCTTCCAATCCGGTTTTTCATGCTCAAACTAAGCATATCAAGATAGATTTTCACTTTTTTCGGGAGAAGGTCGTTCAAAAGGATATTTCTTTATAATTTGTTCCAACTATGATTTGCTTAACAAATCTTTATCAGTTGATTGTTTTTGCTTACTTGCTTCCAAAGTAATGTCATTACTCCATCAGTTTTAGGGGGAATGTTTAGGGAGTTGGATAGTATATTTTGTAAAATGATATGTTTCACAGTTTAATCTCTCAATATCATATGATTACTAGCGTAATTATTTTGATTATAAATATAAGCCTTCTTCGTCACATTTAGTAGTGGCGTGAGTTATATTTTACCTATGTATAAAATTATACATATAGAACTTAGTTTTTTAAAAATTGGACAAAAATTAAGTGATATGTCGTTATCCCAAAAAAGTAAAGATATTTGATAACTTGTGACACAATATTGAAATTTTAAGGTGGTATGAAATTGATGCCTTCAGCTATAGCAGATAGTCAAACTTCAAAGACAAGCGACAAACATGTAACCCTTAATAGCATTATATGTATATTATTTCTTTTAATATTTATATATGTGTGGTTTAGTTCGATTTTGGGGTTCGATTTTCAACTCTAAACCAAAATCAAACCGCATTGTTCGATTTTGAAATTTTAATAAATCGAAATGAACCGTAAAAGTGCTAAAATCGATTTTTCAAATTGGTCCAGTTCGGTTTGTTAATTTCATCACTTTGATTGTGCACACTTGGGTTGTAGACTTGACTCTTTTTTAAAGTCAGATAATAATTTCAATTTAACGAATAAATCCAATATCATATGAGTAGGTGAAGTAATTACTTAGTAGTACTATTAAATTGGATAAGGTTTAAAGACTCGTTGTTATTGAATTGGCGGCATAATATATTATTATCTCATCATTATATAAAATAATTCATTATTATTCTTACAAATTCTCCCTATTAAATTGAAATAAATTAAAGATTAATTATATTTGAATTATTTAATAAACTCATGCAATATTTGCCGCGATGAATCTATATGTTTCTATTAACAAGGTTGTTGCACATAAATTAAGTCGTCAACTTCAGCATAATTCAATTGGTTAAAGCATAATTCTTGATTAAATGGTCATTTATTTTGGTTTTGACCAAAGTAAACATAACTTAACAATAATTGACATATATCTTCAACTAAGAGGTTGCGAGCTCGATCTCCTATCATAAATGTTGTAAAAAAAATGGTCATTAGTTTGGAATCTACACCATATGTTGTTGTACTAAGAAAATGTCTATTATTTAATAGCATGAGTTATTCATCTCGTGGATCTATAGTCGAGAAAAGTTAAGGGCTCGTTCAAATTTCTTTCGATTTTAATTTTTCTCGTATCATAGTTTTTTGAATATTAAGAATCATAGATTTTTGAAATTAAGAGGATTAGAATTTTTGAATAACCATGAGCTAGGACTTTAATAATAATAGGCTAAATATATAAGAGGGTCATAATCTTTTAGATAATTTTTAATTTGGTCATTAATATTTTAAAATTATTAATTTTGACCTTTATGTGTTAATAAATTTTCAATAATTTATCACTTTATCATTAACATATTTAGACTATGGTATTAAATATATATCGACATGTCGATATTCACATGTGTTCATAGATTCGACATCAACATGAGGGGTAAATCGACATTTCCATAGTATTGTAAAAAAAAAAAAGAATCAAAGAAATATAACTAATATATACATAATACTAATATTAATAAATATTTAACTTATTTAAAAAGGTTGAAGGCTTATTTGTTAATTTAAATATATTTTTTTTATTTTTTTATTTAACATTTCTAGATATATTTATTAAAATCTACATTTCATCGACATTATCATAAAGTTAGAGATTTCGACATTTCCATTAACATTTAAATTTTTGATTTGGACACGCAGAGACGTCACACCTATGCTACATGACACACAAAACCCAACCTGAGTAAAATATGACCTTACCAATTAATAAAATTCACTTCTTCCAAGTGGGATATCCTGATTGCATATATACGTGTGTAAAACAATAATTTAATGATGTATTAATTTTTTTAATAACATATTTTTTTAACCTAAGGATGTAATTGAGAATTTGGAATACAAGGGTCTCGTTTACTTCATTTGATGGTGTTTATTAAATTGTAGGAATAAAATCAACTGGTCGGATCCAGCTCAAACTTTGTAATCACATGATGTAATGTCATTCATTTCCTATAACCTCATCAATCTCATTTCCAATCTTTATTTCGCAGGCCACAATTTTTATCATCGGGGTGTTCACGGGTTGGGTCGGGTCGGGTTAGGGGTATTTATGAGACTAATCCGAATTTTTAAGTTGACCATATGATAGGTGTTTTAACCATTTGTACTATACTCGATGTGGCTGTTTTTTTTATTTATTTCATAGATTATAGATTAGTTAAGATTTAAAAATTTATAATTTGAAAAAGGAAAAGGATTTTTCCTATTTATGAGGTCATAGCCCACCACCCATGACATCACCATCTTCCTCGCACAACAAACTTAACCCCTTCTCTCTCTCTCACTCTTTCCCTCTCTCGTGTCTCGGCCTCTCACTCGCCGGCGAGCAGCAACGGCAAGCAGATCCGACGGGGCGCGCAAAACCACCCTGCAGCGTTCCCCTGCGACAGCCGGTGACTCGCGGCGGTAGTAAATCCTCGAACGAACGGCAACCTTCGCTAAGGTTCACACGGTAATCGGCTTACCTAAATGCCCATAAGTTTCGATTAAAGTGTTCTGAATTCGATCCTAACACCCGAAAACGTTATCTCTTTTGTTTAGAATGTTAGGAGGGAAGTAGTTCTTACTTGGGAGGATGTTTGTTGTATGAATCGTGTGCTTTGTCTGCTTGTTATTGGATATTTGTATATGCATTGTCCTCCTGTTCGTTGGGCCTTGGGGATAATAATCAAGTTTTTTTTGTTTCTCTTTATTGCAGTCATGGCTCTGCGGACAGTGACTAGAAGGTTTGGAAGTAAATTTTTGCCAATGTTTTCTTCTACCAATCTATTACATTCACATGCTACAAGTTTTGGTTGGTTCATCTCTCTCTCTCCTTCCCTCCCTTCCTTCATTCCTTGTATTAAAATATGATAGAGAGATTTGGAGTCCTACTTATGTTTCTGAATTGATTTTTTTTGAAAAGAAAAAATGTTTTTGAATCGTCAATATTATATATTTGAATAGGCCGGGCGGCCTCGTTGGAAAAAGCATGAGATCTCTGAGTAACACCTACCGTAGGGGTCATATATATTTATATATGTATTTGAATAGTTGTTATGTTTGTTACTAGAAGTTCCATACCTCTATTATTAGCAGTAGTCTTCTATGGGATAATCGAGTGGTGAGGGCCTTGGAGGTGTTAAAGGGTACTTTTTCGATCTCAATTGCCTTTGAAGTTCCACTTAAAGGTGTGTGCTGGATTTCAGGTGTGTATGGTCCTCCATCTCCTAGAGGTAGAAGTGCCTTCTGGGAAGAGCTAGGACGTCTCTTCGGATTGTGTGGTGATAAGTGGTGTTTGGCTGGAGATTTCAATGTTGTTAGATTTCCGTTGGAGAAGTCTAGTGGAGGTCGTATCTTGAATTCTATGAGAGCTTTCAACTCCATTATAGAGGATTGTAGTTTGGTGGATCCCCCCTTAGTCAATGGAAGGTTTACTTGGACTGGTCGGAGAGTGAGTTGTAGACTTGATAGATTTCTCCTCTCTAAGGAATGGATAGAGAGCTTCTCTCGTGTAAGGCAGTTTGTGGGGCCCATAATTACTTATGATCATTGGCCAGTTTGTCTAGATGCAGACTCTGTTAAATGTGGGGCCCTTGTCCCTTTAGGTTTGAAAATATGTGGCTTTCACATCATTCGTTTAAAACGTCCTTGCATTTGTGGTGGAATGTCGAAGTTCCTAGAAGGTGGGAAGGTTTCCACTTCATGGGTAAGCTAAGGTCTCTTAGGAATTCTCTGAAAGTTTGGAATGTTCGGTTTTTGGAGATATTCGAGTGTGGAAGTCAGAGATTCTGGAGAAACTTAAAGCTTTAGATTGGTTGGAGGTGGAGGGTGCACTTTCTCCGGGCCTGAGGGAGGAAAGGTTGTCTTTGAAAGGGGTCTTTTGTCTTTGAAAGGGGTCTTTGAAGAGATCATCCTTAAACAGGATGTGAGTTGGAGGCAAAAAGCTAAGGTTAGCTGGGCTAAACATGGTGATAACAGTTCAAGATTGTTTCACCTTGTTGCAAATGGGAGGGAATAAGAATGTTATTGCGCAGTTGATCAATGAGAACGGAAAGATCTTGAAAGAAGCGCATGAGGTGGAGTTTGAGGTAGTCTCGTTCTTCTCTAAGCTGTAAGCCCCAGTGTTCAACCCGAGGCCTTTCTTAGAAGGTCTAGATTCCCTATTTCGAGGTTTGATACAGAAGGTCTGGAGGCGCCTTTCACTTTGGAGGAGATTAAAAAGGTGGTCTTTAGGTTTGACAAAAATAAATCTCCCGGCCCTGATGGTTTCTCTTTGGCGTTCTATTAGGATAACTGGGAGAAAATTAAAGAGGACCTTATGAAAGTTTTGGGGAATTTTATGAGAGGGGGATAATAGATTTGTCTATGAATAAAACTTATGTCTATCTCTGGTTTAAAGATTAATCAAGGAAAAAGCTCGATTATGGGTATAAATTGTGACCCTTCTAAGCTTTCTCACTGGGTTGCCACAGTTGGTTGTGAAGTTGGCAACCCCACGTTCTACTTGGGTCTTCCGTTGGGTCACAACCCTAATACTCTTGCTTTTTGGACCCCGGTGATGGAAAAAATGCAGAAACGCCTATCCTTATGGAAAAGAGGTTTTTTTTTTCTAAAGGAGGGAGATTAACGCTCATTCAAGCAGTTTTAAGTGGGATTCCATTGTATTACCTATCCCTCTTTAAAGCTCTCGTGGCTGTTTGTAAAAGCCTGGAAAAAATTATGCGAGATTTTCTGTGGGAGGGGGTGGACGAAGCGGGTGGAGCTCACTTACTTAGTTGGGGTTTGGTTTCCCAGCCGCTTGAGGTAGGAGGTCTAGGCATTGGGAACTTGAGACACAGGAACGATGCGCTTTTGGCTAAATGGTTGTGGCGGTTCTTCCAAGAACCTAGGGCCTTGTGGCGGAGGATCATTGTGAGTAAGTATGGGCCGCACGCTTTTGATTGGATCTCAGATGGAGGGCTTAAGGTTTGCGCTAGTAACCCCTGGAAGGCTATCTCCTCAGGTTTTTCCTTCTTTTCCCAATTTCTGTCTTGAGTCGGGGATGTTTATAATACTTATTTTTGGGAGGATCATTGGGTGGGAGAAAAGCCTCTTTGTTCTTTATTTCCTCACCTCTTTTCAGACGGGAGGGTGCATTCGGTGGCCTTGGTGGTGGGCTTTGGGGAGGAAGGGTTGTCTATCTCCTTAGGTCTCAGTCGGTCTTTGACTGACAGAGAGTCTCAGGAAGCGGTTGAGTTGCTCCATTTGCTCTCTGATATTCCTTTCTTTCGTGATAGAAAGGATGTCCGTGTTTGGTCCTCAATTCCGTGTTTGGGTTTCTCTTGTAGCTCCTTCATTAAACTTCTTTGCTCCCCAGTTTCTTCCCCTGTTGGTCCAGTGTTTGCCTCTCTTTGGAAAGTGAAAATTCCAAAGAAGATCAAGTTTTTTGTGTGACAGGTTTTACTCGGGAAGGTAAATAGCCTAGATCGTCACCAACGGCTTTCCTGTTTGGGGCCTCATTGGTGTGTTCTTTGCAAGCGAGACTCTGAGGAGCTCGATCACATCTTATGGCAGTGCAAGTTCTCCCTGAATATTTGGAGCCGGTTCTTCCAGGTTTTTGGGGTTTCTTGGGTTCGTCATAGAGATTGGGGGGTTATGGTAGAGGAAGTGCTTTTGTCTCCTCCTTTCCACGAGAAAGGGAGGTTTTTGTGGCAGGCTTGTTTTTTTGCGATTTTATGGGGGATTTGGTTGGAAAGGAATAATAGAATTTTAGGGGCGTGGAGAGAGAAGGAGACTCGGTTTGGGATCTCATCAGATTGATTGTTTCTATATGGGGTTCAATTTCGATAGTGCTTTGTAATTATCAGTTAGGCTCTATTCTTTTGGATTGGAGTCCCTTCCTTTAGGAAGGATTCCTCCTCCTGGGCTTTGTTTTGTATGCCTATATATTTGGTTTATATTTTCATTTATCTTAATGAAAAGTTCTGTTTCTTATAAAAAAAAAATTCAAATAATGTAAACGGTGAAACCAAAATGTTCTTAGATTTATTGTTATGTAGACTTTGTTCAAAACCAAGGAATTTAGCTTCTACCATGTAATGCCATTTTTAAACATAAAGATATTCATGTTGCTACTTGGTAGTTGGGAATAATTCCCTCAAAATTAGAATTTGGAGTTCGGGAAGGGAAGATGAAGAAAAGGTTACAAAGTCGAAGAATGAACTGTTCTCTAAAGGTCAGACTGATTTTTAGTTCTATTAGTCCTCTTGAGTATTCCTTCATTTTTCTTTGAACTCTTTTCAAGATCCTAGAAGGGCTATAATAGAAGATGAGATTTTATTTTATTTTGTTTGTTATTTTTCTTTTTAAACTTATGGCTATTAGGAGTATAGAAGGGGAAGGGGGAAATTATTTGGTAAACTGGAAGGTGGCTTCTCGTAGAGAAGTTGGAGGGTTAAAGAAATTTAGCCATGTCTTCCAAATGGGTAGGAGATTACTAGTAAAGATAGATAAACAAGCATATGGGAAAAATCCAGTAATTCGAGGTAGAAGATGGAGGTAAGTTTTCCTTCTCAAACAACTATCGGATAGATGACATTCCTCTAAAAATTTGCATCATCTTGCTAACTCTAAAGAGAGTTATTATAGATTGTTCGAACAAGGAACATTGTGATATGGAATTTGGCTAGACAACCTCTAAAGAGGTAGAGAGTTTGTAGATTGGTCCTCCTTATATTCTAAACCTTAGATAATTAGGTTTTTGACAAACATAAACAGTTTGGTCCCAGAGCTTTTATTATTCAGGAACATTTACCATAAAATCATGGTCCAATCACCTAATCAAAGATTAAGAAGGCCAAAGTGATATCAGTTTTCATTTGACTAAAAGGCTATTGAATGTTTAACTCCAAAGAAAAAGAATTTTCTTTGGACTCTAGCTCCAAAAGATCAACATGGCAGAGAATGCTTAAATAAGCCACTTTTGATAATCTTTCTTCTTTGTGATGTATTCTTTGCAAAGATAGCTTGAAAGATATAAATCATTTCTGCATTCACTACCATTGTTAGGAATGTCTTTCATGTGGAGTGGATTATTCAAAGTTGTTCAGATTCAGCAGTGTTTGCCTAAGAAATTGCTAAGATGGCAGTTTAGTTGTGTTAAGTACTTGGTTTGAGGAGCGAGTGCTGTTTCTTGGTAACTTTGGTTGGGGAGGAATTGAGGAATTTTTTTATGAGACAAATAGATTCTTGGGAGGGAATTGTATATAGTTCATGTATTCTACTTGCTGTACCCCTTGGCAATTATTTACTTTTTGATTCATGCTTGCAAGCTCTTATCGCTCAAAAATTCGGCCCTCTCCTATTTTACTTTTCACAGATCATCAAAGTCATTTTTACTCGGGGGAAGGGGAATGAAGGAATGAGAATGAAATTTTATTCTTATGGTTGTTGTTTATAAAGTCAAAGGAATGAGATCAAACTCCAGGTCCCACTGCAAAATTATGCTATATTTGAGATCCTCCTCGGGAGGGCCTCTTGTAGAAAACTTTACGACGAATGGTCGGAAGACAACTCAACATCTAATTATTTTGATCAACAATTTTATTAGCATGTTGCATGTTCAAAATTTGGTCAATCTACATGCTATTTTGAAGGTTTGGAGACATGCTTATGATCAATCAAAATAGTATTGTAAGATCGGGAGACAACTTAAAATTGAGATCCTCCACCACTATGAGGTCCTTTTGTCCAAGTGGGTTTGAAGTTGAAAGTTGCCAAATGAACAAGGAGGACTATGTACAAAATTATAATTAGTAAGATGGTGAGGAAGGCTGAAGCTTGAAAATGTATGGTGATTGATTGCCAAGGGAAGCATCTTATCGAAGACCATTAAAAATTTGTGCTTATAGTTAGGAAACCCTCACAAAATATATTCAGTATCAGAGAAGAAGCCCCAGGGCTTTTACAAAAGTCTCCCAGCCTATTTGAGACGGCTGGCTCTCTCCCCTAAACAAGTTTCCCAAAACAACAAGACCACCTGCAACATAAAAACCCAAAAGCATATATAGACTTCTAACTAACTTGAAAATACATACTTCCCAAACGACCCTTCTAGGACTTTCCCTCCCTGCCCCTCCTAACATAAGTATTGACAATTGGGGTCTCACATAGGAGTAAAAGTAGGTTCTGGGGACATTTGGGTGGTACGTGTTAACCTAGGATCTTTAGGGTGGCAGTAGATTGAGGTGCTAAGCATGGACACTTTAATTTGGGCCAACTCGAACACTTGAACACTTATCGGACACGTATACTTGCTAGCTTAATAGATGTGTGTCACACACTAGTTGTACAAAATGAATATGAATTCGACACTTGTTAGACACGTAGCGAAGACTTGTTAAACTTAAGATATAGCCTTAAATACTAATATAGGACAAATTAATAATATTTGAGATCAAAATACATCAAATACCCCAGTGCTATATACTGTGTAGGGATGCTGCTGAGGATCTCGATTCTATCCTCTGGTCTTGTCATTTTTCTTCATCTGTTTGGGATCGGTTGCTTTAGGCTTTTGAGGTTCACCTAGCTCATGCCAGTGAGTGTACTTCAATGTTGGAGGAGGTTCTTCATCCCCTCATTTAAGGATAGAGGTCGTTGCTTGTGGCAGACGGGTGTCTTAGCTATTCTTTGGGGTTTTTGGACCGAGAGAAATGACATGATTTTTAGAGGGGTTGAAGATCTTAGGAGGATGTCTGGGCTCTTGTTCGATTTCACTTCTCCCTTTAGGCCTCTATGTCAAAGCCGTTTGTAATTATCCATTGGGTTTTGATTTTGCTTGATTGGAGCCTGTTTTTTAGTTTGGCTCTCTTTTGTTGGGCATTTTTCTTTTGTATGTCCTTTTGTTTTGTTTCATTATTCTTTCGATTTTTTCTAAAATAGAAAAATAAAATACATTTTTTAAGCATCAAAATGCATAAGCTTATTGACTCTAAATTTTCTTTTGATATAAAAATGATATATACACTAAAAATTTGTATATCTTAATGAATGTGTCTTTGCTGTGTTCATGTCTAGATATTTATAAAATGTCGTGTCACTGTGTCCATGTCGTGTCATATCCATGTCTTGTGTTCGTATCCATGCTTCTTAGTCGAGGTGGAATGGTGAAGAGTTTTTGTAAGACTGCTTTAGATTTGGTGATCCTTATGGAAAAAACCTTCTGGATCAAATTAGGGTTCTTAAGGTTGCTGGGATACCTAAATGGTGCCAAATTGGGGAACAAAGATGATTTTAGGTGGTGGATATTGTACTCATTTGGAATGTTTTTCGTAAGTCAAGTTTCCCAACTTTGGGTACTCAATCAGTTATGAATCAGAAAATGGTTACAGTTTTGGTGGCCATTTGGACGGAAGGGTTGCTAAAATGGTTAAAAATTTTATTTTGATACTGAACCTAGGTGGAAGAAATACAGTTGAAAAGGTGATAGCTGGAGGAATGTGTGTTTGTTGATGCCTAACAAGGTATGTGCTGTATAAAGAGTGGGTCAAGATGCAAGGTCAACTCTGTTTTCGTTGTCCTTTCATCTAAATGGCAGGTTTTGTCTATTTTTTCAATACCTGCTCGACTTTCAATTTTTAAACTCCTAGTAATCTCAAACATTTATTGGAGTAATTGGCCAGGTGCAAAATTAATACAGAAAGCAGAGTTGTTATGGTCCAATGCTGTGAATGCAATCCTTTGAGAGAAATGGTTTCTGAGGAAGAGCAGAATTTTCAGGGAAGAAACTATGAGTTGGGATTAGATTTTTAAGATAGTGAAATATAATATTTCAAGAGCATTTTGAAATTGTTTTGTAATTCTACTCCTTCCACTAGTATTTTTGGTTCGGTGCCTTATTGTAACTATGGTGTGGCTGTGTGAGTATACTTGTATAATGTATTGTATTTACTTTTGTTCGAGTGATTCTGTCAGCTCCTTGGTGTTGATCTTTTTCAATTTTTATGACATTTCCCTTTACTATAACTGTGTTAATATTCCTATATTAAATTAAATCCATTTTATCATAGAGTTTAAGAAATAGATAAATTTATACAGCTTATATTGATTTTCTAAACCTCTTTGTCTACAAAAAGAAAAGTATTTTCATGAAAGTTGAAGAAGTTATTTCACTATTTTGTCTACTTGAATAATTTACATCTATATTAATTCATATATAGAATTATCACATAATATATAATTTGAATAGTATTAAATTTTATGTTTTCTAGAATTTAAGAAGTAATTTATTGTAAAAAATCTTATTTTTTGTCCAAGTGCAAAAGTTTTTAACTGTTAAACTAAAATTTTAATCAATAAACGTGAGGTTGACATAAATTTATTGAAGGGAAGTTTACTTTATACTTACAAACAAATTCCACACTCGTTATGCTAGTATCTAATTAATGGTGATTAGTTTTGGTAAGTGATCATAGAGAAAGCTTGTTTTAGACATCAAATGAGTTTACTTGGACTTAGTATGAACTTAAAACGAACTCAATAATTTCTCATCTTAAGCCTCTTTTATATGTAGATTAAATTTAGATTGGAAGAAAATTATTTATGGGTACTCTTTGCAGGGTTCAAAGAAGTGCCCGAAGAGGAAAAAAGCCGACTGGTTGGTAATGTCTTCACCAATGTTGCTTCAAACTATGATCTAATGAATGATTTGATGAGCGCTGGATTGCATAGATTGTGGAAAGACAGGTGCGACTGTTTGGACTAGAATTTCTGTCTCTCAATTGCACATGACATATTTTCTTCTTTTCTTTTAATGTTATATGCTAAATATTACAGACTCGTGTCCGAGCTAAATCCCTTTCCAGGAATGAAGCATCTTGATGTAGCTGGTGGTACAGGTATGCATTGCATACTATTTGCATCATTTTTTTTTAATGTGATACCAATGCACATGATTATCATAATTTGAACTCGTAGGTGTGCTAATTTTGACTATGAAGAGATTTTTATTTTTATCAATATCGTTTGCAAAGATTCTGTACTTTGTTTTTGGAGACTATTGATTTCTATTAATTTGGGAAGTTCAAAATTTTAAAGTTTAGGATCAATTGCTTGCTTCAAAATTTTAGTTAGCCATGTTACTGTTTATGTTGTGTTGTGGAACATTTCCATCCTTCCCCCCAATTAGCATGCAGTTGTACTTGTCAGTCTAGGAAAGGAAAACCTATAGAAATAGTAATATAATATGCTTTACCATTTCCAATAGATTCAGATTCAATACTACTAATGCTTACTAAAGATTCAAAATCTGAATCATCATTTTCAATCAAATGGATGTTATTTCGAAAGAGCTCACCAAATGAGTTTATTTTATCATTTATCAAGGTATTAGCTGTCTTATTAGAAAAATCCAACATAGGCGCTTTATGAACTTGCTGACCTTTGGGGATTAGTTCCATCTCGGAATTGAGATTGCTAGAATCGATATTAGAGGAACTCCCAAGTCTCAAACATCTTTCTTCCATAATGTCTGAGGAAGCTATCAGGGTATGGTTAAGAGACAAAGAGGTGACATTCTCTTTAGTAATCTCATCCACTCTTTTCGTCGAGAGTAAAATAGAGAGTGGGTGGCAATAAATGAGTTTTTAATGTCTAAAATGCTCTTGGGAAGAGAAGAAGTAATATCTGGAAGTTTCTTGATTGGAGGAGGAGACATTTCTAGTGTCTCATTTAAGACAAGGCTGCTTTTTGACGAAAGCATCACTTGAAGGCTGAAAATTCAAGAAAATATCATCAGGCACCAATAACTCGTTTGATATAACAGCTTTTCCATCTTCCAGGATGTTTTTGCTGTCTGCCATTAAAATTTCCTCATTGGAATCATGAAAAGCAGTTCTCAAACTATCTTCAACCAAGACATTATTATGCTGATCTGTAACCAGAACTTCTTCATTAATACCTCGTTCGATATAACAGCTTTTCCATCTTCCAGGATGTTTTTGCTGTCTATGGCCTCTTGGTGCCTCACAAATAGGAGACTTTTTGGTAATTACAATATAGTTTTACTCTCTCGAGATTGGAAAGCAGTAATGTATTAGCTGTTTTGGGGAGGGCCACCTTGGCCCTCGCCCTTAGGTTGCTGCTCCTTTTTTGTCGATAATACATTTTGTTTCTGGTAAAAAAAAAAAAAATCTTCCAGAACTTGCTGGATTCATTGAAAATCAATCTTATTATGAAGAAGACTTGAATCAAAATTCAAATGATCTATTTTGAATGATTGATGGTTGAAACTTTGAAGGCTTGCAACAATCGGAAACTCGAATGAAGAATGAATCAAGTTTGGGATCTTGAATTTTAAGGTATGCAGGTAGGAAACCACATAAATTTGGTTTAATGTGAATAAAAACCTCGGAGCAATCGAGCAGATTTAAAGTATTGGAAAAATGGTTCACTAATCCCCCAAAATGACTTCCCAAGGCTTCAAGACATGGTCGATTCTAATACTTAAGAGGTCAATCACAATTACGAATCCATCCTCATTGAAGGGTCTCACTATGTCAACCTTATTCATATTCCCTTCACTATTCAACAAAGCTTCTCTAATCATTTCCCAAAATACAAGCCAACCTCTTTTGTTAACATTAGCAGGAATCACGATACTTCTTCTAAACCCTTTAATAGAGTAAGCTGCACATTCAAAGCTTCAACCAAATTGATTTAGAATTTTCTTTATACTGCAAGTGCCTTCCATCTCCCATTATTGTTTGAAGAAATGGACCTTCAAAGGGTATTGAATTACATCCATGATAACCTCTTCAAACCATTGCAACTGATTCGAGGAAATAAAAACCTAAAAGCTTCGATTCTTTCTCCTTTCCTCCAACATAAATCCACCATTTGACCATCTAATGGAAAAATAATTCTTTTCCATGGAGCAACTGCTTGAAACCATGATCGTTGACAAGTGAAACACTCTAATAAACTGGAAAAAAAGGAACAAATGAAGAAACGGCTGATGAACTTGAACTTGGCTAGGAATCACAAAATGAAAGGCCTAGAGACAGCATTCCATTGCTCAATCGTTTTATCTTTCACTTCATTAACTTTTTACCTCTTTAAATGTTTTCACTTTTTAGCTTGTTTGTGTTTTCTATTAAAATACATTCTTATTTTTTTCTGTTTTTTTTTCTATTAAAAAAACGATCTAAAAGTTTTAGTTTCTAGAATCTTGTGAGGTGCAATATTCTTGGATTGTCTTCCATTTTCTTAACCTATTTGAAGTTGTTGATGGAAGTTTTCTTTAAGTTACCCTAAATATTCTTTTTTTTTAGAACTGGGAGTCAGAGCTTTGCTACCCTACTATACCCAGGGGCACCCGCGCTCGCCTCAAGACCCTAACCCGAGAGACATCATACGTTTTTTTGGTATTAAGCTCACCAAAAGGTTTGAACCTGAGACTTCTAAGCCAGTATGACCAAGAGAGCCATTGCCAACTAGGCTGCCCCTTGGGGGCTTAAGTTACCCTGAATATTAAAATTAGAACTACTTGAATATTAAAACTAGAACCAAGGTTTTTAACTCGTGAATCAAAATGAGTATCAAAATTAAATTTTAGTGTATTGAGATTTGTAATGTATTGTGTATCGTGAGTTTTAATATTTAACTAATATTTAAATATAAGTTATATATAATAAAAGTAAAAATGGACAAATAAGAAGCACAACGTTCATATTCAATAGGTAAAAAAACTAAATAATGAAAATATTTTAAATTTAAAAATTTAAAAAATTACAGTAGAAAATCTTGAATTATTAGAATTTGTTAAAAAAAAAATTGGAATGTGATCACTTCCAAGGTAAAACATTTCAATTTCATTTCAGTTTTTAAGAATCTTCCAATCCATCCATTGTATGGTAAGTCTAGAGCCTTTTAATTGACATTGTGAAAATCTTTCACCCTCCCACATTCCCACATACTTGCGGTTCTCTTCTTCTTCTATCTCATTTCTCAGTGTGTTTCCTTTAAGAACATAATCAATCAAAGTTCTTTCTTCTCTCACAAACAGCTTTGCTGCATGTCCATGCCATGCCACATCTCCTCCAAATTGAATGGGAGCACGCTGCATCTTCCTCCTTTTCGTTTCAGAAATCAAAATTTATTTTCTATGATATGTTTTGTTTCCTTCCTTCTATGGAGTTTGCAAGAGGAGAAGAGATTCAACGTAAACCATTTGAATCTTCTACGAAATTCTTGAATCAGATTGATACACATCCTGCTTCTTGCGGTTTAAAGTTGGAATTGAATGATCCATTGTGTTTACGATTCAAAGTCACGAGGATTGTGAGGCTTACAGTTCGTTCTCACTTGTACTGTATTGTAGGAGTTTAATAACCTTGAATAGAACTACTTAATCAACACATGAATGTTTTTCTATTTAGTCCTTAAAAGATATGACAAGTATTTAGGTGTTATATTAATTCCTCACATGTTGCAGGTGATGTTGCTTTCAGGATTCTAGAAAGTATAAATGATATCAAACGTAGAGCAATGCAAGATGTTCGGGAGGATGATTTGCAAGAGGAAACTCAAATATATGTTTGTGATGTCAACCCAAATATGTTAAATGTTGGTAAAAATCGAGCCATAGAGAGAGGTAAATTTACAGTAAACATGGATCTACCTACATTATCTGAATGAAATTTGTTGTCAGGAAAATATTGTCATAATTTGTAACTTATAGGTCTGGGAGAAGAAAAATCTCTTATATGGGTGGAAGGAGATGCAGAAGCTTTAAGTTTTCAAGATAATTCAATGGATGGTTATACAATTGCATTTGGAATTAGAAATGTTACGCACATTGAAAAAGCTCTAGATGAAGCTTATAGGTAAACTCATTTTTCTCATGAAATTATCTTATGCTTATACTTATATAGTAGATCCTACGGAAGAGTGACTAATTTGTGTTGTCCTCTAAAATTTTTGTCATATTCTGTGGCTAATGTTATATAAATTGTAGAGGTTTGAATACTCTATCATCAATTTTTTTATATATTGGGTTAGGTGATACCAGTGTGGTCCCAACCTAAGGAATTAACAGTCATGTTAGAGGAGAGTTGGAGAGTGGAGAGAGTTTCGAAAAGGGTTTAGGTTAGGATCAAGAATGCAAAAGTGTCTTGAATGTGCTTCCCATCCACCAATGTTTGGCATTCTTTAAATAGTAGTATGTCAGGGCTGGCCAGAACTATATAATGCTGCCTAGAAGTTTGGAGATTTTAGATGTGGAATGTGTTGATAAGGTCCCAAAGTAAGCACCCATTTATGATCGGTAGGCTTCTTTCCTGGGAGAGAAACTAAATCCCAAAAACCATTGTCATCTAAGGCAATCATCTCCTCCAACACAGCAGAAGGCAGTCATCCCAACATAGCAGCACGCCAACCAGATTGAGACAAGGCTTTATGAACAGTCTCAGGAACAGATTAAGACTCAAGAGATACAATGAACGAATAAGTTGGAAAGAACAAATGATTATAGGACACAAAAGACGAAACAGGATAAGTGCATTTATGTTTACCTTCACGAAGAGCAACAAGAAGATCATTGCTTATTCCTGGATTCAATAACGAAAAAGCTATTGGTTTAGGACATGTGATGGAAGGAGGTTGCCTTCGAGAATAGACTTGAGTAATAGGTGGGAGAGGAGGATCAGGCGTAGATGGTGATGTGTTGCTAGAGGGCACTTCCATATAAGAAAAGAAAATGGAATAGACAAGAAAGTATAAAATTTCGTTCCAACCCATTTCTCCGCTGGTGCTCCAATCCATTTCTCAGCTGATTTCCATGGCCATCTTCGCTAGTGAGTGAGCAATTTTGTTCTTCTCCCGTCTAATGTGGGTAACGTCAAGAACATTCTTCTCCTTTGCAAGCTAGACACCTCCTCAACTAGTTAGCAGATTCAGTTAGCATCTCCTGTACGATTCGACCAAGACCACTGATTCCATGCTGTCATTCCCAACGGCGTCAATATTAATTTTCCAGTAGTTCAGTGGTGGTGGATTTTGGTTTGTATCTGTATCATCTGAGATTTCATCCCTATAGTTTCAATTTAATGGTGCTATCTCGTGACCCACGATCTCCCCAGCGTGACTCGAGCAGCAACGACAACTATCTACATATCTGAATGACGACGATTCAACTCTGTACAACAGCATGATCCACTATCTACCGCTTCCATGCAGAGATTCGAGTGAAGCATGACTCGAACTTGCAAGGCCTCATGGGCTGAGTTGAGGGTTCCGGTTGTGTTCGACAATGGTTGCGTCTCTAAGAGCAGTAAAGTGTGCAGTTGCACACAGAGGTGTCTCAACAACGTATTCTCTCACGCTACAGAAGTTGGAGTTAGCTTGGCTCTTAGGCACACTATCAGACCTGGAAATCTGCCCTTTGTCGTTAAAATTCTTCAAAACATGGAGAAATGGAGAGACGACCTTCTGGATCCAAAAAATCACAAACAAATAAGGGGTCTTCGCAGAAATTATAAAGCTAGAAGGTAATGGTAGTAAACAAAACATTGTGAAATTGTGATTCCCTCAGCGGAAAACAGAGAAGGGTGGATTTCAGTTGTGGATATGATAAAGAGCTAGGTTGTAATAATATCTCTTGGCACTTGAATGGAGAGATGTCTCATCTTCACCCTCCCTCATGTTATAACTATCTTTTTTCTTATTTTTTTCTTTTCCTTAAAAATGGGGTAGTTATCTAAAACAAAATGTTTCATTTTTTTTTATATGAAACAAATATTTCATTGATGATATGAAATATACAAAAGGCCACATGGGCAATTACAAGAGAGCTTTCCAACTTGTAATAAGATCATTTAGAGAATAGCTACTAAAAATTGGGTAGAAACATTTGCACCATCCGAGAGCTAATGTAATGACCCTATCAAAAATTAAATCAAAAGGGAGAGCCTTGTCATTGAAAACCCTGTTGTTCCTTCCCAACCAAAGACTCCAAAAGAAGGCCCGAGCAAACTGTATCCATAGAGTCATTTTTCTTCTCTTAATTGGGTGCCCCGCCAATATCTGGTTTAGAAAGATAGTAGGATTTGTGTGTAGGGGAGTTTCCCATCCAAAAGTTGCGAGTAGTTGGCTCCAAAATTGATGAGCGAAATCACATTGTGTCAATAGGTGTCCCTGTGTTTCTGTAGCTTTAAAACAGAGAAGGCAATAGTTTGGGGATAGGGTGATGTGGGGGAGCTTTTTCTGTAGTCCGTCATGGGTATTGATCACCCCATGACTAAGTTCCCAGCAGAAGAACTTGATTTTCCTTGGGCATGACTAAAACAAAATGTTTCCTTGGGTATTGATCACCCCATGACTAAAACAAAATGTTTCATGATTATCTCTTGCTTTCTTTTGGAAATATATTTATTTACTAATTGTGTTTGTTTTTACAGGGTTCTAAAACGAGGAGGAAGATTTCTTTGCCTCGAGCTAAGCCATGTTGAAGCGCCTGTATTTAAGGAATTGTATGTAACTTTTACACATTCAATTAGAGAAAAAAGTAATATTTCATGGACGGTGATCTACAAACTCCAACTATTTCACCAACTTTAAACTTACTTTCTAAAACTTTTCGAGAACTTCTCATTTAATTTTTATATAATGTTGAGTTTTTAATGAAGCAATTTAGAAAGTTATTGTCAAATTTTGGCCTTGAAATTTATTTTGTCCTTGATAAGAAGGTTTTATAAATTTTCTAGATATCTTAAAAGGTCGACCTTATATTTATGTCTTGTTCTTGGTTTTATTTTTCCTTCTTTCTAAGAAACGAGATTCATTCAAAAGGAGGGAGAGGGAGAAAGCAACCCAAGGCCAAAGAGATAGTGTCCCCAAAAAAGGGATGTAACAAACACCACCCTGAATCTAGGTTTAATGTAGATGATTGTTATTATGAAATCATTGGAGAGCACTATCAGAGACATTCAGCTGCATGTATTATATTTTTTCTTTTAAAAAAGGAAAAAGAAACTCGGAGGCCTGTATTTGTTTTCCTATAAAATTCAGGCTTTTTCATATGGGCACTATCTGGTAAAGGATTTCATGCAGCCAAATATAAATCTATCGTTTTATGCAGAATTCTATTGTTTCATCTATGTTGTTTTTTGGGTGCTATGGTTTTTTAAGACATTTGATTTCTGACCAACGTACGTGTATTTATGAACAAGGTTAAATTGTTTTCTTTGTTTGACATAAGCATATCAAAGTAGGACTCTTTCTGTTTTCTTTGCTAATTTATGTACTAGGTTACGTGGAATTATTTAATGTAATTCTGTTTTCTATTTTCCTATTTTACTTTAAAGGTCGTGTTTCATTTATTGCTTATTCTTTACTAAATAAAAGTTGCATCTTATTCAGTCTGTCTTAAGGACATCTGACCTACTTCCTCTCCTTGTTCAAAATTCCGGTGTCACTGAGCAATAGTATAGGAAAGATCCTGAGGGATTTTTTGTGGGAGGGGTGGATGAAAGGGGTGGGTCTCATTCAGTTAGTTGAGAGGTTTGGGTAATGGGAATATGAGACAGCGTGATGAGGTGTTGTTGGTTGGATGGTTGTGGCGGTTCTTTTAGAACCTAATGTTCTGTGGCATAGGATCGTTGTTAGTAAATACGGTCTGCACACTTTTGGTTGGTTCTCTGGTAAATGACCTTAAGGTTTCAATGAAAAACCCTTGGAAGGATCTATTTCCCCTTCTCTTAATTTTTAAATTGTTTCATCAGGGATGGCTATGAGACTTACTTTTTGAGAGGATCCTTGGGTGAGTGATAAACTCTTTTGTGTCTTATTTCTTTGGTTGTATCATCTTTTGAACGCAAAACCACATTCAGTGGCCTTCGTTTTATCACCTTCCGGGTAGTTCTCATTCCATCTCCTTGGGGATCTATTGGTCCTTGACAGATAGGGAAAGCTTTGGAGGCCTCGAACTTGATTTTTCTGCTTATGGATGTTTGTCTCTATTAGGGCAGGAAGGATTCTTGAGTTTGGTGAGATCCCAAGTCCCTAAGCGGGCCCCAGCGGATTCTTTGGCATTGATGAATGACCTCCTAGTCCATTAGAGGGTTTTTTCTAATAGTTCTTTCTATCATCTTGGGTGTCCCCTCACTTCCCTAATGTCCCCCAGTTTTTTGCCTCGATCTAGAAGGTTAGAATTTCGAAGAAGATTAAGTTCTTTACTTGGCAGGTTTTACAATGGAAAAGTTAATACTTAAAACCATTCAAAGGCACTATTCTCTCTTGCTAGGCCACATTGCTTAGTCATTATGACACCGATTTTTTATTTTTAATTTTTTTTTGAGGCTTTTAGAGTATCCAAGGCAAGAAATAGATACTGCCAGGTAATGGTGGAGGAAGTTTTTCTATATCCTCCTTTTAGGATAAGCGCAAAATTATTTGGTGAACATATATTTTTTTTGTTATGGGGTATATGGATTAAGAGAAACAATAGAGTTTTTAGAGGGTTAGAGAGGTCCTGGGAGCTTGTAAGATTCAATACTTCTTTGTCGATTTCGGTTATAAGGGATTAATGTAATTAACATTTAGGAGTAAGATAATGATTTTGAAGAGGATGATGGAGCAATTTGTATTAGTAGTTTGGACTCTTCCCCAAAGTTGGACCTCCCTAGTGAGGATGCTTTTGAGCAATCATTCGAGGAAGATTTTTAGATCCTATTTAACGAGCAGAAAGAAGATGAGAAGTCAGATTTTTCAAAGCAAACAACCATTCCTCATTTTTCTGAAGAAATGAGGATTACTCTTGTCCCGTTTGATAGAGATCTCTAATTTTTAATATTTTTTGAGTAGTCGATTGGATCCTCCGAGTTTTAAGTTGTTTCGGAAAGTTGAAAGGTGATAAGTTGAATTATAAAGGGTTGCTAGTTGCCCTTCATCTAGGTAGCAGCCTTTTTAGTGAGTATTTATTATGCAGCTTGGTTGGTTGGTGAGGATTTGAACGGATCTTTCTTGTAGACCTCTCAGTCTGTGGGTTGGCATATGGTGGTTTTCTTTGGAGGGTATTTTGAAGTTAGTATTGAGCCTTCGTTTTTGGAGATTTCTCCTTGTCAGTCTTCGTGGAGACGGCCTTTTCTCGCTCTGTTTTTAGCATTTCGGCTGGTTGTGGTTTAGTTCCTCCAAGGTTTTTTATAGACTATATCATGAGTCCCTAGCTTCTGCTCGGTTCTTTTTGGAGCTTGGTTTTCGTTTTTGGTTCTAAGGAAGGTTTTATCCCTCGAGCTTGTGGCTCTGCAGTTCTTTTGGTTCTTGAAGCTTAGTTGCAAGCAGTTTTTTGAGTTCTTATTTAGCATGCTCTTTATGTTTTTTGAGTTTGTTTGGTTCTTGTTGAATTCTATGTTATTTTTTTCTTCTTCTTTTTTCACCCCAAAGCGAAATATTTTTCCTTTTCATATATCAATGAAAAGTTGTTTCTTTTTAGGAAAAAAAAAACATTTATGAGCTCCCATGGATTGGTGCCCTTTTTGTAGGCCTGGCTTCCTTTTGTTGGGGTGGTTTTTTTTTTGTATATCCTTGTACATTTTTTTTATTGAGCTTATTTGTCTTAATGAAAGCTCGGCTTCTTTATATATAAAAAAAGGTTACATATTTTGGAAACCACATGTACTCCATATCACAAAACTTATGGGTGGTTATTGAATGGTCTAATCAAGCCCTTGGTAGCCTGAATTCTTCAACTTCAATTGATTTTCTTTCTTTAATATGTTTCCAACCTAGGATACACTCTAGATGTTATCACGAATTTCTTCTAGCAGTTAAATTCAACTTATATTTTTCTATTTTAACAAGAAATAAAAATTTCATTGATGTATGGCAAAGAACAAAAAACTAAATTTAATCTATATTGATCCTTTTATCCAAACAATAACTTGAATTTCCATCTTCTGGTGCAGATATGACTATTATTCATTCTCTATAATTCCAGCCGTTGGAGAGCTAGTTGTAGGTGATCGGGAATCTTACCAATACCTAGTTGAAAGCATCCGTCGATTTCCCTCACAGGTTATAGTGCTTTCCTCTTCTCTCTTTTTCTCATACAAGAATCAAACTGTTAATTGGAGTTGTGAAAAGTTGGAATCACATATGATCCGTCACTGAAAAATGACAAGAATGCCTCCAATTAGAATTAATTACAGAAGCATTACAATTACAAAATGACTAAGGAAACTCCATAAAGAGCGTTGGAACTTGGAACTAAGGTAAATCAATCACATCCATCCACGGTTTCTGTTTCTCATGAAAGATCTGATTATTTCTCTAGCCTTTAAACTTCAAGCGACATCTTTGATTGCATTGATCCATATTTTCATAAGATTTTAGCTTTTTCTTTAGAGTTCTGGCCACCTAGTTACTGGCCAACACCCATGAGATTGGAAAATGTTGTAGTATAATTTCCCAACAATTACTACTATAGGGGGTAAATCACAGGAAAATGTGGCCATTGCTTTCTTTAGCTTTTCTACACAAATACTCCAACTTAGATTTAGCAACCATATTCAGACTCACTTATATCTTTTCAGCCCTATTTAATTTATACAAATAATTTAACTTTCATTGGCACCTTCCTTCTCCAGATAGCCTTCAATACTTCTTTTCATAAGAAAGTTCTAATTCTGTTGATTATGCTGCATGCAGTCAAATTGTTAATTATTGTCTGCCTGCGGCTTTTTGATAAAGTACAACATACCTCCACGGAGATGCCCTTATTACTGTCTTCCTGCTGGCTTTTGGATCTTACTTAAACATATATACTTAAGATACGTGGATTGGAATGAAACCACATGATTTTCTTATAAATTCTATATAAGCTTCAAAGTAATCAATCAAATTTATAACTTACAAGCACATTGGATGAAGTGCCACAAATTTCTCCTAAAGCTTCAATGATCTCCTTCCACACAATCCAAGGTGTGCTATCCGACTCTCCATGCTTAAAACTTCGTTCCCTCTTCAAATTTCAAATGTAAAAAACCCCCTCATTTTTTCAGCTAGCCAATCATACTTCATTAGCTACCTTTTTCCTTTTACATCTGAGTAAAGACTTGCCCACGTGGAATTGATTCGGCCTACCTTTCTCATTATGAAAAGTTGTTTATTTTATTGAAGAGCACAAGGAACGACCACATGTTATATAGGCTTATCAAATACTACATTCACATTGTCACGTGATGGTTTTAGAATTAGAACCATGCTATGCATGTGACTAGCACTTCAGTGGTTCCGGAAAATATGAATTATTAACCAGTGTTAAGCTTGTGTGCTGGACACAAAAAAAGGGGACATGATGAGCGAGCTATTGATAGATGGGCGGAAGAACAATAGCAGATTGGTATACGAGAAAGAACAAAGAAAGAGAATTGGAGAACAGAAAAAAGGAAGATTTGAATAAGATGAAAGGAAGAATAGATAACTTAAGAATATAAGCTTGTCGGAGAATAATAGAGGAAAAACCACCAACCGAACCTTAGAATGTCTACTTATAGAAGTTAGATAGATGCTTTAAGCGTTGATTTCCAGGTTTCTTGTAATTGTTAATCTGTTTTACTTTATTTCCCCTCTATACTGTGCTATTTCTTCAAGGGGATAAAAAAGAAAAGGAAATAACGAATGATGGAATACTTGGTTCATGCATTGTTTACTTCTGCCAGTTATCTTAACTTAGTGCAGTGCATGTATGTGTTAACAAATACACAAGTTTTCATTTTTTGCGGTTTAAAACTCTATTTCTTAGTTTAATTGTTGACTTACCTTTGATTTTTATGATCAATTAAACCTCTGATTTTTGTGATAAAGATCATAAAGAAGTAATATAATCACTCAAGTCTTCGTTTATGATGAACTTTCTCAAATGAATGAAAACCGTATATGTTCGTATTGTTTTGTTAGGATTTGAGCGGTTAGGGCTTGAAATGTTGTTTAGAGATACCTTCCCAAGGCACTCGTTTCAAGTCTTCCAGTGGAAAACTTGGGGCCTATTTATAACGTTTTCATTTCTTGTTTCCTATTTTTTATTAAAGAAAAACGTAATTGTATTTAGTAACTATTTCTTGTTCTTTATAAGTGAAGAATCATCCAAAACAATATATTTATTTATGTTTTGGAAAAAATTGGAAACAAGAAGAAACTTGATTCTTTTGTTTCCAAAATTTCTACACAATTTTAGATACGTTTCTAAAAAAATAGTAACAAGAAACCTAATTAGTTGTCAAATGCTTAGGCTTGTTAATAAAACTGAAAATAAGAAATGAGAACGTTACCAAACAGGCTCTTAATAACTTAAAACTTTCATAACCTCTTGGAATTGGCCATGGGTTGGGTAAAACCCCACAAATATAAATTCCCATGACATAACGTAGGATTCGAGCTTACAACACTTGATTATTAAAAGAAGAAAGAAGAAGAACGATTTGAGCAACGTAGGATTAGTTTGTTCTTATTATATGTTTGCTTGTTTTGGTAACTGTTTTTCATACTGATGTTTGACCGGTGGGATGCAGGAGAAGTTTGCTTCCATGATTGTCGATTCAGGCTTCCAGAAGGTCGAGTACGAAAATCTTGTTGGAGGAGTTGTTGCAATCCATTCAGGCTTGAAACTTTAGAACTTAGCTTTTATATCCACTTGTAACTTAGAATTACGACCAAGAGGATGGTTCTCTTTTCCTAATCATCTCATCCAATAATTAGTTAATGGATGAGTTCCTAACTAGCAAATAAGGGCCCGTTGGCTACTTTTAAGAAATACGTTTATTTACTTTTATTTACTTTTTTATTTTGTCTTTAAAATTCTAGTTGAGAATTTTTAAATTTTGAAAAGATTGGTTAAGATTTTGAAAGTGTATTTAATAAATATATATTGTTAGGTTCATTATTTGTAAATATTAGTTGTAAATTAACTGTGAATATTAATTTCTTTATTTCCCTTCATGTATTGAGCGTCTCTTCTATATAAGATATGTATTTCTTCTTATTATTTGTTGGAATACTAATAATTTATTCAATTCAAATCAAGTTGGTATTAGAGCTAGGTTATCCTTAAAACCCCTAGCCATTAAAATCCAATACACTATAAACACGGTTGTCGCTGCTGCCGCCATGTTGCTATTGGAACCCTAGTCGCCGTTCTCAATCGGTGCATCCTACTTTCGATAGTTCCTTCGTGCGAGGTTGTTCTGTTTCTACCTTAATATCAGTTTTGTGGTCTCATCTGCTATAGTTAACCTTTGTTTTTTGCCATTACGGTTGAAGAAATCGTTGAAATGACTCAAAGTATAATGGAATATGAAAGTGATTGGAAGCAAGTTCGCACCAACAATGTTGACTCAAAACCATTTAGTAGAGAGTATTTATCTCAATGGCTAGAGATCAATTTGTCACTTGGTAATATTTGTATTTCCTTGGTGCAAACAGGTAATTACCCTAGAGCACTTTCTTGTTTTGGTTCATCTCCGTAGATCGTTGATTTCGGAGCTTCTGACCATATAACTAGTTCTTCTAAAATTTTTTATTCATACTCTCCTACATATTGTAATGAAAAAAATTAAGATTGTCGATGACAGTTTATCTTCTATGGTAGGAAAAGGAAACATTAAATTAATTGAAAATATTATTCTTCAATCGGTTCTTTATGTTCCTAAGTTAGCCTTCTATCTTCTATCAACTAGTAAACTCTCTAAAGATTCTAACTGTCTTGTTACTTTTTATGCGTCTTGTTGTGTTTTTAGGATCAATCATCGGGGAAGGCATTTGGATGTGCTAGGATGCTGGATGGCCTTTACTACTTTGATGAGCCTTTTGGCCGTAATAAAATGATTTAGTGCTTTAGTAGTAACCGTTCTCTCTCTGGTAAAGAACAAATTATGCTTTGACATTTTAGGCTAGAACATCCTAGTTTCTTCTATCTTAAATATCTATTCCCAAATTTGTTTAAAGGAGTTGATTGTTCTCAATTTCATTGTGAAAATTACATCTTTGCAAAACATCATCGAGCCACATATTTGCCAAAACCTTACAAGTCCTTCAAACCGATCTACTTGATTCATAGTGATGTTTGAGATCCTTCTAAAGTTCTAACTTATAGTGATAGACGTTGGTTTGTAACTTTTATTGATGATCATACTCGTTTGTTTTGAGTTTATTTATTGACAAACAAATATGATGTGAATGATATTTTCAAATGTTTTTACGATATGATTGAAAACTAATTTCAAATCAAAATTAGTATCTTGTATTCTGATAATGGAACTAAATATTTCAATGAACATTTGAGTGAATTTTGAAAAATAAAGGCATTGTTCTGCTCCACTTGTGGAGATACTCCTCAATAAAATGGTATTGGTGACGAAAAAATAAGCATTTATTGGAGGTTGCTCGTGCCATAATCTTTTTTATGAATGTCCCCAAGTACTTATGAGGTGAAGCAGTTCTCAAGGCTGCCTACCTAATAAATCAGATGCCTACTAAAGTTTTGAAGTTTAAAACTCCTCTCGTTCTTTTTTTTTTTGAGCAAAACCCCTCTTGTTGTTTAGAAAGAAAATTTTCCAGCAACTCGTTTAAACTTTGATTTACCTCTCAAAGTTTTTGGGTGTACCACTTATGTGCATATTTCCCGTCATTCTTGATCAAAATTAGATCATAGGGTTATTAAATGCATTTTCTAGGTGATGATTTTAGAAAAAAAGGTACCAATATTTCGATCTAGGGAGAAACTAAATTTAGAGGATTGATAATTTTTGAAATATATCTATCTTCCTTCCTAATGTTATAAGTCCCAACTTTACTAGCCCTAGTTCTAACTTTATTAGTTCTTCAATGCCAAGTGTAGAAAATTCTCATTGAGGGGCAGAATTACTACGAAATGATCGAATTGATCTAAATCCGGAGTTTAAGTTTTATACTAGAAGAAGACTCAATCAAACAAATGAGGACTTGATAGCTCACTCATCACAGACCCAATCTGAAGCTCCAAGGGATAATTTTGAAACTCCAGTTAATCAATCTTCCATCCTTGTCACTCCAAATATTGAAAATGTATGTCTCATCTATTGTTTTTGATCTTGATGTTCCTATAGTCTTAAGAAAAAGAACTCGAACTTGCAATTTTGATTGTCTATGTAGATGACATTGTGCTTACAGGTGATGATGAAGTAGAATTGACCACTTTAAAGAAAAGACTCGCAAGTGAATTTCAAATCAAGGACCTAGGACCGTTAAAGTACTTCCTAGGAATGAAGTTTGCGGGATCTAAGAAAGATATCTTTATTAATCAAAGAAAATATATTCTTGATTTACATTGGAGAACCAGGTTTGCTTGGATGCAAAGTAGTCGAGACTCCAGTTGAACCTAATTTGAAATTGGAAGGAAGAAGAAGTAAAGGATAGGGAATGATATCAAAGCCTTGTGGGAAGACTTATCTACCTATCTCACACACGTCTAGATATTACTTTTGCAGTGAGTATGGCAAGCAAATTTATGCACTCACTAGGATCAGTTCACCTTGAAGCTTCCTATAGAATTTTAAGATATCTAAAAGGAACTCTAGGAAAAGGTATATTGACGTTCAAAAAAACACAACCATTTACAGGTTAGAATTCTATACCGATACTGATTTGGTTGGAAGTACGATAGATAGAAGATCTACTTCTGATTATTGTTCATCTGTTGG
This sequence comes from Momordica charantia, assembly GCF_013281855.1. Classification (NCBI taxonomy): domain Eukaryota; kingdom Viridiplantae; phylum Streptophyta; class Magnoliopsida; order Cucurbitales; family Cucurbitaceae; genus Momordica; species Momordica charantia. The sequence continues at coordinate 10,406,404 of NW_028275167.1, read as the reverse complement.
AGGCAACTTAGTCACTTGGCGAAGTAAGAAACAAAATGTAGTGGCCAAAAGTAGTGATGAAGCATAATTTAGGACTTTTGCCCATGGTATTTGTGAATGGATATAGATAAAAATGTTACTCGAAGAATTGAGAGTCTTTCAAAAGGCACCCATACGAGTTTATTGCGACAACAAGGATGCCATCTCCATAGCCCACAATCTAGTTCAACATGATAGGACTAAGCATATTGAAATTGACAAACATTTCATAAAAGAAAAAGTTGACACTAGTGTGATATGTATCTCTTATCTCCCAACAATAGAGCACCCTGCTGATGTGTTGACAAAAAGACTACTGAAGGTGCAATTTGATAGAATGATTGACAAGCTGACAATGAAAGATATCTTTAAACCAACTTGAGGGGGAGTGTTGGTTCATTATTTGTAAATGTTAGTTGTAAATTAGCTATCAATATTAATTTCTTTATTTCCTTCCATGTATTGAGTCTATCTTCTATATAATAAGGCTATGTATTTATTATTATTATTTATTGAAATACTAATAATTTATTCTATTTAAATCAAGTTATATATATATATATATATATATATAATAGACATAATTAGTTTTTATAAGTTTGATTTTTCGAATGGAAACTAAAAATCAAAATCATCATGGAAGAACGGATCTAGTAGTTCGCAATTGTTAGTTTGTTGTTTGTGTAATCTTATTGTATTTTAGTGAAGATAACCCAAAAAGGTTAGTAATTTGTCCTAAGAACCTCATCCCAAGTCTCGTCCTGAATCTCCAAAGGTCAGTATAGTTGGGCAACAAGCTCACTTAGATGTGCAGCTTCTGAAGGACTAATGTGGACACTAGAGTCCCCTCTTTCGAAGAACCCAATCTAGACATCGCGGTGAGGATAGCAAGAATTCTTTTGTTGGCATCATCAACCTCTAGTGGTGGCATCACAGACACTCTTAGGAGCATCCCTGGGAAGGCTAGGCTCCCCTGATTGAGCCTCAAGGGCAGAAGGAAGTTACCAAAGGTCTACCTTTGGAAATATCGTGCCCATCTGACTAATCACCCATTCTATGCTCTGCTCCATGGTCTTTCGTTGTAGAGTATCAAGGGGCCCAAAGATAGAGAGTTGCATCTAAGTCGGAGGCTAAGAACCCTTAGAACGAGGAGACTTAGGAATGAGAGGGATAAACGGCCTGGTTACGACGACGCCATACTCAATAATAGTGACCAAGTGAGAGGCGGTGGGGAAAGACAGATCGCAACTATACGAGTTGCACCTAATAGTCTGCTAGAGGCAGGAAACTCCTCCCTTCAGCATCGCTGGGAGGACGACGACGTATTAGAGGCCCTCCTCAGGCCAAGGCTCTTGCCACCAGCACGAAGGCGCTTGTAGTGCGAAATCCTAGTTACCTAATCAATCTACAGAAGCTAGAGGAAGAAGAAGATGACACACACAATTATAGTGGTTCGATCCTTTTGGATTTACATCCACGGTACAAACTGAGCTGGAGATTTTATTTCAGAGAGGATTTTACAAAAATGAGCTCTACACTAAAAGGTAGAAAGATTTTGCCTCTATCTCTAGTGTTGCTAAAAATTCTGTTTATATAGTACAGAGAGTAAAGGTACATGAAAGATAAAAGTACTATTTTACCCCATTAGATGTGAAAATAAAATGGTCACTCACATCACAAATCAACCTTTTGACCTTTATAGCACATCTTAAACAACAATTTTTCCAGCTTCAGTAGTACTCTTTAAGTATTGTATATTTTCAACCAATTCCTACCTCGAGTAGGCTACAGAGATACTAAATTCTTGCACTTGATAGTGGTTTAGTGAGTATATCTGCAGGGTTTTGTCTTCAGAAGTAATCTTCATAAAAGAAATCAATCCTTTTGTTAGCATATCTCTAAGGTAATGATATTTAATATCTGTATGCTTAGTGCAATCATGATACATTTGATTTTTCGGAAGTGTCAATGCAGTTTGGCTATCACAGTAGATTACAAGAGTTGGAATTTCTCCCACCATTTCAGATAATAATCTTGTCAACCATGTTGCTTCAGACAAGGCTATATATTCGGACTCAATGGTGGACAAGGCGACCACTGATTGGAGGGATGATCTCCAACTTACTGTGTTTCCGAAGACTGTGAAGACATAACCAGATGTGGACCTTCTTTTATCCAAATCAGATGTGAAATTTGCATCAGCATATCCTTTAGAAAGTTAGTTATGATTCTGCTTCTGAATTATTACATAGACTAGTTCTGATTCTGCTTCTGAATTGTAACATAGACCATGATGAATACTGCCTTTAGATAACGAATAACCCATTTTGTAGCCTCCCGATGAGGCTTACTCGAACAACTCATGAATCTACTGATGATACTCGTGGCTTGTGTTAAGTCTGGTCTTGTACAAGTCATGTTGTACATTAAACTTCCTACAACATTAGAATAAGGTATAACTGACATCTCTTGTTATTCCTTTGGTGTTTTCGAAGACTGTCCCCTTGATGACATGAAATGTTGAGCCAATGGTACTTTAACGATTTTTGTTGTTGCTTGATTAAATTTCTTTATGACCTTGTCTAAGTATGAAGCTTGGGTAATTTTAAGGCTCTTAGCCTTTCTGTTTCTTTGAATTTCCATGCCTAAAATATTGGTAGCTTGACCAAGATCTTTCATCTCAAATTCCCTTGATAGTTCTGCCTTTAGCTTAAGAATCTCTGCCATATTCTTTGATGACATTAACATATCATCTACATATAACAATAGAAATATCAAATTTTTTCTGAAGTGCCTTTCATATACACATAGCTATCGTAGAGACTCCGATTAAAGCCACAATTTAGAATAAAATTGTCAAATCACTTGTACCATTTGCCTTGGAGACTGTTTTAAACTGTAAAGAGACTTCTTCAGACGACATACCTTATTTTCATTTCCAGGTTGAATAAAGTTGGGTGGTTGTCTCATATAGATCTCTTCTTCTAGCTCACCATGAAGGAAGGTCGTGGTTACATCCATTTGTTATAGCTCCATATCATAATGAGTTGTCAAAGACAAAAGGACTCGGATTGAAGCATGTCTTACCACGAGTGAATAGACTTCATTGTAATCTATTCCATACTCTTTTGTGAAACCCTTCGCTACAAGCCTAGCTTTATATCTAGGTTTAATACAATTATAGTGGTTCGATCCTTTTGGATCTACATCCACGGTACAAACTGAGCTGGAGATTTTATTTCAGAGAGGATTTTACAAAAATGAGCTCTACACTAAAGGTAGAAAGATTTTGCCTCTATCTCTAGTGTTGCTAAAAATTCTGTTTATATAGTACAGAGAGTAAAGGTACATGAAAGATAAAAGTACTATTTTACCCCATTAGATGTGAAAATAAAAAGGTCACTCACATCACAGCGCTCAAAGAGGTTCATCTTGACCCGATCCTCCGAAGACTTACAAAAAAGCTAAAAACGACTACGAGTTAGTACAACACCCTATAAAACTAAACAAGTAGAAAGATAGAAAGATGCAATAAAATTTTAAATGAAGAATAATCACTAGAGATCAACGCGTCACCCTTTGTTTCGTCATCCAACTCAGAAATAGGATGAGCTAGCTCTAACAAACCTTACTTGTGCAAGTTTCTATCACGAAGTAAGCCTTTATGCTTACCCATAGCGGTCGAGTCTCTCTCTAAAAATGCCAAAGCAAAAGAGCGCTCACAATGTATCCGAACTTAATGCAGCAAAATAGACTGATTAACACAAGGTATAAACATCGATGAAGCTAAACAGAACGGGATAATAAAGATACCTACTCGGTGTCTCAAACTCGGTTGGAATATTAAAAACACCCCCACTAGTGGCAAGCTAATCTTCGCTAACGATAAGCCACTCAAGTTTCCTGTCCTTTACAGAGCTTGGACAAGTGACTTTCTGCCTCTCACATCAAACAGATGCCTTGGTATGAACAACCCATCCCTCTAGGGCACCCTGATTACTCCATGCGCCATCCGAGGCCCCCTTTCACTTCGCACGACGTTTTCTATCATTTCGCTTAGCCAGAAAGAAGAAAAGATTCTCTTTTAGGGGAGCAATTTTTAAAGCAAAAGAACGTAAAATGGGTGGAGTCTCGGTCGTATCACCTCCAGCTCCATAATAACACCAAGCAATGAAGCTGCCAAATAACACATTCCAGCTATTAGGGGCTAACTGAGCTGGAGTTAGACAAAACTCACTCAAAAAATGTTGTGCACACGAGTGAAGAGGAAGACACATTCTATGAGAGAACATCCTTGTATATAGGGTCGTCTCTCTTGGCCATGGGTGGGTCATTCGTTCGTAGGGCCCAGGCACTCGCATAGTAATACTTGCCGGAATTCGATAGCTAAATCGGTAGAAATTTAGATTACTCTATGTGACAGCGGAATGAACACCTGGTGATTCGATGCTAGTGGCCGCTCTGGCATCGGGATCGGAGGGCACAACACCTCAGGACAACCAACACGAACTACGAGTACACTCGCGTTAGTACCACCTACATCTCCTTGTCTGGCCTCATCTCTAGTATCTCACCTCTGTCCAACTCTACAACTATTCTAGCTCCACCCAAAATTACTCTGTCAGGTTCATCCAAGCTCATTCCCCAGAACTCATCTCCAACTAATTTCTAGCGACGGTTGCAGTCGAACACTCGACAACATCACTTCTCATTACTGAGGTTCCTACGCCTAGTGAGAATATGAGGGGAAGGGATCCTCTCTGAGTCAAAATTTCTAGCAAACCAAACACAAATTTCTCTCAACAAGGCTCCAAGGGATAGTATTATAAAATCTTCTAGATCAGAATCACACATTTTTCAAAAGAAAAGAGTACTGGGAACGGGGGTTACCTCAAAACGAATTGCTTAAATGATCTTCCAACAAGCTTCACAAATGAAAAAAGACTAGAGCACAACTTTGAAAACACCCTAAAAGACGACCTCTAAGTCACTCAACAAAATGTGCAACGGGTATTTGATGTCTCCTTGAAACTACACCAAAATGCCCTTGGGACTGCTCAAATGGCAGCATAAAGATCCGGAAAATACCTCGAAATCGTCCAATAAACCGATGGTACCTCAAAGTCCTTGAAGCCACCCAAAATTCTTCTAAATACTAAAAAACTATGCAAACTCCCATTGAGTGACCCAAAACTGCACTAAAGTTGGCCAATTCACTAAAGGGTCGCACAAAATTCGACCAAACACCACGAAACCGCTCAATAATCCGTCAAATCCCTTGAAGCTGCTCAAAATTTCACAAAATTCACTATAAGCCACACTGTGGTAGGTCGGGAATGGAGAGAGTTCGAGAGGAAAGCATGGGGAGTTTTAGTGATAGTTACCTATTTAAATAGGTATAGACAACATCAAAACCTGGTAGCTAGGGCCTCGAGAATCCAAAGATAGGTAGTTGCATCAAAGTAGAGACTGAAAATGCTCAGAACGAAGAGACTCAGGAATCGGAAGGATGTGCCATGCTCGAGAATGGAGGCCAAGCGAGAGGCGGATCACAACTATAGGAGTTGCACCTGATTGCCTTCTCGAGGCAGGTATCTCCGTCTTCAGCATCGTTTGGAGGATGTGGCCGAATTAAAGGGCTGCCCCTGGAACAAGCCTCTTGCCACCAGCATGAAGGTGCTCAAAGAGGTTCATCTTGACCTAGTCTTTAACATACTTAGAAGAAGCTAAAAGAGGCTACAAGTTGGTATACAACCACATAAAACTAAATAGGCAGAATGATAGAATAATGCGATATATTTTACTCGAATAAAAATCAACAGAGATCAATGTGTTACCTTATGCTTCGTACTCCGACTCTTTTTTCTTTCCTTTTTTTTATTCAATGAGATTCGATAGTATAGTAAAAAATAACTATTGGTTTATTTGAAAAAAAGTTCCTTTTGTAGAAGCATTTCTACCTAGTTCACTCGCATGGAAGATCTTTCATAAAAGCACTATTGGACTGTTGCTTTTTTGGAAATCCATTTAGTGTCAAAAACATATGAACATGCATACAATTATCAAACACAATAAGTAAGGGCCCATTTGATAACAATTTCTGTTTTTTGTTTATGGTTTTTCTATTTTTAGTTTTTGTTTTTTGGTTTTCTGCTTTTAAAATACAAAAACCATAACCATTTTTTGTTTGTTTTTTTAAAAAGTTAGAAAATTGTAAATACATGTTAGAGAGAGAAAATTCTATGTAGAGTAGTGATGACATTGGTGTGGATGCGATCGAGGATGCTCTCTCCATTCTTGTGCTTGTAAAAATTTTTAAACCCAGTCTCCAACTTGTTCTTCGGTCCGAGAGATGTTCTTGAGAAAAATTATCGGTTTTATAATTCTTTTATAATTATTTTTAGAATTTAAAAAATAAAAGTGTAATAAATATATATTAATTATTAAAAAAATGGAATCAAGGATAGAATCGTGACATGCATTTCCTATTTTTTGTGTCCATGCAGAAATTTTTGTCATCCCTAATGTAGAGACATGAAAATACAAGTTTCGAGAGATGTAAATAAACTTTTGGAAGATAAATTTTAGAGAGATAAATAAAAAGATTGAGAAAAAAATTAGTGAAAGAAAAGTTAAAGACAAGAAGAGAAAAATTTTAGAGAAAAACAAAATAAAGTCGAGAGGAATAGATATGTGAAAGAAAAAATAAATAAATTAGAAAGAAAGAAAAAAATTATAGTGGAAAAAAATTTAGAGATAAAAATAACATTCAAAATATAAATTTTAAAGAAAATAAATAAATACATGGATAAATAAAGGTTACAGTGAAAGAAATTTGAACGAGAAAAGAAGAAATTTGAACGAGAAAAGAAGATATAATTTTAGAGAGAATAAAGTCCGGACTAATTTTAATTTTTTAGAGAGAGAAATGAAACTGATCTTAAAAAAATAAAAAAAATAGAAATACATAGAGATGAAAAATTTGAAGACATGGACAAATAATAATAAATATTCAAAATATGAAAATTTTAGAGAGAAAAAATATAAATTTTGTAGAGAGAAATTTAGAAAGAAACAAATTTTAGATTGAGAAATAACCTTTTTAGAGATAAATACAGGAAAGAGAAAAAGTTGAGTATCAGAAGAAAAAATCAGATTTTGAAAACAAAGACTATTTTTTATTTTATTTTTGAAAAACAAAAAGCAGAAAATCGAATTAGTTATTAAAAAACTAAAAACCAATGACTAAAAACTAAAAAGGAAATGGTTATCGGTGGCAAGTGTTTAAACTTTTATTTGTTTTTTTTTCAATTAAAAAAGAACATAAAAGTATAAGAAAAAAAATGTATTGAGAGTGAAATTCGCTAACTTATTTTGTAAGGATATAAATACACAATATTATAGTATTCTCTCTCTTTTTTGGGTGGGTCAAAGTTTATGGAACAATTGGATCATATAGAACATTTCTTCAACACGATATAGATTATGGAAATGACAATTTCTATTCCATTTTCTTTAATGATATATATTAAACATTATATTCTATTAATATGTATAATTATGTCTACTATTTCTGAAAGAATATCATATGTTATATTCTTTAAAAAATGTGTCTTTTTCCCAAACAATGGTTGTATTTTCCATAAATATATTTTGATCATCCACGTACAAGAACAAACATATGTCATTCTTTAATATATACACAGTATTTAATTTTCATACAAATACACGAGTTCGCTGATGGAAAAGAATTGGATTTTGAATTCGGGACCCTGGACATTTGACAAAGGTTTACTACTATTGGTCTCTCTTTCTGTCGGGGATCGGTCGGACACTTTGGCGTTTGCCCATTGCTCTTTCTGGGTGTAGGTTCACAATATCCCGTTTAATTGTTTGACCCGCGATGTGCTCTGCTATTGGAGATGCTATTGGTGTGGTTGAGGAGGTGGCAGGGGAGGACACCTTTTATTGGATTGGTCCGTTCGTTCGTGTTCGTAATATTCGCATTAATATTCGGCGGCCGTTAAGGCAGGGTGTGAAAATTTATACGTCTGCTGGGGCAGAGGTGTGGTGTCTGATTTGTTATGAGAGGCTGCCTGATTTTTGCTACTGTTGTGGCTAGATTGGGCATTCGCTAAAGGAATGTAGTGATCCGTCGCTTCCAATCGGTGCCTCTTCATACCAGTACAGTGATTAGGTCCCAGCCCGGCGGTCACCATGACGATCTTATTCTGGAATGCTCAGGGTTTGGGGTCTCCTCGGGCATTCTGGCGGCTACTCCAACTGATGCATTTACCTTGACCTCATGTTCTGTTCCTCTCCGAAACAAAATCCATTACGGCCCGAATGACGTATATTCGCCAGTAGTTGAATTTTGGAAACTGTTTCTGTATGGACTGTGTTGGGAAGAGCGGTGGTTTGTTCCTCCTTTGGTCTTCTGATGTGTCCTTCAGCTTGAAAATTCACATTGATGGGTGGCTTGATTGGCAAGGTGATAATTGGCGTTTTATAGGTTTCTATGGGTTTCGAGAGGCCGATTTGAAGCATCAGTCGTGGTCCTTATTAAGTCAACTCCGTGGGAGTGATGGCCTTGGCTTATTGAAGGTGACTTCAATGAGGTCTTAAGCAATGATGAGAAGTTTGAGGTCGAGCACGGGCTGATAGTGATATTTTTACGTTCCAGCAGGTAGTTCATGACCGTGGTTTATTGGATACGAGTTATCGGGGGACCATCTATACATGAATCAATTGTAGGTCGAGGGCCGCTTCTTTGCAGGAACGTCTCAATCCGGTTTTTTGTAATCTGGCATGGCAATCTCTGTATTCGTCTCATTCTGTTGACCATATGGATTATTATAAATCGGATCATCACCTGACGAAACTCGTTTTTACTAAGCATCTAATCATTGGCCGATCTAGACATCACCGTATCCGGCGGTTTGAGGACACATGGTTGCATCATGCGGACTGCACTGAGATAGTGGCTAACGAGTGGTCTTTTCCACTATGGTAATTCGTATCCAACTGACATTGCTCGGAAAACCCATCGATGTATGCAGAGGTTGTGGACCTGGGGCTCATCAAAAGTTGGCAGGTATTCGGCCCGAAGTCGGGCTGCAACGGCTCGGGTGCAGGATGCTATTGCAGCTCATCCTTTTTAACCTTCCCGTGATTCTGTTTTTCAGTAGAAGCGCATCTTAAATATCCTGTTGGAAGAAGAACAATATTGGAAGCAACGATCTAGGGAGCAGTTGTTGTAGTGGGGGACAAAAATACACGTTGGTTTAACAATCGAGCCTCTTTTCTTAGAAAAAACAAATTGTATTTTGGGCCTGACTGATATTTCTGGGCAGTGGTGTACCGATCGTGGGACAATGGTGGACCTAATCTCTAACTATTTTTCTACTATACTCTCTTCGGGCCCCCCTTCTGATGAGGATTTCATGGTGATTCTGGCCGATGTTAACTGCTGAGTGATAACTCTTCTAAAGAGAGTTAATTGTGCCTAAAAGTTGCATATAATAGCTAAAGATAGTCTTATCTAGCCCCCAAATATTCAATGAATGTGCCTAATTTAGAATATAAATCAATGTTCGCATATGACTAAGAGTTTAATGTTAGCGTTCGTTTAAATAATCTGATTTTGAGCATTTTGCTGCAGCTTTGATGATGCTACAGCATCGGTTCCAGAACATACAAAAAGCAGCAAGCTAGCAGTGAAAAACTTCTCAACAGCATTTACCACAGTAATTGGAGGTTTCACGTGAGAGTGAAAGCTGGGTCCCACAGGACTGGTTTTGTTGCCCTAAAATCGGAAGGGGGTATAAATGCAAACAATAGAAGAAGCCTCCACATACACCAAGATAATTCCCTTGTTCATTCTTGAAGGAATCAACCCTCACTCTAAGAAAACCTCTCCAACCGTTAGAGAAAGTCAAGAGGAGAAGAAGACTCATATCAGTAGCTGAGAAGAGGCCGAGAACTCCTATTGGGAGCTGATATTCAGCTCATTCTCTTCATTTCTAGCATCTTTGTATTAATTTAATTCCTACATTTTTTAATCTTCTTATGGTGTTGTCTAGCTAATCATCTCGTGTAAGGGGGAGATGTTGTGAACTCATTTTCTGGGTTTGAACTTTGTTGTTTTGCAAAAATGATAGTATGCTTTGAGTTGAAGTTGTTTTATCACTCTATTTTTGATGTGCTTGATCACCATGTTGAAATAGCTCTTTGATAACTTTTGAAAAAATGTATTAAGGAGCAAAAAACTTCATCTCGAGCTACAGTCTACTTGAGTTTAGAGTGTGGTGACTTAGGGATAAGCATCGCCTGGCTTGGTCATATGCATATATGTTGTTATTGTTTGTCTATGAATTTTAATGGTAGAAAATCTGGGGTGTTTGGAAGAACATATTGTCTATTTGACCACTGCATTTACTCCATTAATACTGCAGCATAAGATAGGGTGGCCCAAAAAGAGTCGACGTCCTCCCCTTTACGCCCTTATTTCCATAAGAACTTACTTAGCGATAGTGGATGTTTGTTAACTCTAGCGAAAACTTTACTCGTGATTGATATAAGAAAAATATTTGAACAGCTTTTGTTTCAATATTTTTAGCTATTATTTGGAAGAAAAACTTATTGGTGTATTGCATTGATTTCTTAAGTGAATATTGGGTGTTAGGGCATTTAGTCTCTGTGGATTCGAACTTTTTATTACTTGCTGCGACGATTGTGTACACTTGCACATATAAGAATTGGTAGCATAATCTGTGGACAACACTGAGTTGATGAGGCAATGAACAGGGATCTGACCCGACCGTTTCGAAAAGAGGACATATTAACTGCGCTCAAACAGATCCACCCTCATAAAGCATTAGGGCCGAATGGGCTTCCTGGGTCGTTCTTTTGGAGCCATTGGGCGACCCTAGGTCTTGATATTGTTCGATGCTGTCTAGATGTACTGAATGAAGGAGTTTCGTCGGGGCTCATTAACGAGACTTTGCTTGTTCTGATTCCAAAGGTGCGTCAGCCTAAGTTTGTTTATTATTTTAGGCCGATTTCTACCTGTAATGTTGTTTATAAACTTATCTATAAGGCGATAGTGAACTGAATGAAGCGGGTACTTAATATCATTATCTTGCTGACACAGAGCGCTTTTATTCCAGGTTGGTGTGTCGTGGATAATACAATTTTGGGGAATGAGTGTATCCATGCCCTTAAGAACCGTCGAGTTGGGAATGTTAGTTGGGTCGCGCTCAAGTTAGATATGAGCAAGGCTTATGACAGAGTTGAATGGTCGTTTCTGGAGCATATTATGCTTAAATTGGGTTTCGCCAGTGAATGGGTCAAGTTGATAATGTGGTGCATCAGTTCAGTTTCATACTCTTTCAATCTAAATGGTAATCGTTTGGGCCACATTGTTCCTAGTCACGGTATTCGGCCAGGGGACCCTTTATCTCTTTATCTGTTTTTGGTGTGTGTTGAAGGATTATCCTGTCTTCTTCAAGGTGCTGAACGTCGGCGGGCTATTTCCGATCTGTCAGTTGCAAGGTACTGTCCCCCTATCTCCCATCTTTTCTTTACTGATAATAGTCTTCTCTTTTTCAAAGTTAGAATGGCAGAAGGGGCTGCTATTCAAGCAGCGGTGCAATGGTATGAAAGGGCCTCTGGGCAAACGATTAATTTTGACAAATGAGTTATCTCTTTTAGTCCCAACACTCGACGGATAGTCAAGTCGAGCCTTGGTTCTCTACTTGGGGTCCGATTTTCTCATTGCCATGAGCAGTATTTGGGGCTCCCCTCTTTTATGCCTAAGAATAGGCGGAATAGGCTGGGTTTCATTAAGGATCGTGTTTTGAGCCAACTTCAAGGTTTGAAAGGTCGCCTTTTTTCATTGGTGGTAAGGAAATTTTGTTGAAAGCAGTGGTCCAATCTATTATGTGTTATACAATGAATTGTTTTCATCTTCCGAAAGCTTTGATTTAGGATTTGCACCAACTGATGGCCCATTTCTGGTGGAATGGGGTGGATGGGAATCGTTGTATTCACAAGGTCAACTGGTCAAATATGTGTAGGCCAACATATCTCGGTGGAATGAGGTTTCGAGATTTGGAGTTGCTTAGCAAATCTTTACTGGCTAAACAGGGTTGGCGTTTGTTGCGTGATCCATCCTCTCTACTTGCCTGAGTTTTGAAGGGGCGTTATTTTCCACATGGGTCGTTCTTGGAGGTCCGGCTTGACTGGAATCTGTCATTTATTTGGCGAAGCCTTTTATGGGGTCACTTGCTTTTACAATTGGGTTCTAGGTGGCGTGTAGTAATGGTGAACCTCTCGGGATGCTGCTCTCTAGGTTCAGTCCGCGCACCGCCTGCCACCTAGGACGCGGGTTTGAGACTTACTTACAGATTCGGGAGGTTGGAATGAACGGTTGATAGGGATCATTTCAATGCTGACGAGGCCTGGTTAAATCTGGTTATCCCCTTGGCCTCATCAAGAGGCTCGGATCAACTGATATGACATTTTAATAAGTTGGGAATTTTTCGGTTAAAAGTGGCTATATGGTGGCCCAATGTCAGTTTCTTCACTCTTGGTCCTCTTCTTCTTCCTTGACTAGTTGATACACTGGTGGAAGAGGGTTTGGAAAATGCGTGTTCCAAGCAAGGTGAAGATTCTCGTGTGGCGTCTTTGTCAAGATCGACTTCCTACGTGTTCAGCGCTTATTCGACGGGGTGTTTCTATTCCCAATTGTTGTTTGTTATGTTGTTTGTTGGGGAGATGTATTGCATCTGTTTTGGTCTTGTGATGTGGTTCAATCTTTTTGGATTCTTTCGAAGTTCGCTCCATATCTCCATCGGCGACCTTTACCGGATATGTTTTTTCTTTTTGCCGATTTATAGGATGTACTTTCTCTCACTGATTTTGAGGAGCTCTTAGTTTTCTTGTGGGCTATTTGGAATTACCGAAATCGTGTCCGTATGTTGGGTCAACGGTTCGTGGTATCACTCGGGTGTTGGATGTCTGATTATATATATTCTTATCGGTCGGCAAATCTTTGGCGGTTTAGTGGGGCAGAACCTGCTCTTTGTGATTGTCAGTTATGTCGCTGGCAGCCACCTCAAGATGGCTGGTTTAAGGTGAACACGGATGCTGGGTTTTTTGCGGGTTTGCATCGTGGCGGGATTGGGGTGGCTATTCGGGATGCTGTAGGTCATCTTCTTTTGGCAGCTACTTCATCCCTTCCCCATTGTGCTTTGGTCGATTTGGCGGAGGCTCAGACTCTTTTTTGTGGCCTCCATTTGGCTTGTGAGGCAAGTTTTCATCCCAATCTTTCTAGAGTCGGACTCCTTGCGATGTTTTCGGTCTCTCACTTAGGATACCGAGGACTTATCTGAGGTGGGGTGTCTCCTTAGTGAGATACGCATGCATTGCTCTTTCTCAGATCTGGTTTGCTTCTCCTTCACGGTGCCGTAGCTCACAAATTGGCGCAAATGACAGTTGTCCGGTAGCATGATCACATTTGGATTGAGGAGCTTCCATATGAAATTTCCTCTACTGATTGTTATGTTTCCCTTTCTTAATTGCATTTTATAGCACTTGTAGAAATATATATATATATATATATATATATATTTCTGCAAATCTAAAATATATGCAATTAATTAGATTTGTTTTGTTATATACGAAAACATTCCGTGATGAAAAGATACTATTTATTTTCACTAATTTTATTGTTTTTTATTTTTTAGTCCAATAAAAAAGATCAGAAAATAAAAACTTTAAAACAAACTCTTGTTCATAATTTTAACTCTCCACCCATAGATGCTCCCCCAAAATCATGACATTTAAGTTAATTGTGGATCCTTCTTTTTTTTTTTTTTTAAACAAGATTTCATTAATAAGTTTAGTTTGCCACAAACAAGATTTCATTAATCGTTGTCTTTATTATCATGTTTTTTTTTTTTGTTAAACTACCAAACCATCTATTTTTTCTTTTTTATTTCCGCACCACGTACCTTTCTCAATGCTTTTGGGTCCTTTTCTGACGCCAAAAAGCATCGGGAACACTGAAAAATCTTGTAGTGTAGGGATGCTCGAAATCTCAAATCCACATAATTATCATAAACACATTAATTTATTGGATTTTATAATTAAAAAATACTAAAATAAATTTATTTTTATTCTTAATAAAATAATCTTTTTGAGTACTTCTTAATAAAATAAATTGTTAGAAGTAATGAAATAAAAATAATAAACTAACCAATCTGGATTACCAAATAGAATACTTTTAATAGTTAAAAAGTGCTTATGTGAGAGTAGTGTTAACTATTAAGTTGGGTGACCAACGACTTGGCAAGTCTTCGTGTTGCCTCTCTTCTAATTTTTTATTTTTTTTTCTCCATAGATTTTCTTTTAAATTTAGCCTAACTTTCTCTTTCTTCCAATATATTTTATGACTCTTAAAATTTCTCTCCATCGGTCCCACTCAGATGGATATGTTGCCTAATGAGACTTCGGTAGGCCCCACCAGCCTCACGACCTCAAGATGGTATGCTTCACTACTTACTCTACAATCGGCTCGTCTCAAGGTTCTCACATGTATTTACTCTCTCCCGAATAGCTGGTGTCCATTGGGGTCATGTCGGTCCACATGGCATAAATGGAAACTGTGTGCATTCCATGTTGGGTTTGATCGTACCAGTTGTTACGTGCAATGTATGAACGTTGTGCAAGTATACACCTATCGAGTGATGAAAAGATCGTACCCACAGAGATTTATTAACTAAACACTTCAATAATCACTCAAGTAAGAGAAACAAGTAAAAGATGGGGGAGGTGGAGTGGGGGTGTTGTTTCCCTCTTGCTCTAGTGTTACCAAATTGGGTATCTTCCCAGATTACCTAGATTTTTAACTCTATTCCAAACACTATTTAGACCAAGGTGAGTCTTATTCATATATATTCACACTCTATACTCAAATGTAGATCTAACACAAGTTAAAGTCACTCCCTCTCTGATGTACTCAACCTACCACAAGTGGCTTAAGCAACCCTTGTAAGAACAAGCACCTCCTAAACACACACGGTAACACCTAGTACACACACAAAGAATCACCCAAGGGGAAGAAGAAGGGACTTAGCTTGAAGGTCAAGGCTTTGGATGAATAGAACTTGTTCTAGATCCAAAGTGAAACATTCCACAAGTTTGATGACCAACCTAAATTTGCATGTTTCAAGAGTTTTGTGCAACTAGATCAAGAAGCACCAATGCTCATGGTTTTGGGAGCAAAGAGGAAAACTCAATGGTTATTTTCATTCATCAATAATTCACCCCTCAAATGTACAAGAAGAAGTCTATTTATAGGCATCTTGAATTTCCCTAAAATAAAAGGAAAATGACTTTAACTAAACATAGACTAAACTAATTACAAAGGGACTTAACTAAGTTACATAAACCTAAAGTTGGCTCTAAGAGCTATTACATAAATTTTACATTAAATCCAAAAGAAGGTTTCAATTCTAATTACATGAAAACACTAATTTTAAATAACCCCTAAAAGTTAGAGATCTCATGTTTTGTGTTTTCATGTTCCTTTGAAGTTTCTTTCTCCACTTATTCTCCTTCCTCATGAAGCTTGATAATCCACATGTTGAAGTGGAGATCCTCTTCTTCATCGGTTAGCCCTCATGGCATGATGTGCGTTGCTTGAAGCATATCACTCTCTATTACAATCTCCCAAAAGTAATAAAGAGTTCATTCAACATGGTGATCAAACATATTGAATTTATAAAAACAGCAACAACTTTGTATACCAAAAATCAATGTTCACAGTAAAAGATCACAACCCCTTTTAAGTTTTTAGCTACTCAATGCGATAACAAAAAGGGAGAGAGAAGGGAACACAAAGCCCATAAGCTACGGAATATAAAAGGAGAAAGAAGGGAAGAAATCATTAAAAACACTGAAACTATAGCAACTTTCTTCGCACTACTCATGAATTTAAAATAGAAAAGAATCAATTAGCTCTTACACTAAAACTAAGGTGCTTTGTTGACATAAACCCAAAAACTTCATTCTACATTTTCCTTTGAAAGTTAGAAATTCCCCCAACTCTTTTCTTAAACTGCCTTCCTCTGACCTCTTTTTATAACTTGCTATAGACTTAACTAGATAGCTATAGACTACTAGTCCTTCCTGATCCTGCAACTTCTTTTTTTGTTTTTTTTTTCTATTTTAGCTGAATTACAGAGCCAGAAAGTAAATAGCTGTATTACAAGGACACAAAGTGTGTTCATAGGTGCTAGAAGAGTATCCCACGCCCTAAACTTAAAAGTGAGTATTGTCATCCATGCGAAAAATGCTACTAGCCTAAGCATTTGAGTGACCAAGGACAAGACTGCCCAAACTTAAGGTTAAAATAGTCTACAGAAGGTTGATATACAGATTAGTCTTGAGATTGAAGGTGCAAAAGAGTGTCACATGTAGCAATAAGTTCTACGTCATTAACTTGTTGGCGATGGAAAATCATTGGCCCGAAATTTGCTAAGGTTAAATTTCTATGACCTCTAGGGGATACTAATAGAATAATTCTAAGCCTTATGCTACTTAAAAACACCTTAGTAATTGAGCAAGAACTTTCATTATCCTAAACTGGTCATTCAACATAAACAGATTCAGAAATTTGCTATACGGACCAGTCATCAATAGACGAATAGTTTGAAGCAATTAGGCATGCATCAAAAGCCTAACCAAAAAACTCATTATCAGACTTCTCGTTCATTCATTCAAATAGGCATACAAGAGGTGCAGCTGATCTAAAGAAATACTAACCTAGGTAATCCTAAGGCTGTAAAATAAACAAACCTGAACTAAATACTGAAGTCAGAACAACATGAAAACAGATAGAAAAAATTAAAATTGCAAGGAATAACAAAATTCAGACAGGGGTAACCAACTCCCCTTGTTCACTCTTCTCCTTCTTCGTCTTCTTCATCTGTAGAGCTACTCGTGGGTTTGCGGTAAAGTGGAGCCTCCGGTGGTAAAAAAACGCCGGTAACTATTTGAATGACTAAACAAGCTAACGGACTGAACCCTACCAATTACTTGGAATTTTCCTTTGCTAAAGGTCTTTTCTACACCAATTTTCTTAAATTTTTGCTAGTACATTGACGGAGCTTATCACACTTGTTATTTTGCTTTATTCCACCTAGTATTTTATTTACAGCTTGTTATCAACAAGTTGGTGGAGCCTCAATCAACTCCCTCCCCACTGCTCCAGTTAGTTATAAGCAAGGTTTTAAAATATGAAGGGAAACATCGATAAAATGTTGATGTCGATGAATATTTCTGTAAAAGTTAGAGAAATTAAAAAATTTTAAAAAATACTTAAATTAACAAATAAATATTTTTCTACTTTTGAATAAGTTAAATATAATTAAAATTAATATTATTTATATATTAGAGACATTTTGTTGATATTTTTTATATTTTGTTGATTTTTTTTGGAACTATGATGGAAATGTCGATGCCGAACCATAGAAACATGGATATGTCGATAGAAATGTCGACGTGTCGATGGATATTTAGAACCATGGTTATGAGGAAAATTCCATAAATAGATATTTTTCTTCTCTGAATTAGGATTATGTGAGTTGAAATCAAGTATCCATGCCCTTGAAGATTATCTGTAAAGGCCACCGATATAAGATATGAGAAAAGCAGTGATGAGTTGCGATCATGAGATGATAGTCTCTTCTTCAGTTAATGATCAAAGAGAGAGGCATGCACATACAAAAATAGAGATCAAACTACTATTTAAGCTAACCAACCGAAACTAATTACAAAATGAATAAATTTTGATGTATTTAAATACCAATGTACTGTATGTTAAGACTAATCAATAGTATATGGTTAGAGAAGTTGCTATTAATCTGTAACAACCTGAGAGAAGTTAGCTTTCTGTTACAAGAGCTATGTGGCTATATATTTGTAATCAGATTTAGATTCAAAGAAAAGAAAAAAAAAGAAGTCTAAATCTATAGTATCTTTCTTGATTACCTTCTGAATTTTGTCTCGGTATCAGAGTCACTTCAAGTCAAACGACTAAAAGCTCCTGGGAATACTTCAAGATGAGTAAGTGGTGGAAGAAAACTTTGAAGCTTCAACACATCAAAACACACAGATTATCAATCCAGGGAACAAGATCAATACGGTAAAACTGAATGACAGCAATTACTTATTATGGAAATTTCAAGTTCGTGCGGCTCTTGAAGGGAATGGACTTGAAGAATTTGTAGATGAAGACGGAGAATTACCTTCGAAATTTCTTACCGTCACAGAAGGAGATGCATCAGTTCAGAAAATTAATCCCGCTTATACTCGGTGGAATCGCCAAGACAGATTGATCACATCTTGGCTCCTGGGTTCCATGGCTGAAGAAATCCTTGCTGATTTACTTCATTGTTCAACTGCAAAAGAAATCTGGGTAAGTCTTCAACAAATGTTTGCAACACAGAACTTGACAAAGGTAATGCAACTTAAGACCCAATTACAGAATTTAAGAAAGGGTGGATTATCTCTAAAAGAATATATAAGGCAGATCAAGAATTTAGTTGATTCTTTGAAAGCTGCTGGGAAATCTATGAATACCGAAGATCATATTATGCATATTTTATCTGGATTAGGGTCTGAATATGAATCAACTGTATCTGTTATCACAGTCAAGAAAGGTCCACTAACGATTCAAGATGTTACAGCCCTACTACTATCACATCAAAGACGAATTGAGAAAGAAATTAGTGCAGCAAAAGATGTAACTCTACCTTCTGCATCTATAAATCTTGCTCATCAACAATTTGGTCAGAATAATCAGAACAATTCAGTGTCATATAATTCTAATGACAATCACAGATATCAGCAACACTATTCGAATGATAACAATAGAGGTCGTGGGAGATTCCACCGCAATGGAGGAAGACGGTGGAATTCAAGGAACAAAATCCAATGTCAAATCTGTCATAGATTTGGACACACAGCAGATAGATACTACTTTCGTAACTCGTCTGTACAACAACAGAATCAGTATTCAACAAGATATTTTCAATCAAGTTCCCCATATCATCAACAACAGAATGCTGCAGCAATGCTAGTCTCCTCTGATATAAACAAAGATACCAATTGGTATCCAGATTCTGGAGCAACAAACCATGTTACACATGATTTGGGCAACCTTTCTCTCTGCAATGAAGTAGCTAGTGGACAACATATCAATACAGCTAATGGTGCAGGTTTGGAAATTACTCACTCTGGCTAGACTTCTTTTCTTACCCCTACCAAACACACTTTTCATTTACAAAATCTTCTTCATGTACCTTCAGTAACCAAAAATCTCCTTAGCGTTAGCTAATTTGCAAAAGATAATCATGTTTATTTTGAATTTCATCCTTCTTTTTTGTCTTGTCAAGGATCAAGTCACTGGTACAATTCTACTCCAAGGGAAACTCCATGATGGATTATACACTTTTCAACTGAATGCATCGTCCTCTAGAGGTTCCACATCTTCTGTTGGTCGTTCATTGTCCAGGAATCAAATTACTGTCTTCTATGTCTTCCAATTGTCCCTCTGCTGATTTGTGGCATCAAAGGTTGGGACATCCATCCTCTGTTATTGTTTCTTATGTGCTTAAGAAATGTACTACTGCACCTATCAATAAAACTGTATCTTTCTGCAATTCTTGTGCTCTTGGCAAGACTCACTCTCTTCCTTTCTCACCATCTACTACTACCTATACAAAGCCTCTCCAATTAATTGTTTTTGACCTTTGGGGTCCTGCCCACAAATTATCACGAAATGGTTATAGATACTACATCAGCTTCATTCATGTTTTTTTCACGATACACTTGGATATATTTTCTTGAAAATAAATCCCAAGCTTTTTCTGCTTTTCTACAATTCAAAACTCACATTGAAAAACTATTAGGACTCCAAATTCCTTGTTTTCAATCCGATGGCGGAGGAGAATTCAAAACCTTCACTCCATACCTCAAGTCCCATGGAATTGCACATAAATTTACATGTCCGTACACATCCCAACAAAACGGGATTGCTGAAAGAAAACATCGTCATATTTTTGATGTTGGTCTCACCCTCCTCTCACATTCATTTTTACCTCTAGAATTCTGGGATGATGCATTCTATACTGGTGTTTACCTCATCAATCGATTGCCTACTTTATGTCTTGAATGGATTAGTCCCTTGGAGAAACTTTTTACTCTATCCCCTGACTATTTGACTTTTGGCTGTCGATGTTATCCTTGCTTGAGACCTTATAATGACCATAAACTTCAATTCCGCTCTACTCCATGTAACTTCTTAGGATATAGCAATATACACAAAGGGTATAAATGTCTCTCTACCACTGGCCGCATCTACATTTCCAGAAATGTCACCTTTGATGAAACTAATTTCCCTTTCTCTGCGACTACGTCTGTTCCTCAACCTTTTCAATCCACCACAATCCCTTCCACTTTATCTCATGTTCCATATACTACTCCTTTGTCTTCCCCTGATCCCACAAATCCTGCCCCCACCCCTCTACCTCTCACTCATCCCACATCCCCACTATCTTTACCCAACAGCACCTCACCTATTCAACTTCCCTCTTCACCCATTCAATCAAACCAACCTATCTCACCCCCTTCTTCTACTTCCACACCAGAGGCATCTCCACCAGTGTTTATACCTTCTTCTCCTAATACTATATTACAGAATCCTCATCCTATGACTACACGTGCTAAAAATGGCATTTTTAGGCCAAAAATTTATCTTGCAGACTATAAAGAAGTCGAGCCTTCCTCGGCAAAAGAGGCTCTCAAATATCCCCATTGGAAAGCAGCTATGGAAGAAGAGTATAATGCTTTGTTGAAAAATGGTACATGGACACTGACTTCTCCCCCTCCTGATAAGAAGATCGTCGGTTGCAAATGGGTCTTCTGAATAAAGCGTAATACAGATGGATCAGTCGCTCGGTATAAAGCCCATCTTGTTGCAAAAGGTTTTCATCAAACAGCTGCCATTGACTATCAGGAAACATTTAGTCCTGTGGTGAAACATGTGACAATCCGCGTTCTCCTTACTTTGGCTATTACATTTGGTTGGGACTTACGCCAAATAGACATCAACAATGCCTTCCTCCATGGCATTCTCCATGACTCAGTTCATATGGAACAACCACCTGGTTTCATAGCCCCTGGTTCTGGTACTATGGTTTGTAAACTTCACAAAGCTTTATATGGCCTGAAGCAAGCTCCCCCAGCATGGTTTGAAAGGCTTAGCTCCTATCTTGTTTCACTCGGTTTTAGACATTCACGGGCTGATCCGTCACTGATGTATCAATTCAAAGATGGCAGGTGTTGCTATGTTCTCATCTATGTCGATGACATCGTCATTACTGGGAACTCGCCTACTGCCATTCAGCATCTTATTAAATCTTTACATGGTAAATTCTCTCTTAAGGATTTGGGTAAATTGGGATATTTTCTTAGCATTGAAGTATCATATCCATCCAAGGGCGAAATCTATCTATCCCAGGCAAAGTATATTACTAATTTGTTGCAGAAAGCAAATATGTTAGAGTCCAACAGCATTGCCACTCCTATGATCAGTGGCTCCATAACCTCTGCTTTTCAAGGTGAATCTCTTCCGGATCCTTTCCAATACAGAAGCGTTGTCGGTGCACTGCAGTACGTCACCTTGACTCGACCAAAACTTGCCTATTGTGTCAATAAGGTGTGCCAATTTATGCACAACCTAACTCACATTCACTGACAAATGGTAAAACGGATACTTCGTTACCTAAAGGGCACTTATGACCATGGTTTACTGCTGTCCCACTCGTCTGATCTACGTCTTCAGGCTTTCTCTGATGCCGATTGGGCATCTGACCCCGATGACCGCAAGTCCACTTCAGGGTTCTGCATCTTCTTTGGTGGAAATCCAATATCCTGGGGTTCTAAGAAACAACCTGTTATCTCACGATCCAGTACTGAGGCTGAATATAGGTCACTTGCTCTATCTGCTTCTGAACTCATCTGGCTTCGCACACTATTTGCTGAGCTTCGGTTTCCTCTGCTTCATCCACCAATTTTGTGGTGTGATAATCTTAGTGCCGTACATCTCAGTGCAAATCCAATCCTCCATTCTCGCACTAAACACGTTGAAATTGACATTTACTTTGTCCGCGATATGGTTCTCTCTAATCAACTTCGTGTTCAACATCTTCCCTCGTCTGCCCAAATTGCGGACATACTGACCAAGCCACTGTCCTCTGCCTCTTTTCATCTTCTGAAGTCCAAGCTCAATGTTCGGCCTGCCTCCTCCATTGGCTTGAGGGGGGGTGTTAAGACTAATCACTAGTATATGGTTAGAGAAGTTGCTATTAATCTGTAACAACCTGAGATAAGTTAGCTTTCTATTACAAGAGCTATGTGGCTATATATTTGTAATCAGATTTAGATTCAAAGAAAAGAAAAAAAAGAAGTCTAAATCTATAATATCTTTCTTAGATTACCTTCTGAATTTTGTCACTGTACAGAGTAAGCATAGTTCAATAATAAAGATTCTCTTCTCTCAATTAGCATTCATGGTGGAAGAAGAAATAGAAACACATGTACGAGTAAAACTTGATGTATATAAACACCAATGTAGTCTGCATAGTAAGTGAAGTTCAATAATAAAGATTCTCTTCTATCAGTGTGTTTATCCTCTAATTCTTTATGTATCAGTATGTTTATCCTCTAATTCTTTCTCAAACAAAAAAGTAAACTAAATTGAAACTACAGTTTCACATAAAAAAATGAAAAAAATTTACCTGAAGAACACCTCAGAGTGAAACTTGGAGGTCTTGAATGTGAACCAGGCAAGCAAAACAGTGTACAAAAAGGAGTTCATATTGGAGGGAAAGTCTTCTTCTACCAATTGTAAGAGCTCTCTTGCTATAAGTAAGAAAATAGGGTTCACGTAAAAACAAAAGGGAGAAGAAAAACATGTTTGGTTTTTAGTTCAAGTTCAGCAAACTCCTGCAAAATCCTTGACTTCAATTATTTCGTCTCTCTCTTATTTTCTAATTTCCTTTGTCACATTAAGAAAGAACTAGAACCCTTGGAGGGAGTTGGAATAACATGAACATTTAAAAAATGGTTTGAAAATTTTAATATGTATTTTCTAAAAGAACCATATTTATTTTTTATAATTTCTTAACAAAAATTAATAGATATATATATATGTGCTCACGCGTAAACCCATACCACTGTATAATTCAAGCCCTCAAAACAAACCCCATGCCACTGTATAATTCAGGTAGCAACGCAAGCCCTCAAAACTCAAAACCCATACCACTGTATAATTCAGGTAGCGACATAAGCCCTCAAAACTCAAAACCCACCAACACAAAGAAAAATAAGAAAACATGTATGTATGTGTACTAAAGCACCCTCCCTTGAGAAAAATTGGTTCTTCCAAACCTTGAAGCACCTTCCAAATCCAATCTTTCACAAAATGGAAGTCATTTTGCTTGCTCCCTAGAAATCACCGAAGGCAAGCCTAAAAAGAACTAAACTGTCCACTAGCCACACCTTAAGCATATATTGGAGATAAAGGTTGTCAGTGTTAGTTAATTTAGGTGGAATAAAAATAATTGTATTCCAATATATGTTTAAATAAGAAATACATGGCCCTCTTAAATAGAAGAGAGACTAAAAAACAATTAATATTTACAACTAATTTATAGCAAATATTCACAAATATTAAACCAACACTCCCCCTCAAGCTGGTTTAAAGATATCTTCTATTGCCAACTTATCAATCATCCTGTTAAATTGCACTTTTAGTAGTCCTTTTGTCAACACATCAGTAGTCTGATCTATTGTTGGGACATAAGAGATACAATATCAAACCAGTGTCAACCTTTTCCTTTATGAAATGTTTGTCAATTTCAATATGCTTAATCCTATCATGTTGAATTGGATTGTGGACTATAGAGATGGCAGCCTTGTTTTCACAATAAACTCGTATGGGTGCCTTCTGAAAGACTCTCAATTCTTCGAGTAACCTTTTTATTTATATTCCTTCACAAATACATGGGCTAAAGCTCTAAATGCTGCTTTAGTGCTGCTTCTGGCTACTACATTTTGTTTTTTACTTCGCCAAGTAACTAAGTTACCTCCAACAAATGAACAATAACCAGAAGTAGATCTTCTATATATCGTACTTCCTGCCCAATCAGCATCAGTATAAACTTCAACCTGCAAATGGTTGTGTTTTTTGAACAATATATCTTTTCCTGGAGTTCCTTTTAGATATCTTAAGATTCTATAGGAATCTTCAAAGTGAACTGTTCCTGGTGAGTGCATAAATTGGCTTACCATGCTCACTACAAAAGTAATATCTGGACGTTTGTGAGACAAGTAGATGAGTCTTCCCACAAGGCTTTGATATCGCTCTTCATCCTTTACTTCTCCTTCTTTTGTATTTTGCAATTTCAAATTAGGTTCAATAGGAGTCTCAGCTACCTTGCATCCAAGCAAACCTGTTTCTCCAATTAAATCAAGAATATATTTTCTTTGATTAACAAAGATACCTTTCTTAGATCTCGCAAATTCCATACCTAAGAAGTACTTTAATATTCCTAGGTCCTTAATTTGAAATTCATTTGCAAGTCTTTTCTTTAAAGTGACCAGTTCTACTTCATCATCACCTGTAAGCACAATGTCATCTATATAGACAATCAAAATTGCAGTTTTATTGTTTTCAGAACGTTTATCAAAGATGGTATGATCAGCTTGACTCTGAAGAAACCCATATATCATGACTACTTTACCAAATCGTTCAAACTATGCTCTTAGAGATTGTTTGAGTCCATATAGAGATTTCTTTAACCTTCATACTTTGTCCTTCCCAAAATTAGCTTTAAAACTTGGTGGTAAACTCATAAATACTTCTTCTTCGAGATCTCCATTCAGAAAGGCATTTTTTACATCGAGTTGGTGAAGTGGCCAATCTAAATTTGCAGCTAGGGACAAAAGTATTCTAATGGAGTTGATTTTAGCTATAGGAGCAAAAGTTTTCTGATAATCAATCCCATAGGTTTGAGTAAATCCCTTTGCAACTAGTCTAGCTTTGTACCTTTCAACACTACCATCAGCATTACACTTGATTGTTAAAACCCATTTGCACCCCACAATTTTCTTATCTCTGGGCAAATCTACTATCTCTCATGTACAATTCTATTTTAGAGCATTCATCTCCTCCATAACCGCTAGTTTCCAATTTGGATCATTTAAGGCTTCTTGTAGGTTCCTTGGAATAAACAAGTTAGTTATCCTAGACATAAAAGCTTTATGACTACTTGAAAGTTTTTCATAAGAGATTAGTTTGCAAGACGATATTTGGTGCAAGTTCGAGTTCCTTTTCTTATGGCTATAGGAACATCAAGATCAGAAACAACAAATGAGACATTTTCAATATTTGGAGTGACAAGGATGGAAGATTGATTACCTGGAGTTTCAAAATGCCACTTTGAGTTTCAGATTGGGTCAGTCAGCTATCAGGTCCTCATTCGTTTGATTGAGCCTTCTTCTAGTATAAAACTTAAAATCGGGATTTAGACCAATTTAATCATTTAGTAGTAATTCTCCCCCTGAATGAGAATTTTCTACACTTGATATTGAAGGACTAATAATGCCAGAACTAGGACTAGTAAAGTTGGGACTTATAACATTAGGCAGAGGGACAGGCATATGCCAAAAATTATTATCCTCTAAATTTAGTTTCTCCCCCTGGAGATAATTTTGGGTAAACAAATGTTGATTTTTAAAAAAAGATACATCCATACTCACATATAACTTTGTTGTTTGAGAATCAAAAAGTTTATACCATTTTTTTCTAAAATCATAGCCCAAGAAAATGCATTTAATAGCCCTATGATCTAATTTTGACCGAAAAGGACTAGGAATATGCACATAAGTGGTACACCAAAAAACTTTGAGAGGTAAATAAGAGTTCAAATGAGTTGTTGGAAAATTTTCTTTCAAAACATTAAGAGGAGTTTTAAACTTCAAAACTTTAGTAGGCATCCGATTTATTAGGTAGGCAGCCATGATGACTGCTTCCCCAAAAAGTACTTAGGGACATTCATAGAAATTATGGCCCGACCAACCTCTAATAAATGCCTATTTACTTTGTTCAGCAATACCATTTTGTTGAGGAGTATCTCTACAAGTGGAGTGATGAACAATGCCTTTATTTTTCAAAAACTCACTCAAGTATTCATTGAAATATTCAGTTCCATTGTTAGAATGCAAGATACTAATTTTGGTTTGAAATTGAGTTTCAATCATATTGTAAAAACATTTGAAAACATCCTTCACATCAGATTTGCTTGACAATAAATAAACCCAAGACAAGCGAGTATGATCATCAATAAAAGTTACAAACCACCGTCTACCACTATGAGTTAAAACTTTAGAAGAATCTTAAACATCACTATGAATTAAATAGAATGGTTTGGAGGACGTGTAAGGTTTTGGAAAATATGTGGATCGATGATGTTTTGCAAAGATGAAATTTTCACAATGAAATTGAGAACAATCAAATCCTTTAAACAAATTTTGAAATATGAATTTGAGATAGAAGAAACTAGGATGTCCTAGCCTAAAATGCCAAAGTATAATCTGTTCTTTAATAGAGAGAGAACTGTTACTACTAAAGCACTGAGTTATTTTATTACTACCAGAAGGCTCATCAAAGTAGTAAACAACATCCAGCATCCTAGCACATCCAAAAGTCTTCCCCGAGGGTTGGTTCTTAAAAACACAGTGAGATGCATAAAAAGTAACAAGACAGTTAGAATCTTTAGAGAGTTTACTAACTAATAGAAGATTGCAGGTTAATTTAGGAACATGAAGAACCGATTGTAGAGTAATATTTTTTGTTAATTTAATGGTTCCTTTTCCTGCAATAGAAGAGAAACTGCCATCGACTGTCTTAATTTTTTCATTGCAATATGTAGGAGAGTATGATTCAAATATTTTAGAAGAACTAGTCATCTGGTCAGAAGCTCGGGAATCAATGATCCACGGAGATAAGTGAAGGCAAGAAAGTGTTGTAGGGTAATTACCTGTTTGTGCCAAGGAAATACAAAGATTACCAAATCATGAATTGGTCTCCAGCCATTGTGATAGATGCTCTCTATTAAATGTTCTTGAGTCAACAATAGCAATGTGAACTTGCTCCTGGTCACTTTCAGTTTCTTCAGCCATGATGGAAAAAACCAGTGTTAATTAAACAGATCATACCATAAATTGAGATATTATGGTGGAAATAATCATAGAACCAAGATTTGAACCAAACCAAACCAAGCTACTATCTCCTAAACTGAACTGAATGGATCGAACCAAACCGAACCAAACTAGGCGAACCAACCTGTTTCGCCTCAGCTTAATAGCTAGAAGGTAAGTGCAAGTGCACACTGACACAAGTAATAATCTGAAAATATTCCAAGTTCGTCTCCACAGGGACTAGTTTTCTTTTAAAATTGATTTTGTAAACTGCTTGAATGAGCAATCAAGTTTGGGAATAAAAATTGGTGGAATTGTTGGGAACATAAAAAAACACAAGAAAATAATAGAATTTAAAAGGTCAACCCCCTACTTCTGTTTAGTTCTAAAATGATGAATTCCACCTATCAAATGTGCCTGTAGGTACGCTCAATTTATGCAAACTGGTTCAACTCTTATTCCATACCGCTTTTGGTTTGTTTAGAAGTTTAGGCTAGTGTATACATATGTCTATGCAACTCTAGAATCCTAAATAAATCAAGTTCCAACTTACGTTTAATGGGTAAGAGAGCCTATGTCTAAGATCTTGTTTTAGTTCTTATTTCTCAGTAACTTCTCGTTTTACCTTGATGAGATGCGTTTGACTCTAACCTTCTTAGAATTAAATTCAAACTAGTGTGATTTAAACAAGTGGCCAACAAGAAAATCAACTGGATAAATTGTATCAATCAAGATAAGCAAAGAGAGCGTAATACGCCGTGCTCACTAATAGATGTAATTTAAATAGATGAACTAAACTCGTAGGAGGGTTGAAGAAACAATTTACCTACTCATGGAATTGAAAGAAATTAAAACAGAAGAGAAGATAACGAAAGAAAACATTTTAATTAGAATTGGAAAGAGAGTACAAAATGGAACAAATTGAATTGCAATAAAATAAACAAGAGTAATTGTAGAAAAATAATTGAAACAAAACTTAAATAAAAACTACAACACTAAAGTAGAAAGGAAAACAAAAGCATGAAAAATGAGATGTCTTGAAGTGATGCTTGGAAGTTTCTTTTATAGGCCATTGAGGTAACAAGATGTTGAGAAATGCATCGGAGGTTGGAACCATATGAGGTTGTAGAGATTTTAGGAACTAATAACAAATCTTGGACCAATTACTTGGTCAAAAGTTGTTATTCCCGTTTTGACAATCTAGGCATCGAATGTGGCTGAAGCATTATGAAGTTGGAACTTTCAAAGTAACTTGGCTGGCTCATTACTCTGGTAAGCTAGAAATTCTGGTCCTGCAATGTGTCTGACGCATTTTGATCATCAATCTTCACTTTTCCTTACAAAATAAGCATATTTACACAAATTAGCCTTCATTTACCTATAACTGAATTCCAAAGTCCCTAATCACAAATTATGCACATTTCCCCTAAATTATATGCATGAACATACATTTTCATCCCAAATAACCGTCAACTAAGCATTCAAACCTACCATTTTTAGCTTTTAATCAAGGCTTATCACAACCCGAAGCAAACCAAGTGCAAACCAACCCAACTAGGGTTTGTAGAGCAAGCCCACAAGCAACCCACGAAACGAACAGCAACAAAATACAATAGAATCGAATGTCTGCTGATCCCCGACCTCCCTTCAGCAACTGAAGCAACGTTGAAAACCGGTAGTAACGTATGCAGACGATATGATGACGTCCAGTGAAGTGGGTGGCAGCAACGGAATCTTAAATGACGTCATATGTGGACGGGGCAGCAGCGTCTGTCGAAGTGAAGTGGCAGCGACAAGATCTAAACGTACGGCAACCTCCGGACCTGAACAGTGGCAGATTTGGGCATTGACAACAAACGAACGGCCATCAACTCAGATATGGTGGAATAGGTTTTGTAATGCCCTGCATTACCTTTAATAGTATTTTCATGACATTATATTATTAATTTTTTTTTAGGTAAGCTAGTCAAATCTAATTAGCTTTATGCCAATAAACTTTAATCAATCCTAGTTAATAATTGTAGGCTTCTAATACTCTAACTAATTAAGCTCAAGTTAATTTTATTTACTTATTAAAAAGAAATTTACAACAAAATTTAGTGATTCATCTTATAAATGTTTAATTAATTATGTATGTTAATCAAAAATAAATATGCATAAGAGATTAATAAGATTAGCGAGATTAATTGTATTTAAGTAACAAAATTAACAATACTACTTTAGTAATTAGATAAATGTTGTGAAATATGGTAATTGTAATGGTAGCATTATTTGAGTATTTATAAAGTTTCATACATTTTATCCAAAGTTTTATTTTAAGGTAATTAACCAAGTAAAACCTCATATTACCTTTATTTTACTCTTTATTTTTCTACCAATTAAATTAACTTAATTGAGGGAATATAGAAAGTTTTACTTAACTTATAACCATGATTAGGCAATAGAACCCACCTTCCACTAACCATGATTAGACAATATAACCCACCTTCCACCCAAGAGACACATGTAGTAATTAAGTTAGTTAGGAAGACCAAAAAACACTAACAATCCCATTGGCCATGCATGAGGAGAGAGAAGAAGTTTGTTCCATCTTCCAAGATTCATGTTTGTTTCATCTTCCAAGTCATTCTCCTTAAGTTACCTATGTTTGTTTCATTCATTTTCCTCCAAGAACATTTCTAAACAAATCTGAAAATTTCCTCTCAATCATCTATCCTATGTTTTAAATCACACCTTAGAGGAGTTGTGGTTGCTTTTCCAAGTCCCTTCAAGGATCGTTCATTGCGGTTTTGTCTTTTCGGTAAGAACAGTTTCTTTTAGTCTAGTTTTGTAAGTAGATTTTTCCTAATAATTTTTATAGAACCTAAGCATGTTCATATCCATTTTCTAAGGTTTCCATCATCATTTCAAGCTCTCTTAGTTGCTGGACATTTTCTCTTTTTATTCTTTACGGTAGAGAGGAAAATGCACCAACGGTAAGCATCATTCTTCCTTGTGTAAATTATTTTAAGGGTTCATTATTAAGATAAAATAGGTACTGTTTAGGCCTTATTTTTGTTGATTTGAGATCTGAAAATCTGAATTTAAAAGGTCCTAAAAATGTTCATAAAATTCCTTCATAACAGTTTTTAACGGTTTATGTTATTTTCATAGTTTTAGCTTGTTTAGTATCAAATTTTGGATTGTTAATTCTGAATTTTTGAGACCATGACCAGCACCTTTAAACTAACCTAAAATATATTTGAATGTATTAAAATTGATTTCTACGATTAGTTTTACCTACGGTTTAAAATTGTGAAAACTAGCGCTATGTGTTTTCTCTATTTTTTTTTTGTAAATTTGCAAAATGAGTAAATTATTTTTATCGATATTATAGTATATAAATCAGAGGCTAATATGAAGATTTAAAATTACTTTTCACAAATTTATATATATATTTTATGATTATTATGGACTAGGTTAATTATTAAGGGATTTACACTAGTAGAATAGTGAACATATCTAGTTATGTGAACTTATTGGAGAAAGCTTAGTTTAGGTAATTGAGTCCTAATTTTAGTTGTGTTAATTGTTATTAGGAAGCTTTAAGGAATTTCCTTTAGTTTATGAAGTTCAGGTAAGTGGATTCTATCATAAGTTACCGCCTTGTATGTTTTGTTGTATTATTGTTTGATTGTGAGTGAATTATGTTATGTGTTGCATTGTTTTGTTATTGAATTATGTTATTCATGTTGCTTAAATATATTTTGTTATTGAATGGTGATTGTGGTTAAATTTTATGTATTACAAAGTATGTTGTGATTCTATAGCTTTCTCATGTCATTTTAAGTATGTTTAATAGCAAATCATGTTTAGGTAAAGCATGACATAATGTGTGATGCATTGCATTCGTAGTGAAGTTAGTAGTCTTATGTGTCATGGATTTAGGTAAGATTAATTTTATGCATGAAATACCCAAATTAAGCAGTTATGTTATGCAGCTAGATGTATGATATGACATGTATGGTTTCTGCTAAAGGCTGGGCCCTAGGAAACAAATTAGTTCATGTTAATGGTGTTTATGGGGGGTAATTACCCTATAAATATTACATGCGGAATTGACGGTTATGGTATGAGGTATTTCTGCATAGCATGCCGCCAAATTAAGGATTTAGATATGTAAGTTTATGCTAGGAAGCACAAGTATCTTAAGTTAAGTTGTTCGTTGGTTTATATGTTAGGTTGAGGTATGCATTCATATAAGCATGATGTGTGTGTTTGAGCATGAAAGGTTCCTTATGATGGGAACTACTTACTGGGTATTTTTTTATACTCATTCCATGTTGTTTCAATTTTTTTACAGATAGTTATATAGTTGACGGGAATAACGTCGAGGATGACCTGGGCATTGACGAGGAGGAGATATGAGACACAGTTGAATTTTATTTATAATCTATACTTTTAATTATGATTATACCACATTTTTACTTGTTTTATTTAAGGATAATAACTTTGTGATTTCCACTGCTAAAGATTTATAAGTTAAGTTTTATTAAGTTATCGTTTTCATTTTTAGATGAAAATACAAGTTTTTATCTTATTTATTTTAACGAAATTATGTTTTATGAGTAATTATCTCAATATTATATAATTAATGACATAAAAATTGGGGTCATTACAGGTTTGATCTGAACAGCACGCGCACAAAGGGATCTTCCGGAAGTAGGATGCACTGTTTGAAGGCGGTGACTAGGGTTCCGGTGGTGAGAGTGGTGGCGGCTGCTCAGCTCCTAGTGGCTAGGGCTTTTTTAAACCTAGCTTTGATACCAAGTTGATTTAGGTGGAATAAAAATAATTGTATTCCATTATATGATTAAGTAAGAAATACATAGCCTTCTTATATAGAAGAGAGGCTAAAAAACATAAAAGGAAATAAGGATAAATAAAATTAATATTTACAACTAATTTACAGCAAATATTCAAAAATATTAAACAAACATTGTTAATTTTATGGGAAAAGCTCACAATTGATTTGTCTAGATTAATGTTTTGACCCAAAAGCTTTTCGTATTCTAAAAGAATTCTCTTAATCATAAAGCTTTCTACAGGATCCGAGAGCCTACAGGTGTTCTGCAGAAGCCCCGATACTTTTCGGCGTCGTTGTACCTCGCCTGCCTCATGGCGTCATTGTAGGAACTAGCATAATCCACAAGATCAGTTGATCCATCGTATTTGTCGATTCGCAAGACCTTGAATCCCGTCGGTAGCTCTACAACAAGAATATTGGCTGTGAACGATTCTTGTGCTATTTATAAGGGTTCAGAGTGAGTAGTGGGTCCTTGATCCCTAGCCCCTGGTTTAGTTTTTACTCGGTTGAAGATTTCCTCCTTCATGCAGTCTAACTTCTCCAAGCTGATTCCAACATGGGACTCGTTCGGGTGGCTGGACATTTCAATGTTGGTTTAGGACTCTACGTTTGAGCTAGTCGCCCCTTGTCGGCTCTGACTTTTGTTGATCTTATCTCGCAAGCCGTTTGGGAGTCCAAGTGCCGCGAGGGGATCCTCCTTAGTGAGGCCCTCCCTTTGCGTGGCTTGGAGCCCTCCTTCAATCGTTTCTCCTTCGCCCCCGCTCCCGTTCAATGGTTGGGGGCTCTTCGGGTGCTATCGGTCAGGATCACATCGATCAGTTTGCAGCTTTGAGTGGTCATCTAGACGTACGATGCTTGCATTTCGCTCTGAAACCCGGAGCTCTTGCAGTGGGGATTTTCCACCTTTCACTTGTCTAGATGGCCGATGGGGCGAAGAGGGTTAATGGTGTCCCAGCTCTCCTGACCTTTTATGAGGCAAGAGCAGTCTAATGTGATCATATTTGACCCAATGCTCCATAATACCACCTACACCAACAATGAAGAGAAGCTTGAAGAAGGACCCACCAAGCGAAGAAGACTTCATTGGACCCCTCAACAAATTTTTACCATTTTGAAGGCCAATGAATAACGTACTAGGGTCAAGATGAAGCATGAAAGGGAAGATAAGCCAAGCGAGTGACCCCGCTTCAAGGACAAGCCCATCGAGAAGCCACCCATTCGCACGCACAGCCAAGCGCACACCACCGCACGCACGTGCTTCAGCCGAGCGTGCTGCCTTGCCCCGCAACCTTACAACGCGCCCCTTGCCCCACGGGTCTCAGCCCTGCTAACCTCACAGCGCATGCCCCATGTGGGTGCTGCATGCCCAAGCGCGCCCCGCCTACCTTTCACGCTAGCATGCCCACGCCTGCCCAGAGCCCCGGTGCTCCCCCGTCTGCCGCACACGCCTGCCCCCAGCGTCCGCGCCCCTTTGTCTGCCCTAGTGCCCTGCGCGCCACCCCTACCTGTCCGCGCGCCTCACTTCCCTACATGCCCATCAGCGCCCAGAGCCAGCGTCCTGTGTCCCGCTCTCTCGACAGCGCCCTGCGCCACCGCCCATGCGCGCGCCCACCAGTGCCACCTGCTCCCCGCGTGCACCAACGACCTCCCCCAGCTTGCCTTGCCGCCCACTCCATCCCACTTAAGGAAAAGATTTCCTTACTATTTTTCAAGTTTATTTTGTGAGATTTGATTTTGTTTTATTCTTTTGAATTATCAATTTTAAAATTCATCTTTAGGCAAATTTAGCATTTTTTAGAAATTTATCAATTTTTATTTCTCTTTTTAATTTTGTTATTTTCCTTAAAAGGCCATGGGCCTTAGCCTATAAATAGACTTTTACCCTCCATTTTTTGAAGCATCTTAGAACCTTTGAATTGAATAAAAATCGAAATTGTTTCTCACCCCTTTGCTGTGTGCAAAACCCCTCCCAAATATCGAATTCCTTTGTATGGTTGAACTTAGGTTTTCATATGTGCCCCTCAGAGCATGCTTGTTTAATTGGTCGCCAAACTCGTGGAGTGTTTCCAGCCTCGAGCATAGTGAGTATTCTGTGTACTCAAGGTAACGATTGCAAAGGTAATCCCTCTAACTCTTAGCCTTTCGGGTTGAACCAAATATATGATTGGATTCAAGTGGCTTGTGGCTCGAGTAGCTCAATACGCTTGGGTTGTCGTATATCACAATCGATGCCGCTTTGTCGACGGACTTATCGCGCTGACGCTCCTCGTCGACGGACTGTTTGAAAGATGATTCTTTATCAAATGTCATTCTGGAGACATCGTTTGACTTGAAAATGTCGTTCCCATAGACGGCGCAAATAATTGACGGAGATTTTTGGAGAGGTCCACGTGTCCCTCGGACAAGTAGCTTCTTCAAGGATCAAATGAGTCTACAACCAAAAAACTTGACGTCGGTGTGGTGTCCCACCTAATACACTCCAACGCTTAAGTTAGGAATCAGAGTAGAAAATAGGAAAAGATACCTTTAGGGCTTTAGTGACGAGTTTTTCACTGACTTTATAAAGGTGAGAGTCCTTCCCTTTTATAAGCTTGGATGACCGACCAGGAAGGACGACGGTTGGGATGGCGGCAGCGTGTCGCACTACGCCCCCCGACAATTAGTGAGTGGTGTCTCCGCTTGCAAGCCTATAACCTGTCGCCTATAGCTGTCTGGTTGCGGTGCTCGACGTGTTTCCCGTACTCAGGAGTGGAGGCACGTTTCTCTGCCACCACAGTGTATGACGGGTAATCGTTTGTGGTCCCACGCCTTGTAGTTGCTGACGCTTGTCTTGCTTGGCTTTACCCTCAACAATACTATTAGTTTGTATTTTCAATATTATAAGAAAAAAAACTAAAATAAATAGATAAATTTATATATTATATATTATATGAAAAATTATGAGCCCTACTGAAATTGTAGGCCTTAGGGGATTGCTTCACCGCCTATAGCTTAAGCTTTCCTTTGTTTTATGTTCCCTATCTTCTTCTCAAATCTCACTATTTGTAAATTTATGGCAAAATAAAAAATTTAGTTTTAAAATTCTACCTAATATTTTCCTAACACGTTTTTTAAGTTTTAGTTGTGCTTCGTATGTTTAAAAAAATTTTCAATTATAACGTTCCTACTCAGTAATAGCATTGAAATATCTTCATATCATGCGGAGATAGCTCAGTTGGGAGAGTGTCAGACTGAAGATCCACAAGAAAAATTTGAATGACGGATAAAAGACAAAGGAAAGCTAAAGAGGGGCTTATTATCTATTATACAAGATTTTGCAATATTTAATATTAATGATTTTTAAATCTTTTAAATACTTTACGGGGATTTAAATTTTGTCAATATTAATTGAAAATTATTGTGTTTCATGCATGAGCTAAAACACATGAGATTTTTCCTGTGGGAGAGGCCACAAGAAAAATTTGAATGACGGATAAAAGACAAAGGAAAGCTAAAGAGGGGCTTATTATCTATTATACAAGATTTTGCAATATTTAATATTAATGATTTTTAAATCTTTTAAATACTTTACGGGGATTTAAATTTTGTCAATATTAATTGAAAATTATTGTATTTTATGCATGAGCTAAAACAAGATATTCTTCTATTATCTAATTTGTGCAATTTATGATTATTGTTGATAATTGAAATAAGTGTTAAAAATGTTTTAAGCCTATTAGCTTGAAATTATAAAAGAACGAAACATGAGGTCTTGGAGTATGTCAATTTAAGTTATTTAATTAAGTTCGATTTCGTATTTTAAATTATTAAATTAGTGTGGTTATCGAGATACCATCATATAATTTTGAAAGGAAAACAATCCTCCTTATCTCTTTCATGTACGAGAAATCAAACCAAAGATGCATCAATAACTTACAAAGTATATTCAAGCGTATCAATAAAAATTCAAAGCTTCGAAAGGGGATATAAACACATTTGAATCTTGAAATATAAGATGGCAAAAATCTTCGCCCAAACTTCAAAATTACATTGTCCTCAAATGTCCAGATATAGCACAATAGAAAAGCATCGCAACATTCATCAAAATATTTCAAATTATTTTAATTATGAGCTAAACTCTTCTTTCAATCCCTCTGTAAAAATGTTTTATCCAGCGTTTTAAAAACAAATAAGTACAAGTACTGTTGTTGCATAGCACCGTTAACAATTCCCATTGATTCTTTAAAGTTGATAATTTAAGTAGTCAAACTAGCTTTAGCCTAATACTGAAGAGGTTAGGATAGAGTGGATTTTGTGGAGTTAATATGGAATGTAACTTAAAAATAAGTACATAAATAGACCCTAGATATAGGCTCTCTTATCAATATAACATAAAGATGGTTGACAAATATTTAGGACGTTAATTAACCATAGACATATGTGAGTAGTTAGCCTAATCTTTGAAACAACTAATGGCAATTTGTGATATGAGTCGAATCTAGTTTGATTTGTGTCACAGTGAAACTTGTTTCATTTGTTCACAACTAAGGTATGAAGCATGGGAGTTGTAGTCTAAATATTATTTCATTCATTTTTTGTTGCATTTCATTCCACATCACCATATTTTTGTAGACAAAATAACTGATGGGAGCTTTTCAAAAAATTAGTTCTTTAATAAAAGTCTCTATGGAGATGAACCCGAAATATTATTTTCTTGCGCGTGCACTTGCATTAACCTCTCATCGATTAAGGTAGAGGTGCAACAACATGTATGTGCCGCCGGCCTACCCCTGTGTGCGCCCGTCCTTTCCAGCGCCCTTGTTTGCTGCCCGCGCACACCCAAATAACCTAGCCACCACCCTTTTTTTGGGAAATTATTTCCAAATATTTTCCTAGGTTTATTTTATTTCGTGCTAGGATTTTATCTTGTGTTTTCCTTCAAGTGTTTTAGTAGCATTTTTCCTTATAGGGAATATGTTTAAGAATATTTTTATTTTCCTTTAGTCTAGGATTTTATTTTATTCTTATTTTTCCTAAAGTGCCTCGTGGCTTTGGCTATAAATTGCCCGGTTGTAGTCTTGCAAGATAGACACTAAATTTCAAATCGGAATATACATTTTAAATGTTTTTCTTTCCCTTTGTGGAGGGTGCATTGGACTCTTTGGTACCATCCATCTAACTTTTCCTTTTAGTTGAACTAACTATATAATTGGACTCCAGTAGCTTTGAGACTTTGTTGTCCATATAACTAGAGTTGTCGTGTATGTCAAACACCCAGTAGTAGTAAGCTGAAAAAGATAGTATTTTTATTCAAAATTACGTTAGTGAAGCGTCATTGAAGTTCGACTTGGAGAAAGTGCTTTTATGAAAAAAATAGGAAGTGTTAATGAGAGTTCTTCTTATTACAACTTCAGGCGTTTTTTTATGAGTATCATTCAACACATTACAGAGGAATGTTTCTTATGGTGTGTTACCCCAGTTGATTGTGTGATGTATATACAATCTTCGAGTTTCTTCCAATCGATTGAATAAAGAGATAATTATTGTTGAGATTCCAGTCGTTCGCATCACCAGGGATTGGAGGTTGAAGAAGTCTCTTCAATTTCTTTTTTGGGGTTATC
This sequence comes from Momordica charantia, assembly GCF_013281855.1. Classification (NCBI taxonomy): domain Eukaryota; kingdom Viridiplantae; phylum Streptophyta; class Magnoliopsida; order Cucurbitales; family Cucurbitaceae; genus Momordica; species Momordica charantia. Next base: position 10,368,607 of record NW_028275167.1, on the reverse strand, counting down.
AAACAAATGAAGCCTTTTTAATTTTTTTCTAAGATATACGATTTTTTTTTATTTTATTAATTTTTTATGTCAAGCACACATGGCTTTGGGTATACAAAACAAATATTTTCTATGTTGATGCTTGAATTTTGAACTTCCCGCTTCTCTCCAAAATGCGCACCAAACTCGATGATCAAGGGACTGGATACCTGAAAAATCGAACAACCCTAAACCAGTGTGACTTCTGTCACACGGGCTCCAATGCCAAAGTCAGCTGTGAGAGAATCACTAAGCAAACAAAGTACTTCGAGTCTATTTTAGCTTACCTTCAATGGGTGACCCCCCTCATATATATGGTTGGTCTTCCCTTTAGGGTTTCACGAATTCCAACCTTAGGTCATCTAACGATAGTTGGGCTCACCGAGTAATGATATGTGTCGGCCAATGGATCGGGACATCTCCAGCAACTGTAGAGGAGTAAGAACGGGCTCGGTCTCCGACCCCTGCTCAGCTCGGCTCGGCCTCTGTAGGTCGCCTTGCAAGGCCTCTTTTGGCTTATTGCGGCCTACTTATCTATCGTTTCTTATCTCATAACAGTTGCCCCTACTTTCGAAGTGATGCACGTCCGGTTGTCTGGTCTCATCACTTTCAGAGTACGTTTGTAGGTGTGCTATAAAAGCTGGCATTATTGACCCTTGGTTGTCTGGTCCCATCCGTCATCAAGCTGTTGCATCTCGGTCTAACCCGTGACCGAGATGGTCTCCCTCTTCGGCTGCCGAGCCGAGAAATGTTGGAGCCAGTGAGAGTGTAGTCGTATCAGGCCGTGATCCTTCTCATCATGCTCAGACCCGTGACCACTGGTAGCTGAGCAGGCCTTGACCTTATAGTCAAAGACCATCGGTCCGAGCCGTGCTTCTTTGTTTTTGGGACTATATAAACCCCCTAGCTTCCTTCACATATTGTTCATCTCCTTCACTCGAGGTAACCTTTCCTCTCCTCTCATCTTTTGTTGCTTTCCTTTGTCTCTGGCATCCGGTAACGACCTGAATTTCGAGTGGACTACCTCGGATGATGAGTCATCATTGAACCCTTCTTCCGAATCTAGGTCGTATCATCCTTTTTGGATGGACAATTCCACGCTTACAGCAAGGGACTTACGTCCTCTTCGCTTGAGATACCCCATTCCAGATTCCGTTAGTCTTCACCTTTCGAATCCTAGAGAGAGTATTAATTGATCTTTCCCTGGGAAGGTCGTATTTTATGCGGCCATGTTCAAATTCGGTGTCCGCTTACCTCTACCATTGTTTCTTCAAAATTGTTTAGCTTTCAATCAATTAGTTCCTTCCCAGATCGTCCCTAATGGGTGGTCCACCTTAATTAGTTGCTTTATCTTATAGTCTTACCTTGGGGGTGACAAAACCTGAACAGCGGCCAACTTCATGTCGCATTACTATCTTAAACATAGCCCCGATGACAATTTTCATTTCTATATTAGCTTTTGCAACCAAATTCTCATCATAGGTCCTTCTTCGGAAAAGCACTAGAAGGATGAGTGGTTCCTTGTCGGTGGTGACTGGCTAGCTTAGGATGACCGAGGATTATATTTTCCTGTCCCCGACAGAGTGTAGGGAGCTAGGTGAGTAGATTCTCCAGCTCTATCGGGACTTTCTCATGTCATGTTCTAAAATCCCCTCTTTTTTGTTGACATCTTCCTATAACTACGAACTCACCGCTGAAGCGTTGAATTTTTACCATACTGTCATTCAATTACCAGATATCAAGCGGGTGGGACCCAGACTAAGTGAATGAACAAAACTTGGTAGATTTTGGCTTGGCTCCCCATCGTCAATCTTCAGGTAATTGTTGGAAGCTATCATGAATTTGCATCCCGGTCGATTTTCACTCTCGTACCTTTTTTGTAGAAATGTCAAGACGAGCCACTTCCTTGTTCGAGAGGGAGCGCCGACGAAATGTTCGGAGCTCGGGAGCCAGATCCACTCGGGCTTCAAACGTCGAGTGACTGATTTAACCGAAGATGACCTCTCATCTCAGCATCAGGCTCTGCCTTCGATGCCTCCTGCCGTAACTCGTTGTTCTACTCGGCTTCAAGGGACATCCAGTCCATCTTCCTTTTGCGGTCACCCAGGGTCTTCCTTCCAGGCGTCGATTTTTCCTTTCTCTGGCCCATATGATGCAGATGCCGACGGGGCAACTTATCTGGAGAGGGCATTTAGCCTTTGGCAGGGACTTGGGGAATCGTCGAGTGGGTCGAACTTTGGCTATTCGAACCCCCAACACAACATTAATACCCGCCTTAGAGATCTCCACCAGGTCGGCTCTTGCAGTTACCTTTAGGTATCTGTCGCTGCACATAGTCTAATGTTTGTCTTTGGCTTTGGCAGATTTTTAATCGCTTGGTCGTGTTCTCAGGTAGGGTTGCTGATGAAATTAACCATCTCCTTCGCCACATGCCCCTCGGGATGAGTTGGACCGAGCTCTTGCTTCTTTGAACCAGCCTAACAGCCTACTAGAGAATGCTCAACATGACCTGGAAACTGAGAGAATGAGATCTCAAGATTAACTGGCCAATCTGCAGAGGAAGCTTGATGAGGTCAACACTCAGCTCTCCAACTCCAAATTTATGGTCGAGGAGTTTAAGAAGAACTAGGACTATGTCAACCTGCAGAATGCAGCCATGGAATATGGCGTCTTATGGTCTCTTCGCCAAGTTTCCAACGAACACCCTGGCATCGACTACTCATTTCTCCAAGAGCACTTAAGACTAAATGTGATGCCCCGATGATATGGATGACGACGATAAGGAGCAGGGAAGTAATGGGTCAAGTCGTTCGCATTGCGTGTTTTGAAAAGTTGTCTGTTATGTTGTTACTGCTGTTGTTTTCTGTTATCTTGTTGGTAGTTGTTGTTGGAATTATCAATTAAGTCTCTTTAAGCATTACCATTGGTTTCATCGGTTTAAAGCTCTAACTTTGGCGGAGCTGATTTTGCCTGCCTTTAACTTTCATAGGTTTCTAACTCATTGGCTATGGCCAGCGGTTTTATACCGTTTAGTCTCGTTGTCGTTTGACTTTTGGCTTTTTGCTCCGCCTTGTGTTTGATGAGATGTGAAACCCGGAGCGGAAGCGGATCTTTGTTCATCAATTTTGAGAAACAAAATCAAACGTGTGCAAACATGAAAACACAGGGGAAAAGTTGTTTACCTTTGAAGAACCTTTCTTCAATGGAGTAACCAATGAACACCACTAGAGAGTCTTCCGTGCTATCCTCTTGGGTCTCGAGATCGTGCTTGTGGGAGCACCGATTTGGAATGAGAGGGAGAATTGAGAGAGCTTGAGATGGAGAGAAAATTCTCTTGGGAGTTCTGTGGTTTTTCTTCTTGTGTATATCGAGAAGAATAGTTCTGCATTCAAAACCAAAACCAAAATGACGTCGGGAGTTACCACACGTCATTAAACTCCCCACTCCCTTGCAGCGGAATTAATAATTAATAACATTAATTAATTAAAATTAAAATATTAAATAATTATTAATCAAATTAATAATTAATTAATTAAATGTGATATTAAATAATTAACAATTAATTATTTAACATTTAATTAAATATCTCATATTTAATTAAACCATATTCTCTATTGTATAACCTATAGATCTAATGTACATCTAGTTTTAATATGAATCATATTCATATTAATTTTATTTTATTTGAATCTCATTCAAATAATTTCTCTCATAATATATAGTTTCAATTAGAATTAACTATATATTATAATGTATCACTATACATATAATCCCTTGAGCAATTTGAATATTTCAAAATTTTACAAAAACTTGATCCTCGTTCTACCCGTTATGAGCTAGCAAAGGACCTAATGGACCCACAGATCAGAAGCTCAAACGATACGAGATTAATCGGTCAAATTCATTGACCGAGTTAATCAACATTCGTTAACTACGGGTCACTCCACTAAAGACCCGCAGTTGCACTCTTCTCACTGTATAATGTTTTCGTGTCCACGGATATACGACCATTAATGACAAGTCAATCCTTCACGAGTGCTCGTAACTCAAGCTGGGTCAAATATATACCTCATATATCAGGGGTATATCAAATATATACCTAGTATATCAAATATATACTCAGTATATATATTGTACCGGTTACATGAAAATAACCTTGGATGTTTAGTTTATTGGATTTTGGACAATGCAATGCTATGAATTCAACAACAAATTTATTGAATAAAACTTTATTGAATATACATTTTTTCTACATAAATACAAATTATGAGTTTAGGGCAACACACCCAACAGTGTTTTAACCGTGCTAGGCCAGGTGGCCCGCTTCTGGTTTGGCCCTGATCGAGATCCTTAATTGTTCCTTCCAACTTATGTTGAATCATATATTATCATCATGCCTCCTACTTGAGGAGTACATGGAAAGAAGTGACAGTGATTTATTCGAGTATGTAGGTAATAGAGATTTTATTGAATCAAAAAATGCAGAATCAAACAACATAACTGTAAGTCTCTTTAAAAAGAAAAGAGTAAAACAAAAAACAACCTTAAAAAGTTGCATCTACTCTAAGTCCTATTTTCATCAGTTGATAAAGTAGCAATGATCATCTCGAGGTAGAGGCTCTAGTTCCTGTGTCATTGCCTCTTAATGAGGTGTAGTAGCACTCACACGATACCCGTTGCTCTCCTTTGACCTCACTTATACCTCCATCCGTTGGGAACTTCAAAGATTTGTGGTATGTGGAGGGTATCGCCTTGAGCGTATGTATAGTTGGCCTCCCCAATATTGCATTATAGGAGGATGAGTAGTCAACGACGAGGAACTCCACTATTTTAGTGATGTTCCTTGGCCCATTTCCGAATGTTACCGGTAACTTTATCCTACATTTTTGGATGACCCGTTCTCCCCCAAAACCTACTAGTGGTGCGAGGTTACTTTTAAGGGCCTTTTCTCCTAAATCCATAGCTTTATAAGCCGTTAGGGAGATGATGCCGGTCGAGCTACCCCCATCCACTAGAATTCGATGCACCTTTGTATTGGTTATTTTTAGGGTAATAACTAGTGCGTCGTTATGTGGATGGAAGAGGCGGGTTGTCTCATCCTCTGAAAACTTGATTTTGGAGGGCTGCCCTGTAAAAGATGCGTGGTAGACTTTGCAATACCCTGGGCTTGCCCTAGCTTCCTGCATGCTCGCTTTTCTCTTCTTACCTAACTCTCTCTCTGTTGGACCTCCAAATATTGTCTGGATTTCCTTGACAGGGGACTTGTCGTCATTCTCACTGTTTAGAGTTGCTTTGGGATCTTCCACATACTCCTTGAGATATCCTCTCCGAATAAGTCCTTCCACCTCTTCCTTGAGATCAAAACAATCCTGTGTGGCATGCCCATGGTCTCGATGGAAGAGGCAATATCTCTCCTTGCTTCTCTTATTCGGATGTGCTTTCATCCTCTCTGGCCATCTAAGCAACCTTTGATCCTTGATCTCGATCAATACCTATTCAAATGGGACTGTAGTAGAAGTATATTTCTCGAACTTTCGAGGCGGATTCTTTTGGCTAGTTCGATCTTGTTTTTCTCACCTCGACCCCTGTTGCTTCTCACTAGACCTTTCTCTTTTCTGGTCGGCTCGCTTTCCTTCGGGTTCCTTTTTTGAGTGAAAGAATTTTCCAAAACTCATGTATTTTTAGGCTTGGCTCAATGCTTCTGCAAAGGTGCTCGGGGTCTTTTTTTCAAACGAAAATGATAGGTGCTCATCTTTGATGCCGGACATGAAAGCTAGTAGTGACACCGCATCAGTAAAACCTTCCACTTGTAGCTTCTCTTCGTTAAACCGAGCCACATAGTCATGAAGGCTCTCCGTCGCTTTCTGTTTTATGGTCAGGAGGTAAGCTACTGGTCGGCTTCGGTTCTGCCCTTCTACTAAGAGGGTCACGAATGCCCTAGCCAGGCTTTTGAAGCTTGAAATTGACCCTCGCTTCAATTGTTGAAACTAAACCCTGGCCGACCCGCTTAGGGTAAAGGAAAAAACTAGGCATCTGATCGCCTCTAATACTCCGTAGATGTCCATCCATTCTCGATAGGCGTCGATATGATCTACCAGGTTAGCTAACCCGTCGAATTGCTTTATGGCTTGTAGCTTGAATTTCGGGGGTACCTTCTCCTCCATGATTTCCTTCATGAATGGAATCTACCTAGTCTACTAACTCCTCGAGGTCGAATCCCTTTTCCTTTTAGCTCAATTATTTTTCCGATAGTTCGAGTCGTTCCATCGGTTTTTCCTTGTCGAGGTCTATCGATCTGAGGTCTCATCGGTTACTCTGCTCCTCCTTGCCCCCATTGGGTACCAGGTACTTCAGCTGTCTCTTGTTGTCCTTTGGCTAACCTTGCGAGTAAAAAATCTGGGTTCTCCACCTATCGTCCCCCCACAACTTTAGCCTGCTCTGCTCTTTATTTGTTAATTCCTCAACTTCGCTCAGTGCCAAGCTTTTTCCATTCCGAGGGTCCCTGACAAGGGGTAGTAGGCTCGCCTCCCGTTACTCCAATTGCTCAAGTAGTTGGGTCATACATTGGTACATGCCCTTGACTTTCTCTTCTAGAGCCACGAACTTATTTTATGGTTGCTCAGGAACTTCGACCCTAGGGACCTCAGACAACTATTCTCGATGTTCTGAGTTGAGTCGGCTCGTCCCGTCCTCAAGTCCTCCTAGTAGGGGGTCATCCATGTTTAGCCTCCTCCTCGGACAGCAGTCGTCATTAGAGCGTCGTGGACTTTCTTCCGGAGTCATGTTGCTCGGGTGTATAGCTTGTATCGTTCTCACAGACGGCGCCAATTGTTGATGCTTGGATTTTGGCCTTCTCGGTTCTCTCCAAAATGTGTACCAAACTCGATGATCAAGGAACCGGATACCTGCAAAACCGAACAACCCTAAACCAGTGTGACTTCTGTCACATGGTCTCTGATGCCAAAGTTAGCTATGGGAGAATCATTGAGCAAACAAAGTAATTTGAGTGTATTTTAACTTACCTTCAATGGGTAACCCCCTTCATATTTATCGTTGATCTTCCCTCTAGGGTTTCACGAATTCCAACCCTAGGTCATCTCACAATAGTTGGGCTCACCGAGTCATGATACATGTGTGCCTATGGGCTGGGACTGAAGGGATGTTACTCCCGGAGCGGAAACGGATTTTCATTGCTGATTTTCGGGATACAAAATCGAATTACAAAGTAGGAAAATACAGAGGAAACTTTACCTTTGAAGAACGTTTCTTCAACGAGTTTCCCTCGAACACCACCACTATGTCTTCCTCGCTATCTTCTTGGGTCTCGGGATCGTGTTTGTGGTAGCACCTTGATCGAAGAGAGGGAAAGATTGAGAGAATTTTTAGAGAGGAGAGGTGGAAGTTTTCTTTTCCGTATTTTGTTCTGTTTTCTTCAACCATTGAAGAAGAAGAACAATGACGTGGGGTAACTCCCCACATCATAGCAACCCCCCCACTCCCCTGCAATTTTGCAGGGGAGTTAATATTAATATTAATATTAATATATATATATATTTATAATATATAATAATAATTAAAAATATATATATAATAATATATATATAATAATTAATATATATAAAATTAATTAATCAAATTAATTAATATAATTAATTATTAATCCAATTAATAATTAATAAATATATATATACATAAATAATTAACACTTAATTATTTATTATAAAATTAGAATCATATTCTAAAACACTACTCTCGTATAAGCTATAGTTTTAATGTACATCTTATGCACATTAGTTTTAACCTATAGTTTTAATATGAATCTTATTCCTATTAATTTTATTTGAATCTCATTCAAATAATATCTCTCATAATATATAGTTTTAATTCACAATTAACTATATATTATAATGTATCAATATACATATAATCCCTTAAATAATTTGAACAATTCAAATTCTTCCAAAAACTTGATCCTCGTTTTACCCGTTATGAGCTAGCAAGGGGACCTAAAGATCCGAAGCTCCAACGATGCAAGATTAATCGGTCATACTCATTGACCGAGTTAATCTAGATTCGTTAACTACGGGTCATTCCACTAAAGACCCGCAGTTGCACTCTTCTCATTGCAGAATGTTTTCGTGTCCACGGATATACGACCATAAATGACGAGTCAATCCTTCACGAGTGTTCGTAACTCAAGTTGGGTCAAATTACCGTTTTACCCCTGAGTTACATCTTACTCCTTAAACACCACTACTCCTCTAATGAACAACCCGGTTATGGTCCAACCAATAACCGGAAGTCCCTCTCGGCCAATGAGAGGGTGGGGCCCCTTGTTCAAGTCTCGGAGTCAGCATTTAATGGAACACTCATCTACTCCCTTAAAGTCGGGGAGGAGTGAATTCCATCTTATGAGATTATGTTCCCAACTCCCCACTCGGTCTCGTCCCCAAAAAGGTAGGAATGTTAAGTCGGCGACTCGAGCCACTCTCACCCATACAGATCAAAGAACGAGTCCTCACGGGCAGAAGTCCATAACTCACTCAGGATTGAGAATGAGTTGCCTGGTCATCCTAAGAAATGACAATCTATAAGTTAAAGGTGTTACATCTAAAGATTGCATATTTCGCGGTCCGGTCTTATACAAACTCATTGTATATGATACCCCCACTCGCATGTCTCCACACGAACGACCTGGATCGAGTCGTCTATAACCTTTACAGAGCGGGCCGTATCCATAGTGTTGCCAGGATAAGGCACCCAGCCTTATCCATATACTATAGACCCTTTAGGTTATTCACGGGACATTATCCATTCATATATCAGGGGTATATCAAATATATACCCCGTATATCAACTATATACCCAGTATATATACTGTCCCGATTACATCAAAAATAACCTTGGATGTTTAGTTTATTGGATTTTGGACAATGCAAAGCTATGATTCAACAACAAATTTATTGAATAAAACTTTATTAAATAGACATTTGTTTTTACAAAATACAAACTACGAGTTTAGGGCAACACACCCAACAGGGACGTCTCCAGCAACTGGAGAGGAGGAAGAACAGGCTCGATCTTGGGCCGGCCCGACTCAGCGCCGAGTAGGGGTCGAAACCGATCCCTGCTCGGCTCGGCTGGGCCTCCGTGGGTCACCTTGTAGGGCCTCATTTGGATTATTGTGGCCTACTTATCTGTCATTTCTTATCTCATAACATTCTATATAATGTTAAATACATTATATTTGCTCTGCTCCAATATGGATCCAGCTTGATGGTTAGTTTGTCTATGTTTAATAATATGTATTTTTTTATTAATTTTTACTATATATTCTTTAAGAATGTTTTAGTATCGTTTTTAATAATGATTATATTTTTTAAATTTTGTTTTAGACTTTTATTCAATAGATCTCGTTTTCCTAAATTATAAGTTTTTTTTTAATTTCAGTAGGATCCTCGTATAAAAGGGGGCTGGAAAAGGATTAGTAGAATTTCCTTGTAAAATCAGGTTGTGATAACATTTGTAGTGAATGGTAATTTTGTAAAAAAAATAAAAATAAAGATATTCTCTTATTTTTAAATTCATGATTCTTCAAAATTGGGAGTTGTTTGGCCATTATTAAAAATTACCTATTTTAAATGGTCATATATGCTGCTACCTCGAATATATATTTTAAATGGTCATATATTCTGTTACATCCAATATTCTGAACCCAACGGCCTTTTCCTGACCTATTTCCCGACGAAAAAAAATGTTGGGAATGCTTTTTCCCAACGTTTTTAATACTTTTCACGACGTTTTTTTTTGTCCGAAAAAACCTTAATTGCTGTAGTGAATGCTCATCATTATATGTTCCTCATTAAATGTGCGTAATTAAATGTTCACTTTATATATTTTTTTGGAATACGAATTTTCAATGACAGGCAATGATCGTCATTATTAAAAAAAAATCTCATTCTTTAGTAGTTGATGTTATAGATCAACCCCACCCTTCAGGCCAGCAGCTTTGCTCAGCATTTTTTGAAGATTGTCAGCCTGTTAAGTTGACTCAGAGGATTCTAGTCATCCAGCACAACATCTTTCTTCTCGGCGACGAAACTATTATGTTGCCTACGCTATGACTACTCTAGAAAATTAGTAGTTGAGACTAGTTGCTTCCTTTACAGTCACTTCCTTAGCTTGGAACCCTCGTGATTGATTCGGAAAAGAGCGAAAGCGAGAAAGATGGATTGTTATCTATCGGAAATCGATAGGAATTCCTTGGGGAAATCGATCATTCGATATCATTTGACTCATGAAAGGACGGAATGGAAGAAAAGTAATGATACACGCGATGGCTACTGAATAACCTCCTTTGACTTTCGTAAATATGTTAAAGGGCTCCCGTCTTCGACGGGTCACCTTTCCGAGACGAAGAAAGGCGAACATTAGGGCAAGGGAAAGCATAGTGCACGTACCTGGTGCAAATGACTTTTAATAGAATGGGTACTCGAGACTGCCCCACCTAAACTGATGGATCCTATCTGTCAAAATATAGGGTAACAAAAAAAGGTTGGTTAATAATTTAATTAAAAATTTGTTGGTTCCTGTGTGGCTAACCAACAATATTTTCTTTCTTTTTGAAACTATGCACGAATTAACATCTCAATTGTATTTGTTAAAAGAAAAACATCTCAATTGTATCTAAAAGAAAATGCAGGTTTTGCATCAGTTGGAAAAGTCACCTGATTTATTGAACATAGTTTGATGGGTTAATGAGCTGAGATTACAAGAGGCTAACTATAACGCCCTAGGCCCAAGTTTTAGACCACGATTCGGAATCTGGATGCAGTACCTAATTGCCTCGACATTTCCTTGCATCCCCTACGACACCGTCTTTATCTGAGCTATTTAAGGAGGGTCGCCCGACCCAAGATTGTTCCAAACCAAGCACATGCTTAACTTTGGAGTTTTTATGGTTGGGCGATAAAACAGAAGGTGTACCTTGTTGATATATATGTAGTGACTATCAATTGTTTTAAGCTTTTCTTAACCATGTTTTCACGATCTCAGTATTCCTTTCATTCGAATGTGATATCGGTTCATCCATGTACCCTCCTTTCTACTCGGGCGTCACACTAACACCTACATGAGTTGGCAGTTGACAACAAAACAATCGATACTTAGAAATTAGATCCCAACATAAGTAATGGGTTTTGAGAAGCATGTGCTTCAGACTTTGATCATGAATTTAGTTCTCAGAAAAGCATTCATTTTTATTCCTTGGGGGGAGTTTGGAAGTTAACTGAGGTTTATTTTCTTGTTTTCAACTAGATACTAGGAAATATTATTAAATCAAATAGAATCATCATGTAAAAAGTCAGATTAACTCCTAACATATTACAACCATCGGTGTCATGAGTTTCTCCAATTTTGATCTAATTCAGAAATAATTCAGAAATTTGGAGTACCTCACAGAGCTACTTCTTTGAGTTTTGAACTAGAAGGAGATGATAAAATGAATTGACAAGCAGCAGATTTTTTTATTTTTTAATTTCGTACGATAGAGAATGGCAATTAGTTTGTCGATAAGAATGGAGATAACTTTAATAGCACACAAAGAAAGAAGGCTGAGAACTGATGATGGTAATGTTAAGGATCCCACATTGAAAAGATAAGGGACCTAACTATGGTTTATTATGTAAGTTGAACTACTCCTCTCCTAGCCAATTGGTTTTGAGATGGAATGCCATGAATATTAATATAATATCAGAGCTTAAACGATCCTTCTTCTTTTGTTGAAGAATTATAATAACACTTTGTAAAAATAATGTTCTATTTAAAAGCTTTCCACAAGGTTATTTGTTGTGGTAAGGAAGTTGAATTGTAGGGGAGTGAAGGAGTGTGAAAAAAGTTGGGTTAAAAATTAAAAGTAGGTTGAAATAAAGGCATACTTTTAATGTCTATGAATAACCGACATTAAAACCCTAAAACAATGTCAATTACAAACCATCATTGAAAGCTAAGTTTATTTTCCTTAAAATTTAAGCGTGCTTTTCCTCTGTGCATCATTATTTCCTCCCTGTTTTTATTTTTTGCCATCATTAAAAGTCAAATTTTTTGTAGAAGCCTTAGAGTAAGGGATTGAATCTCTTGATCTCTAAAATTAATTTTAACTAAAAGTAGTCATTCAATATCATGATTGTGCAAGCTTTCGTTGCACATGGAGGCTGGATGCGATTCTATTTTTAGTAGAACTGGGCCTAACTCAAAGTACGAAATAGTAAACTCAGTGTCATTCAGGTCTTTTTTTAAAGATCAATTAGCAGATGCTCTCACCAAACTTGTTTCTTGCCAACTAAGTGTCACTAATGGAACTACCATTTGGGGCATTTATTGTGCGAAAATGTGAGGGTCTTTAGCAATAAACCTAAGAAAAAGTGAGAATACATCGAGTGGACCCTAACCTGTTGCAATTTCTATTTTTTTTATCATTAAATGCCCAATAGTTGATAGTTATTGCAGGTGTGACTGAATTCAGATAAGGAAAAGAGATGTGCTGCCAAATTCACGTGAGCTATGCTGAGTATAGAAAAAGAAGTGCTGGTCAGCAGACTATAATTCGTCCGGATGCTCTAGAGCGTATAACAACGCAGTAACTCCTTGAGCTGAAAATTTTATTGGGTCCGTACTGATGGGATGTGAATCTCGGAGCGGGAGCGGGTCATCGTTCATGAATTTTTTAGAAACAAAATCAAACAAGTGCAAAAATGAAAACACAGGGGAAAGCACATTTCTTTACATTTGAAGAAGTGTTCTTCAAGTTAATCACCACCCGAACACCACCAAAAGAGTCTTCCGTGCTATCCTTTTGGGTCTTGAGATCCCACTTGTGGGAGCATTCAATTTTGGAACTTGAAGGAGAATCGAGAGAGATTGAGATGGAGAGAAATGCTTGGGAATTCTGTGTTTTTCACACCATGTTTTGCAAAATTGCAAAACCAAATAACAAAAAGAGTGACGTGGGGAGTTCCCCACGTCACTTAACTCCCCACTCCCTGGAATTTTGCACGGAGTTAAATATTAATTATATATTTAATTTATATATTAATATTATTAATTAATAATAATAATTAATATATATATACATATATAAATCAAATAAATAATTAACACTTAACTATTTATTAAAAAATAGAATCATATTCTATAGCATTTCTCTCGTATAACCTATAGTTGTAATGTACGTCTTATGTACATTATTTTTAACCTATAGTTTGATTCATATTAATTTTATTTTATTTGAATCTCATTCAAATAATTTCTCTCATAATATATAGTTTCGATTAGATTTAATTATATAATGTATCACTATACATATAATCCTTTGAGCAATTTGAATATTTCAAATTTTTCCAAAAACTTGATCCTCGTTTTACCCATTATGAGCTAGCAAGGGGACCTAATGGACCTACAGATCAGAAGATTCAACGATACGAGGTTAATCAGTCAAACTCATTGACCGAGTTACTCAATATTCGTTAACTACGGGTCACTCCACTAAAGACCCGCAGTTTCACTCTTCTCACTACATAATGTTTTCGTGTCCATGGATATACGACCATTAATGACAAGTCAATCCTTCACGAGTGTTCGCAACCACAGATGGGTCAAATTCCCGTTTTACTCCTGTGTTACATCTTGCTTCTTAAATACCACTGCTCCTCTAATGAACAACCCGGTTATGGTCCGACCAATAACCGAAAGTCCCTCTCGAGCAAGTGAGAGGCTGGGGCCCCTTGTTCAAGTCCTGGAGTCAGAATTTAAGAGAACACTTATCTACTCCATAAAGTCGGGAATGAGTGAATTTCATCTTGTGAAGTTATGTTTCCAGCTCCCCACTCGGTCTCGTCCCCAAAATAGTAGGAATATTGAGACGGCGTTTCGGGCCACTCTCACCCATACATATCAAAAGATGAGCTTCATGGGTAGGATTCCATAACTCACTCAAGATTGAGAATGAGTTGTCTGGTCATCCTAAGAAATATCAATCTGTTAGTTAACGATATTTCATCTAAAGATTGGCTATTTTGCGGTCCAGTCTTATACAAACTCATTGTATAGGATACCCCTACTCGCATGTCTCCACACTAACGACCTGAATCGAGTCGTCTGTAACATTTACAAAGTGGGTCGTATCCATAGTGTTGCCAGGATAAGGTACCCAGCCTTATCCATATACTATGGACCCTTTAGGTTATTCACGGGACATTATCCACTTGTATATCAGGGGTATATCAAATATATACCTAGTATATCAAATATATATCCAGTATATATACCGTTCCGGTTACATGATAATAACCTTAGATGTTTAGTTTATTGGATTTTGGACAATGCAATGACATGAAGTCAACAATAAATTTATTGAATAAAACTTTATCGAATATACATTTGTTTTTACATAAATACAAACTACGAGTTTAGGGGACCGCACCCAACGAACTACCACTTGAACTAAACTCGAGTGGGGTGAACATTATCATAAGGCAAAGGGAAAATACAATAAGTTAGGGCATACACTATACCCATTACATTTCTCCCACTTGCCCTAGACTAATCGTACAAAGCTCGTAGACCTAGACTTTCTAGATTGCCCTCAAACAATTTAGCCGTGAGCGCCTTTGTAAAAGGATCAGCAATATTGTGCTCCGAAGCCATCTTTATGACGATCACATCTCCTTGTTGCACTATCTCTCGTATAAGGTGGTACTTCCTTTCGATGTGTTTGCCTCTCTTGTGGCTTCGAGGTCCTTTAGAATTTACCACAGCACCATTGTTATCACAATAAAGTGTAATGAGCAAGTTCATGTTTGGAACGACTTCCAAATCTGTCAAGAACTTTCTAATCCAAACCGCCTCTTTTGCTGCTTCACAAGCTGCAACATACTCAGCTTCCATGGTAGAGTCAGCGATGCATCCTTGTTTGATGCTTCACCGAACTACCGCTTCACCGAAATGACGTAAACTAGCTTTACAACCCTTCCATAGCTCAAAGGGTGTTTCAGAAACACTTTTGATGGAACTACGTTCAAAATGTAAATTGCAGTCTCCACTGTGTAACCCCCAAAAAAGAGTTAGGCAACTGAGCATAGCTCATCATTGATCGAACCATGTCCAACAGGGTTCTGTTTCTCCTTTCTAATACACCGTTTTGTTGAGGTGTACTAGGGGCTGAGAGTTGGGACGTGATTCCATGTTCTATCATATAGTACTGGAATCTCAAGTTCATATACTCTCCACCCCGATCAGATCGAAGTGTTTTAATGGTTTTACCTAATTGATTTTCAACTTCAGTCTTATACTCCTTAAACTTTTTAAGGGCTTCAGACTTATGTTGCATTAGGTATAAATAACCATAACTTGAATAATCATCTATAAAAGAGATGAAGTATTCATGCCCTCCTCGAGCTTTAACATTCATCGGACCACAAAGGTCTGAATGTATAAGTTCTAAAGGCTCTTTGGCTCTATAACCTTTTCCAGTAAAATGTCTTTTAGTCATCTTGCCTTCAAGACAAGACTCACATGGTGGTAAAGAATCGTCTTCTAACGCACTTAGAATACCACTTTTAACCAACCTCCCAATTCTATTGAGATTAATGTGACCTAATCTTAAGTGCCAAAGATTGGTATTTTCTTTTTGAGAAACTTTTTGCCTTTTAATTTGAGTTTTAGCATTTTTAAACAACCCGGTATTTAAAACTACTTTAGTTATGGTTGGTTTTAGCACATACAAGTTATTTTCAAGCAAAGCAAAACAAATATTGACACCATTTCTTAAAATGAACGCTTCATTTAAATTAAAAGAAATGAAATATAAATGTTCTAACAAATAAGAAAGTGAAATTAAGTTCCTTTTAATTTTAGGAACTATGTACACATTATCTAATAATATATACATATTCTTGTTTGTAAACAACTTGAGCTCCCCTACCGCCACAGCTGAGACGATCTCTCCCGTTCCGACCTTAAGAGTCATCTCTCCGACGTCAAGCTACCTCCAGGAACTAATTCCCTGAAATGAAGAACAAACGTGATTAGTGACTCCTGAATCCAGTATCCAGACGGAGTCATCGTTCTCCACTAAACATGTTTCCAAACCAAGTAAATCATATTTACCTTTGTTGGCTTTCTTCTTTTCGGCCAAGTATTTTGGGCAGTTGCGTTTCCAATGCTCATCCATATTGCAGTGGAAACACTTTCCTTTCTCTGCAACCTTGGCCTTGCCTTTCTTGGCAGCGGCAGTAGCGGAGTCAGGTTTAGACCCTTTATCAGCAGCCTTCTTCTTCTTGAAAATCTTACTTCCAGAAGATGAGGGCACAGACTTGGTTCCAGAGGACGAACCTCAGTTGAATCTCTTTGAGGTGGCAACATTTGCCTCCCCTTCTTGTCCCTTACTTTTCATAAGAGACAGGTAGGTCTGCAGCTCGTTTAAGAGCGTGGTAATAGTGTACTCCAGCTTATTCATAACTGTTGGGTGTGTTGCCCTAAACTTGTAGTTTGTATTTATGTAAAAATAAATGTATATTCAATAAAGTTTTATTCGATAAATTTGTTGTTGGATTCATAGCATTGCATTGTCCAAAATCTAATAAACTGAACATCTGAGGTTATTTTAGTGTAGCCGTGACAGTATATATACTGGGTATATATTTGATATACTGGGTATATAATTGATATACCCCTGATATACGAGGTATATGTTTGATATACCCCTAATATACAAGTGGATAATGTCCCGTGAATAACTAAAGGGTTTATAGTATATGGATAAGGCTGGGTGCCTTATCCTGGCAACAGTATGGATACGACCCACACTGTAAAGGTTACAGACGACTCGATCCAGGTCGTCCGTGTGGAGACATACGAGTGGGGGTATCCTATACAATGAGTTTGTATAAGACCGGACCACGAAATAGCCAATCTTTAGATGTAACACTGTTAACTAATAGATTGCTGTTTCTTAGGATGACCAGGCAACTCATTCTCAATCCTGAGTGAGTTATGGACTTCTGTCCGTGAGGGCTCGTCCTTTTATCTGTATGGGTGAGAGTGACCCGAGTCGCCGACTCAACATTCCTACCATTTTGAGGACGAGACCGAGTGGGGACCTGGGAACAGAATTTCACGAGATGGAATTCATTCCTCCCCGACTTTAGGGGAGTAGATGAGTGTTCTCTTAAATGCTGACTTTGAAACTTGAACAAGGGGCCCCACCCTCTCATATGCCCGAAAGGGACTTCCAGTTATTGGTCGGACCATAACCGGGTTGTTCATTAGAGGAGCAGTGGTATTTAAGGAGTAAAATGGAACTCAGGGGTAAAACGGTAATTTGACCCAACATGAGTTACGAGCACTTGTGAAGGATTGACTTGTCATTTATGGTCGTATATCCGTGGACATGAAAACATTCTGCAGTGAGAAGAATGCAACTGTGGGTCTTTAGTGGAGTGCCCCGTAGTTAATGAATGTTGATTAACTCGATAAATGAGTTTGACCGATTAATTTTGTATCGTTGGAGCTTCTGATCTGTAGGTCCATTAGGTCCCTTTGCTAGCTCATAATCGGTAAAATGAGGATCAAGTTTTTGGAAGAATTTGAACTATTCAAATTGCTCAAGGGAATATATGTATATTGATACATTATAATATATAGTTAATTCTAAATTAAAACTATATATTATCAGAGAAATTATTTGAATGAGATTCAAATAAAATTAATATGAATAAGATTCATATTAAAACTATAGGTTAAAAATAATGTGCATAAGATGTACATTAGAACTATAGGTTATACGAGAGAAATGCTTTAGAATATGATTCTATTTTGATAATAAATAATTAAGTGTTAATTATTTATTTAATTAATATATATATTTAATTGATTATTAATTAGATTAATAATTAATTAATTAATATTAATTAATTAAATATTAATTAATTATTATTAATTAATAATATTATTTTATATTATTATTAATAATAAATCACTCCCCTGCAAAAATGCAGGGGAGTAGGAAGTTGCATATGACGTGGGGAGTTACCCCACGTCATATTTCCCCTCTGTTCCCTTTGCAGCAGGTTCTGCACAGTACAGAGGAGTGTAACGCCCGCGTTCTCTGACTCGTTTATTTTAAGAAATAAATAGTGTCTTTGGATTTTTTCCCTAAGCTGATAACTTTAATTCTTGGATTTTATAATTTTGAAATTCTAATTTTTGGCTAAATTAGAATTAAGTTTAATTTCATTGGATTAAGATAATTTAAGTTCTCGACCTGTATAGAAGATTTTTTAGTTAAATCTTAAATTCACGGGTTTTAGGATTTTTTTCCTAAATTCTACTTTTTTCTGTGGATTATTATTCTTGGGTTTTAGTGTTTCAGTTAACTATTTTATTTTGGGTTGTTGTGGGTTTTATTTGATTTCTAAAATATAATTATTGGGCTTATTTTTTTGGGCCATTATGTTATCTAGTTGGGTCTCCTTTAAGAATAAGGGATTGGGCTTTTAGTTTTTAAAACAATCAAATCGAAGAAACCCAAAGTCTCTTCTTCCTCTCCCTCTTTTCGTGATGCCCTAGCCGCCCACCCCTCCATTGTCTTATTTTTCAGCCACCGCCGCCTCAGCCTCCCCTTTTCCACAGCCTCCAGCAACGGCGTCATCCATGGCAGCTCAGGTTCTTCTCCGGCGGCGCATTCCCCAGCCTGTTCCAGCGGCTTCGACGACATTGCACGGTAGAACGAGCAGCGGGTTTTTGCGAGTAGATTTGGCGGCCCGTTCCTTCCCTGGTGAAATCTGGAGCATCGGCGTCCAATACCCACTGTAGCAAAGCAGACCATGTCGGCGTTCCTCGAGCTGCAGCAGTGTCGGTCTTCAACGGTGCCGCATCCTCGACCAGGTGTGGTTTCCGGCGTCGCCTCTCGTCCACGCTTTGATTTGTGGAGTCTTTAGGTAGACTCGGAGTTTTCGTCACTGAACCCGTTACCTAGAAGCAGTAGCATTGGTTTGGGGCGATTTGCAGCAGGTATCGTGGTGGTTCGTAGTGTTTTTTTGGTGGCAACAACGTCCCCGTCCCCTAAACGTGCACAATAGCGTCGGTATCGCGTCTTCTCTGCTGGTTTTCGTGGACAGTGGCATTTCGATGGTTTTCGACGCTTACCCACCCTTGTACGAAGCTTGATTATTGATACCCACTGGTGTTTGAAACCAAATCCATGATACCCAACCCTTTCGGCATCCTTTCGACACTTGCCAACACTCAAACGAAGGTTGATTTGAGTTACCCATTTCTTTTCAGTGTAGGACCAGCAAGCCCGAGGCTTTTCGAACTCAATTTTGAAGTGTCGAGCTCATTGGACATCGACCCACTCCTAACCCAAGAGATTTTAATGGAATACTTCGAGCTTAGTAGTGTTATGGCCATTGTTGTAAGTAGTTTCTTACTGGAGGGATTGGTTGTTGTGTGCTGATATGATATGGTTGTTTGCTCGTGTGCCCATGTGTGATATTTGCATGATTGCTTATTGTTGTTATCATTTAGTAAACGTCATTGTTGATAAAACTGTTGATATATCTCGGGAAAAATTATGTGGTTGTGTGAATAAATTGTAACCAAGTAATCTTGGATGACTATGTTTGAATTGTTGTTATGTTTTAATTGGTTTTCATGATGAAAATTGTATACTGGTACTATAATCTGTTGTTTCGAAAGCATATTGAAGATTTATGAGAAATCAGTTGTGTTTGATGTATGCTGGGTATCTATCGATTATATTTTGGTTAAGTTGTTGGTTATGCCTCTTCTGTGAACGATGCCTGTTGGAGCTGTTGGATCATGTTGGACTATTTCAAATTGATTGGATTTTACATATAATCATTTTGGTGTATCGTATATTGGACTGTTATGAGATTATTGATGCATGAGGCATGGCGTAGTAGCAAGTAGGATTCTTGTGAGAGTTTTGAGACATAACAAAGTAAGTAGACAATGGGCGTGTGCGTGCGTTAATGTTTGTCAGATGACTTCTAATGCGTTGTTTTTGTGATGTTTGATATTATTTTTGATACGCTGTTGCGTTAGGTAGCTCTCGGTTGTGGTAATCTGTATACTTGATGTAGTGTTGAATATTCGTTGGTGATAATAGTGGAAATTTTGCCTTGTTAAACTGCTGAGAATGGTTATGGGATGATGTGTGTTTACAAAGGGTGCTCGTTAAATTAGAGTCATTGTGATTATGTTTTTCTTATGATGTGGGCGTGCTAGTATAGTTTTTAAAAATGTTTCTTTATGATGCGAGCGTGCTGGTCGGAGTCATATTATTTTCTTATGAGATGTGGGTGTTATTGAAGCATATTTTCGGACCCTGTTCGTAGGCTAGGGGTTGATGTGGAGTTAGTTATGGTAAAGAACGTTGGATTCTTGGGAAAAGTGAATGGGTGAGTGTCAGGGCCTTGGGTATAAATGGTCGGGGGCTGATACGTCAGTAACTGAGTATCGAGGCCTCGGGTAAAAACGGTCGAGGGTCGATGCGAGCAGCCTTTTGGAAGGAATACTATTGGGGCCTTGGGTAAAAATGGTCAAGGGCCGATAGATGGTGAAGTCATCGGGGCCTTAGGTAAAAATGGTCAAGGGTCGATGCACAGTTCAAGGCCTTGGGGATAAATGGCAAGGTCGAACGCCAAGCCTCTGTAGATGAGTGTCGGGCTTTGGGGATAAATGGCAAGGGCCGATACGATTCGAAGGAGTAAGCCTTGGAGGAATTCAAGAAATAAAACTAGTGTGTTAATATGTAAGGATGAGTTTGACATGTACGGTACACGTATAGTTAAACATTTGCATAAACTGCTTCTTGTGATATGTTTCTATTTATTCAAAGCTCGAGAGTTGTGATAAGCATGATATGTTGATTCTTTGATAAGCATGATACGTTGTTTCCTTGATAAGTATGCTGTTGTGCGTGACCCTTCAGATAAGGGCTGCTTACTGAGTACTGTGGTTGTACTCATCCCTCTTTTTCCCCTCCAGTTTGCAGGTGTCGAGCTAGCTCTTGGGATGGTGATGGCGAGGAGGAGACTTGATTAGAGAGACCATTTAACTCTGCGTCGTCAAGTTCCAAGTTGAACAGGATAGCTATAGTTGTTTGTTTTTGGCTTAAGTCTGTTCTTAGATTAATAAAGTGTTTTGTGAAGTCCCATATTTAGGGGATGTCCTAGGATTGATAAGTCGTTGTCTTGAGAACCAAAATTTTATGTAGCTACTTGACTTGTGGTGACGTAATACGTTGAGGATATTTATCAGTATAATGCATTTGTTCAAGTTGAACTTGAGTTATCTTTTGCTTTGTTGTTTTTTTTTATGAAAGTTAGATTCGTGTAGTGGATGGTTTATGATTAGTGAAGTTTCATTGAAAGGTTCGTAAGGTTAGTTTGTTATCAAATTATTAACTGTGAAGAATTTTGAGTTTCGTTAGAACGTTGGTGGTGTTTGGGCTGTTTAGTACAAGTTTTTGTAAGTGTTATTGATCAGAGTAGCGCAGCGGAAGCGTGGTGAGAGTTGGTCATAGTTTATACGTCTAGTGGTTTAAATTCTCTAGTACGAGTGGGTCGTTTTAGGTGGCTTTTGGTAATGGTCCCCGTTGGGATGTTAAAAAAAAAATCTTGGGGCGTTACAAGGAGACCCATGGATTCTTCTCTCTCAATCAATCTCTCTCAAACTCTCCCTCTCGTTCCAAAGAAACGCTCCCACAAGCATGTTCTCGAAACCCAAGAGGATAGCAAGGAAGACACGGTGGTGGTGTTTGGGTGGAAACCGTTGAAGAAACGTTCTTCAAAGGTAAAGTTTTCCCCTGTATTTTCTTCTTTGCACTTAGATTTTGTTTTCCCAAAAATCATCAACAAAGATCTGCTTCCGCTCCGGGATTCACATCCCTTCAATAACTGCATTGCTGTGGAATGGCAGGAAACTCATCGGAAGAGATTCCAAAATGAAGCTAACCTAACTCTACTCGTCTATGACACCCCCGTTCGACTCTGCCACGTTGAAGTGGATCATCAGGTTGAGAACGTGTTCTCGCACTAAGGAGTCCTCCTTCATGCAGGAGATGTAAATGAACTTAAGGGTTTCATGCCGAGCCTCTGAGGACGGTTGTCCAAACATGCTCTGTAGCGAGTCCATGATCTCCTTAGCGGTGACCGTGTCCTCATGCTTCTTACCAAGCACATCAGATATGCTCGCCAAGATGTAGACCTTGGCCTTGTCTTTGGCCTTGATCCATTTGTCATAGACATTGCGCACCGCCACAGTGGCGTTAGGCGCAGGAGCTTGAGGACAATCCTTTTCTAAGACGAACCTAAGATCATCTATCACGAGAATAGTGTTTAGATTCAATTTTCATTGTTTGTAATTCTCGCTGTTAAGTTTTTGCGTGGCTAGGAGTGCAATAATATAAGTAGACATGCTGAAAGTAAAAACAAACCTATATTAGTTTCATGCATTAGCCTCTAAACCCAATCATATTTTAGCAAAAGTAAATAAACACCCTAACAAAATTGTTTTGCAACGACACTTCAGTGATTTAGAGCAACAGCTACCGTAGGGCAGACAGCTACTCCTTCCTGAATTGAGACGTTCTCAATTAAATTATACACCAGAATAACTCTTATTCCTATAAACTTTAGTCATCGAAGATTTTACATCGAATAGTTTCAATTAGAATTAACTATATATTATAATGTATCACTATATATATAATTCCTTGAGCAATTTGAATATTTCAAATTTTTCCAAAAACCTGATCCTCGTTTTACCCGTTATGAGGTAGCAAGGGAACCTAATGGACCTACAGATGAGAAGCTCCAACGATACAAGATTAAACGGTCAAACTCATTGACCGAGTTAATCAACATTCATTAACTACAGGTCACTCCACTAAAGACCCGCAGTTGCACTCTTCTCACTGCATAATATTTTCGTGTCCATGGATATACGACCATTAATAACAAGTCAATCCGTCATGAGTGTTCGTAACCACGGATGGGTCAAATTACCGTTTTACCCCTATGTTATATCTTGCTCCTTAAATACCACTGGTCTTCTAATGAACAACCCGATTATGGTCCGACCAATAACCGGAAGTTCCTCTAGGGCCAGTGAGAGGCTGGGGCTCCTTGTTCAAGTCTCAGAGTAAGCATTTAAGAGAACACTCATCTACTTTCTAAAGTCGGAAATGAGTGAATTCTATCTTGTGAAGTTATGTTCCCAGCTCCCCACTCAGTTTCGTCCCCAAAATGGTAGGAATATTGAGTCGGTGTTTCGGGCCACTCGCACCAATACATATCAAAAGACGAGCCTCACGAGTAGGATTCCATAACTCACTCAAGATTGGGAATGAGTTGTCTGGTCATCATAAGAAATAGCAATCTGTTAGTTAACGGTATTACATCTAAAGATTGGCTATTTTGCGGTTCGGTCTTATACAAACTCATTGTATAGGATACCCTCACTCGCATGTCTCCACACTAACGACCTAGATCGAGTCGTCTGTAATATTTACAAAGTGGGTCGTATTCATAGTGTTGCCAGGATAAGGTACATAGCCTTATCCATATACTATAGACCCTTTAGGTTATTCCCGGGACATTATCCACTCGTATATCAAGGGTATATCAAATATATACCTCGTATATCAGGGGATAACAAATATATACCTAGTATATCAAATATATATCCAGTATATATACTGTCCCGGTTACATGATAATAACCTTGGATGTTTAGTTTATTGGATTTTGGACAATGCAATGCTATGAATTCAACAACAAATTTATTGAATATACATTTGTTTTTACATAAATATAAACTATAAGTTTAGGGCAACACACCCAACACGTACAACATCCAAGGGGTTCCATAATTTTAAAGAACCCGATATTTAAGGAAATGATGCCCTAACCGATAGGAAGGAGGGGGGATTATTGACCCATTTTGAGGTAGCATTGATTTGAGGGAACATTCTCTCATTGACAGAGGTGCTTTTCATTGACGAAGGAGCTGAAGGGTATCGGTCTTGCTCGTGGGTTACACTGTACACCTAAGGAAGCTTGTTCTTCTCTGTTATCACCTTCAGCAATGATCTCTCCTTCATTTTTCGTTATGTTCTTTTTCCTTTTTAATATGAACTAACCCTCACCTTCGGGGAGGGGAATGTCTTAACACTTGCTGTAATATTTGTTGCTTGCTATGTTCAAAACTTCAATTGCTGTTTATTCGAAGTGTGCTTAATTTTTCCATCTCACTAGACTTGTTTGGCCTACTTGGTTAGTGTGTTAACTTACTTGAGGCTTGGGAAAACCTTGTTAAGTCGCCTTGCTTCCTATGGCTGTAGTATTCCTTGTTTGAAGTTGGAGGATGAATACCTAGGGATGGGGTTCATCCTACAGCATCTATAAAACGGTGGTAATGCATGTTTTAGTTACGGTGGGAATCGGGCTAAAGCATACCTAGGGTATCTTGGGAGAGAGTCGTGAAGATTTGGGCAGTAGTGGTTCGAAATGATGAGAGATAGCATTCTTTCAAATGAGGAAGGTAGCAAATGGATATCTCATTTCCCATTTACTTTTCAATCGCATTTCTCACGTTTTTCTTTAACTTCATTTAGCCGTTGCTACTGGATGTGTCAAGGTTCTCGTCCACCTAGTATTCGTTGTTTGTTTACTGCTAGGTGGTCACAAAAACAGAGCCAATATAGCATTTATTATTTTTCTTTTCTTTCTTCGATGATTTGAAAGCACCAAGTACGATTATAATCTAAATCCCTGCGGAGACGACCTTGTTTAGATATTACAGCGGTTTATTTAGTGTATACTTGCACTAATTTTCCTTTAGTTGTGAGGAAGCAAACAATTTTTTGGCGCCGTTGCTGGGGATTTAAGAATTTATAACTCGGATTTAGGATTTTGAATTACGGTGCTTAAGAAATCTTTCCATTTCGGTATTTTAGGTGAACTGAACGTTGCATGAATGACTTCCCTACGTTTGAATTTACTGTTGACCCAAAACAAAAATGTACATTGAGTAAAAGAAGGACTGAGCAGCGAATACAGGGTAGGGAAATAGTCATGAATCCAGAAGCGCCAATTCGGCCTGAACATGAATTGGAAAGGATAGAAGGGGTTAGGCCTGGAGCTGTTGTCCCAGTGCCTCCCATGAACATTGTCCTGCTTGCAGATGACACGGAGCAGGAAATTAGAGCATACGCAGCTCCAACTTTCTATGACTTCAATCTTGTAATAGCTGACCCTATAATTGAAGTAGATAGGTTTGAGCTGAAGCCATCAATATTTCAAATGCTTTAGACCGTGGGACCTTTCCATGGAATGGCATCAAAAGATCCTCATAGGCATCTACGGTACTTCATGCAAGTGGTCGACTCATTTAAGGTAGAGGGAGTCAGTAAAGAGGCTATGCGGTTGAAGTTATTCCATATTCCTTAAGGGATAAAGTTAGAGCTTGGCTGGATTCTTTACCAGCTGAATCAGTCACATCATGAAACGATTTAGTAGAGAAGTTCTTGATGCAGTATTTCCCACCTTCTAAAAATTACTGAGCTGAGGAGTAAAATTAATAATTTACAGCAGCTTTCAAGAGAGTCTCTGAGTGAATCATGGGAAAGATTCAAGGGATTGCTTCAAAAGTGCCATCATAATAGAATACCGCATTGCATACAGATAGAAACTTACTACAATGGGCTAAATGAAGCAACCTAGTTTGTCGTAGATGCTTCAGCAAATGAAGCTTTACTATCAAAGCCATATGCAGAAGCTTTTGACATCTTAGAGAGAATTTCTCGGAATAAACATCAATGGTCAAAGTCGAGGGCAGCTGCATCTACAAATTCAAAAAGGCTGGTAGCAGATTTAAACTCGAAGATATCACGATTGGTTAACATAGTTATGAAGAGTGCTACAACAAGTGAGGCTGGAGCCTCCAAGGCTAAGGTGAATGCGGTGCAAAGTGCCCTCTATCCATATTGTGAAGGTGAACACCTATTTGAAAATTGTCCAAGCAATCCTACGTCAGTATTTTAGGTAACCCGCAGCAGGACAGGAACCAAGTATATGAGAATACATATAATCCAAGTTGGAGAAATACACAAAATTTAGTTGGGGAGGGAACCAATGAGGACATAGTGTGGGAACAAGTAATGTTCAAGGATATCTACAGAAAGCTCAGTACCCACCAAGTTTTTCGGGTTAGAATCAGCAGATCAACCAAAAGCTTCCAGAACCACTGAGTTTGGAAGATATGTTCAAGGCATACATGACAAGGAATGATGCCAATGTGCAAAGCCAAGCTGCATTGCTACAGAGTCAAGCAGCATCCTTGCGTAATATGGAAGTTTAGATGGGCCAATTGGCAACAGAATTGAAAAGTAGGCCAAAAGGAGCACTGCTGAGCGACACAGAGCAGCCAAAACGAGATGGAAACGAGCAATTCAAGGCTTTAACGTTGAGAAGCGAAAGGGCTAGATGAAGCTGTGATGACGTCGCTCCGTGTAGAGACAATGCTAAAGCAACAGAACAGTGTAGTGGATAATCTGTTGGAGCAGACATATGAAATATGCCAAGAAATCCTCTATTTGGACTGCGAAGGAGAATTAGCAAGATCATGGTCAAAAGCTCACGAGAGCCTGGAATTAAAGGACATCGGACGTAAGCAGTTGAAACCATGTATCGAGGAGCCACTCGAATTGGAGATGAAAGCCCTCCCGCGACATTTAAAGTATGCTTACCTCGGAGCATCCAACACCTTGCCTGTTATAATTGCTGCAAATCTATCTGCAGAAAAATAAAATGAGTTGCTAGCACTGTTGAGGGAGCACCGGAAAGCCATTGGTTGGACAATCGCAGATATTGAGGGGATAAGTTCCAATTATTGCATGCACAAGATTGTTTTAGAAGACAATTACAAGAACTCAGTAGAACCACAGCGGAGGCTTAACCGTACGATGAAGGAAGTTGTAAAGAAAGAGATTATAAAATGGCTGGATGCTGGTATATACCCAATCTCAGACAGTGAATGGGTGAGTCCAGTGCAATGTGTTCCGAAGACGGGGGAATGATAGTGGTTGAGAATGCTAAAAATGAGCTAATTCCCACCCGCACAGTGACTGGTTGGAGAATATGCATGGATTACAAGAAGGTTAATAAAGCTACAAGAAAGGACCACTTCTGGTTGCCCTTTATTGATCAAATGCTGGATATATTAGCTGGGCAGGAGTATTACTGTTTCCTTGATGGATACAGTGGATACAACAAGATCACTTTTGCTCCTCAAGACCAACACAAGACAACATTTACATGCCTGTATGGAACTTTCGCCTTTAGAAGGATGTCCTTCCGTTAGTGCAACGCTCCAGCCATATTCCAGCGGTGTATGATGGCTATCTTTTCGGATCTGGTTGAATCAGTGGTAGAAGTCTTTATAGATGACTTTTTAGTATTCGGAGCAAGCTTTGCTCAATAGATATCGAACCTTCGACGGGTGCTGCAGTGTTGAGAGGAGACGAACCTAGTGCTCAACTGGGAAAAGTGTCATTTTATGGTACAAAAGGGCACAATGTTGGGACATCGAGTTTCCAAAAAGGGATTGGAAGTGGATAAAGCCAAGGTTGAAGTCATCGAGTAGTTGCCGCCGCCAGCTAACGTAGAGGGAATCCGAAGCTTTCTTGACCATGCAGGGTCCTATCGACGGTTTATAAAGGATTTTTCTAAACTCGCTAAAGCTTTATGTGCATTGCTAGAAAATGATAGGGTGTTTGATTTTTCTACTGACTGTTTGCAGGCATTCTCTGCATTGAAGTATGCACTCACCCACGCTCCGATTATTCAATCCCCAGACTGGAAGCTTCCGTTCGAGCTAATGTACGACGCAAGTGATTTTGTAGTAGGAGTAGTGTTGGCGCAAAAGAAGGGTAAAGTGTTACATCCAATCTATTATGCCAGCAAGACACTTATACAGGCTCAGATTAACTACACCACTATAGAGAATGATTTACTTGCAGTGGTGTTCGCTTTTGAAAAGTTTAGAGCCTACCTGATGGGAGCAAAAGTGATAGTCCCCACTGATCACACTGCTTTGAAATATTTGCTAACCAAAAAAATGCAAAGCCAAGGTTGATTAGGTGGATTTTGCTGCTACAGGAATTCAATGTGGAAATAAAGGATAAAAAGGAGTCAGAGAACTTAGTAGCCGACCATTTGTCTAGGATTGTAGGAGCAGACGAGGGTAAGAAAGTTGTAGTCATCGTAGATAGCTTTCTAGATGAACAACGGTTCACCTTGTCGCATAAGGATGCTAAAGAGGAAGAAGCCTGGTTTGCATATATTGCAAATTTCTTAGCAGGAGGAATACGTCCAAAGGGATGGACAAAATAGCAGCTTAAACGGTTCTTCCATGAATGTAAATGTTATTATTTGGATGATCTCTTCTTGTATAGATTGGGGTAGGATAACATAATTCGGAAATATGTCACCGAATCAGAAGCATCCCAGATATTGAGGAATTGCCATGATGCCCCTTATGGGGGACATTTCGGTGGACAAAGGACAACATCCAGGGTGCTCTAGAGTGTTACTTCTGGCCATCAATTTTCAAGGATGCTCACGACCTGGTCAAAAGCTGCGATGAATGTCAGCGGGTCGGGAATATCTCAAAGAAATATGAAATGCCATTGACCTACATTTTGGAGGTTGAGTTGTTTGACGTATGGGGTATAGACTTCAAGGGCCCATTTCCTCAATCTAACAGTAATTTGTTTATCTTATTAGCGGTGGATTATGTGTCTAAATGGGTTGAAGCAATTTCGTGCCCCACGAGCGATGTTAAGGTGGTAACCAAATTTCTCTTGAAAAACATCTTTACCAGATTCGGCACACTAAGAGCAATTATAAGTGACGAACGGTCGCACTTTGTGAATAGGGTTGTGGCAGGATTACTAGCTAGTTATAACATCAAGCACATGGCCAGGCAGAAATTCCAAACAGAGAAATCAAAAGCATCCTAGAAAAAGTGGTGAACGTTAGCAGAAAGGACTGGGCATTCAATTTAGATGAAGCTGTATGAGCATACAGGATGACATTTAAAACTCCGTTAGGAATGTCCCCATACAAGCTGGTGTTTGGAAAAGCGTGCCACTTACCCTTGGAACTAGAGCACGAAGCTTTTAAGGTAATGAAAAAGTTGAATCTCAATCATGCTCCAGTAGGAGAAATTAGGAAGCTGAAGCTACAAGAGTTGGAAGAATTTTGAAGGGATGCCTATGAAAGCGCTAAGATTTATAAAGATAAAACGAAAAAATGGCATCACGCCCGCATACATCCCAGAAAATTTGAAGTGGGGCAGTAAGTTCTCCTCTATGATTCAAGGCTCAAGTTATTTCTTGGGAAGTTAAAGTATAAGTAGTCGGGTCCCTTTCAGATAGTGAAGGTTTCCACTCATGGAACAATAACGGCCAAGGAATTAAAATCGGATAGAGAGTTCACTGTAAACGGGCAGTGATTAAAGCATTACTGGGGAGAATATATGGCAAGGGATGCTGGAGCACACCAGCTAGCCCCTGTGTAAAGAGATGTCGCCATCAATCAAAAATAAACGAGCTATTCTTTAAATAGCCACATTTTGCAAAGTTCCCATATTTTTCTTTTCCTTAATTTAATTTTTAATTTGTGTTCATTTTACGGTAAATCTTAGTTTCTAAAAAGTTGATTTAATTTTTAATGGTAGGTGGTTATATGGCTGGCAATAAATGAAAATGTAAAGCAAGAGAGAGAAAGAGTAGTAATGATTTGAGGCAGCTGATAGGCAGTTAAGCGGGGTAGCAGGCGGTAAATTTTCCATTTGAGGAAGGATGGTAAACTTTTTTGGTTTGGAGGTAAGTTTAAATTTCAAAATTAAAGAAAGGAAAATCATGGGAGGGGTGGCTTTTAAGTTCCCTTTTTCAATCCCACCTCCCCAACCAACAAACCCACGATCGCCTCCCTTTCGTCTTCCTCCTTCACTGAAACTGCTCCGCCAAAACCCTAGCTCCTCTGTTTTAAAGCTGCCTCCGGTGCCTTTTCACAATACAGAAAATTCCCCGTTACAAGCAAAAGGTGAACCGTAAAAAGTTAATAGAGCTACCTTTGTTAAACTGCTTGTTAGAGGATTTTAGCGATGTAGATGAACAGTCGCTAGGCGGTAGAAGTCACCGAAACGCCTTTAGCATCACCCCCACAGCCACTTGCTGTGTCCACATCGTGAGTGGCCCCGTTTCGGTTTCGTAGCAGCAGCCTCAGGCTTAGTCGGAGGAAGAAGAGACTCAGGCCAGCCCCACCACTGAAAATCCTACCGCGGCCCCTATCTCTAAGACCACACCTCTACCCTCTACCTCCCTACCTTCCTCTCTCCCAGTAACTGATCCTCCGCCTCCGCTTGTCCCAGTGGCATCACTGAAGCCCACTAAACATCTATCCTCCTCTGGTCCGGCTTCCCGCACAAGGACTGCAAAAAGGCTAATCGAGTCTACTTCTAATGGCTTATCTTCTAAAAGGGCTAAGGTAGAGACTGTTGCAAAGCCTCCGAAACCTGTGGTCGCCCCATCTTCGTCTGCCTCCAAAGGTTCCAACAAAGGTAAATCGATAAAGCAGGCAAGGAAGCGGCAACCTTCTATCTCTGCGATGCAGGTAAGCACTCAACAGCTTCCGTCAGAGCGAAGAAGAGCCAATATGGTTGCCCCCAGGACATCGTGTTCAAAAGATTCCACACCCAAGCAGTAGTTGAAGCACATGCGCAATTGCACAAGCGGAACTTTTTATTCGAAAAAGGTTTCTAGCTAGAGCCTCTGCCTCCCTTCGTTTAGCAGGTCATCAACAGGAACAAGTAGGCCCACTTTTGTGCACCCCCAGGGCCATTACTTCCACGACTGGTGAAGGAATTTTATGCTAACCTCGCCCTGACAGCATCGACAAAACGATGGTGCGAGAGCTAGAAGTCAATTAGAGCCCGAAGGAGATCAACAAGGCCCTCCATCTTCATTCCAATCCTGAGGCGAAATTCAACAGAATGCTGGAGCAACCTATTGAGCCTCAACATGCCCACAACGCATGATTCTTTCGTGACCAAGGAGAGGATCCTACTCCTCGCGTGTTTAATGGAGAAACGATTTATGGACAAAGCACTTCTGGACCGTCTCATGGCTAATGACATAACTCGGCCTAGTGTTATCCTAATTGGGGCCATCAATGAAATGGTGGCCCATCATACGCGAATTTCGACGGAATTGGCGGAGCTAAAGTCTATGGTGGCAGCATTAGCCGAGCAAATCACGGCTCGCGACACTGAGCTCGAAAGCCTCCTCGACCGTCGAGCCAAGTTGGATGCCTCAGGCCCCTCTATACAGTGCGGCGCAATGGAAACTTTGCTGCAGCACAGCTCCAATTCTGAAGAGGTAGAGGCTCAGAAGAAGAAGAGAGCGAAAGCAGTTCGATATAGCCAGTAGAGCCTCTCTTTTCATCTTCATCTCTTTGATCCCGTAACCTAACCAACCAACATCAAATCAATCTTTTCAATTATGCATTTACTTTTTCGCAATTTTAATTTGTCCTTTCATTTTCAATTTTACGTTCTATCATTATCTTTTCTTTTTTTTTTAGTATTCAGTCATCTGTTATTATCGCTAGGATAGTTTTGTGGTCATCATGCCCCCCCCCATATTTTTCAGTGCTTAAACGAATTAATTTATAATTGTTCTTACATCTGCTATTCTGTGCATCTTGTTCTTGCCTTTTTTTTAGAGTAGTAATGTTGCCAATAGATGTTTAGTCTTGAATTTAGCTTTTAGCTAGAGAATCCGCTTGTGGGTAGTGACAGCTTTTGTTCCTACTCTAGCTTAGGTTCTACTACGAAGACCCCAAAAACATCTTATTAGTACAATTCCAAAACAGAGAACACTTAGATGAGAAGTTTCCACAACTTACCTATCCATGCCAACCATTACCTTAGTATCACCATAGAGTCAATCCTTCTTTTTCACACCTCTTTTTATGTCCCTTTTCACCATCTATACCTAACCTGCGAAAAGTGCCCCTTATGTAAATTCAATTTTCTTAGTGCTAAGTTTGAGGTATACGGGAGCATCCTTTTCGTGCGATTAGTCGCATTGGGGACAATGCTACATTCTAATTTTGGGGGTGTGCACGCTTGTTTTTTTTTTTTTGTAAGGATAAGCTTATAATGTATACCTATGAATCTTTCTAGTCTTTTAATTCAGCCTTATTGAAAAAACAAATTCTCAGAAGGAGGCTACAGGGCTAGGAAGGGCTAGTAGCCCATAGTTGAAAAGCTAGAATGGTAATAAAAGGGTAGTGGTGTAGGCGAGTGAAGGGGAGTTTGAGAAGTGCATCTCTAAGTGAAGTGAAATTTTAGAAAAGGAAAGCAGGATGATATTAGAGCCGTATGAAATAGCCTTAGCTAGAGTTGGAACAAGGATTTAGCTGCTCTTTTGTAGATTTTTTTTTTAGCGAAAGCAGATTCGTAGGCTATAGCAAGTGCTGGCAGTAGGTGTGAACGTAGAAAGCAGTGCTTGATGCAAGATGTATGTTCATTAGATGCAAGTTCTTTTCATACTTCAGGGATGTTAAATTTAATCTTGCTTAGATACAAGCAAGGTTTTAAGTTTGAGGTGTGATAACTCTCATTTAGAGAGTGTTTAACAAGCTATTTCAGGTATTTATTGTTCGAAAATGTGAGGATCTTTAGCAATAAACCTAAGAAAAAGTGAGAATACATCGAGTGCACCGTAAGCTGTTGCAATTTCTAAATTTCTTTTTTTTTTTATGATTAAATGCTCAATAGTTGATAGTTACTGCAGGTGTGACTGAATTTAGATAAGGATGAGAGCCAAATTCGCTTGAGTTATGCTGAGTATAGAAAAAGAGTGTTGGTCAGCAGCCTATAACTCGTTCGGATGCGTCAGAGCGTATTACAGCGCAGTAACTCCTTGAGCTGAAAATGTTACCGCGTCCGTACAAGATCCAAGGGGTGCCCTAATTTTAAAGAACTCGATATTTAAGGAAATTATGCCCTAGCCGACAGGAAGGAGGGGGAGATTCTTGACCCATTTTGAGGTAGCATCGATTTGAGGGAACACTCTCATTGACAGAGGTGATTTTCATCGAAGAAAGAGCTGAAGGGTACCGGTCTTGCACGTGGGTTACACTGTACACCTGAGGAAGCTTTTTCTTCTCTGTTATCACCTTTGACAATGATCTCTCCATTTTTCGTTATGTTCTTTTTTCTTTTTAATATGAACTAACCCTCACCTTCGAGGAGGGAAATGTCTTAACACTGCTGTAATATTTGTTGCTTGCCATGTTCAAAACTACAATTGCTGTTTATTGAAAGTGCTTAATTTTTCCATCTCACTAGACTTGTTTGACCCACTTTGTTAGTGTATTAACTTACTTGAGGCTCGGGAGAGTCCTAGTTAAGTAGCCTTACTTCCTTTAGCTATAATATTCCTCGTTTGAAGTAGGAGGATGAATATGCAGGGATGGGGTCATCCTATAGCACCTATAAATCGGTGGTAATGTATGTTTTAGTCACGGTGGGAATCAGGCTAAAGCATACCTAGGTATCTTGGGAGAGAGCCGTGAAGATTTGGGCAGCAGTGGTTCGAAGTGATGAGAGATAGCATTCTTTCAAATAAGGAAGGCAGCAAATGGAAATCCCCCTCCTCGATTTACTTCTCAACCGTATTTCTCTCGTTTTTCTTTAACCTCATTTATCAGTTGCTGTTGGATGTGTCAAGGTTCTCATCCACCTAGTATTCGTTGTTTGTTTACTGCTAGTTAGTCACGAAAACACAACTAATATAGCATTTATTATCTTTCTTTTCTTTTCTTCGGTGATTTGAAAGCACCAAGTCTTATTATAATCTAAATCCCCGAGGAGACGACCTTGTTTAGATACTACAATGATTTATTTAGTGTATACTTCCACTAATTTTTCTTTAATTGTGAGGAAGCGAACACGTATTATGAAAACATATTGTAATTAACTACTAAAATGGTAGGGTATTACCCTTTTACCCCTTTCCTTATTATATTAAACTTCACATGCATCAACATGGTAATGGTCTACATTTAATATTTTATACAAAGTCTTTGAATAAATTTTTTTTTTATAGCAAAGTCTTTGAATAAATTAAATAAGAAGGAACAAGAGCTTAAACGGGTGCCTAAATAAATTTTACATGAACTAGCTAGATTTCCCTATGAACTCTCCAAATAAATTGCCCATTAAATATGCTATTCCATCAATTGTGCTGATTTTCTCTCCCAACTTAAGCTAAGGCCCCAACTCTCCATGAAACATAGTAACAAATACTTTTAACATAAACATGTAACCTTGTTTACCCGTTTGGTTTCTCGATGTGAGCTGTCAAGATAGCGAGTAACGCAATGTATAGAAACGAAGCTCCTGCAACTACTTTCATCTTGAGCTCTTTGTCTTCGATCTCTTGGAAAGAAAAAGTGTAAACCAGCGGAGACATAAGGCCAAAAAACAAGAACGTTACCAAAGCCATTATATAATGGACAAGATAATACAATCCATCTTCCAATACTTCTTTGTATCATTTATGTCCCTTCTTCGACATATTCTTCTTAAATCCCGCTAGCTCTAAAGTTATGCCCAATAAAGAATTTAGTTTTAAATTCTATATGACATTTTCCTAACACTTCTTGGCATTGTATATGTTTAGAAATTGCTTCAATAACAATCTAAGCTAATAATATCATTAAAATTTATTAACATAAAGCGGGGATAGCTCAGTTGGGAGAGCGTCAGACTGAAGATCTGAAGGTTGCGTGTTCGATCCAGCATTATTTTTTATTTTCTTATAGAAAAATCGAATAATAGGATATTGACATGCCCACATGTTGTATTAAAAAAAATAGTTATTTTTCATCTTTCTTATCTTACAAGATTATTTCCAAACGGTTTAAAATTGAAAATGTATATTTGAACTATAATTTAACCTAAAGAAAAAAAAATTAACTTGTGTTTTTTACCATTTGAAATTTTTGCATTTACCTCTGCGGTCACAACCCAGCAGATACAACGATATTCAAAATATAATGCCTTTTTCGTTTTATATATATTATTTCAGTTGTGTGATTAATACCATCAATGAGTTATTAAGTTTATATATTTTTAAGCTTTGTGACATGATATAAGTACTATTGTGAATTTACTCTGTTTGGGGAACAGAATACCCTGGACACGTGGAGGACCCCTATTGGTGCTCCAAGATGACTCATGAGTCATGCCCAGCTCGGACCGCCGAGCTCACCACCACTAGCGTTGACAGATGCTAAGTATGAGGGCCGAGGTGAACCTGGCCGAGGTCCGATCTACCGGGAAGCTCGGTGGGGGCCGACGTGAGCTACTGTCAGCGGCGTGATTATCGGGTGTAACCGTCGGTCCCGAGATTACCGGGTGTAACCGTCGCGAGTGCTCACCGTCAGAGTGCTCACCTTTTTGTGCAGGTCCGCCCAAGTATTCAGATCGGTCCGGAGGCCGAGTTCGAGCTACAATCAGAAATACACTGTTGTGCATATCCTTGCATAAACATTTGGCACCGTCCGTGGGGACGACAATCTAAGTCATCCCAATTCTTTTAAACCAACACGCAAGCGAAAATGGTTCAACCCGCAAACTCAACCAATACGGCAGATCGAAGGACCCTAGCTGCCAGCGATGCCCACCAGAGGGAGGTCGGAGCAGCAGTGGTAGAGGGGCAAGGTCAGGACGGCCAAGCAACAGAACCCCTCCGCAGGTCGGCACGAATCATCGCGCATGTTCTACCACCTGCGCACCCCCCCAAGGACATCCAAGGCCACCCGTGGTCGAGGTGGAACCTCTAAGAAGGGCGCCCGGGGTCTAGCCCCGGCCCCGACAACTGAGAACTCTGACGCACTCCAGAGAGAAATGGAGGCAATGCGCACGAAAATGCGGTCCATGGAGGAAATGTATAACGAAATGATATTAGCTGCAGGCGCAGGGTCCCGATCTGAGAACCGAGTGACGCGCGTTGGCATACGCGAGCAAAGGGGTTCCCACCTTGGCCCAGTCGAGGAGGAACATCCCGAAGACAACGAGAGCGAGGGACACACTCGCCAGAAAGGAGACCTCCGTGAACACCTCAATAGAAAGAGAGGCTCATCTCTCCGAAAAGGACAGTCACCACCCCACTCACACAGGAGCTCCAACCAGCAGGCTGAATCCTCTCGCAACCCAGCAACTCCTGCAGGAGTAATTACAAGGGAGGAGTTCGACCAGCTGAAGGGCCAGCTCGACGCTCATGTAGAGGCCTTAAAGGCCAAATGTGAGCAGAAAGAAGGTCCACTGAACGATCGCGACTCGGGAGAATCGCCCTTCACCTCGGACGTTTTGAAAGCACCGATCCTTCCGAAGTTCAAAGCTCCTACCGTGAAGCCTTATGATGGGTCGAAGGACCCCAAGGATTATGTTGAGGTCTTTGAAGGCCTTATGGATTTCCAAGTGGCATCAGACGCAATCAAATGTCGCGCCTTTCAGATCGCGCTTACTGGCAGCGCGCGATTGTGGTATCGGAGACTGTCAGCCAGGTCGATCTCGACCTACTCTCAACTGAGAAGGGAGTTCCTCGCCCAGTTCTCTTCTCGGCATTATGACAAAAAGACAGCGACCCATCTCGCCACCATCAGACAGAAGGAGGGTGAGACGCTGCGAGAATATGTCACCAGATTCCAAGAGGAGCAATTGAAGGTCGCACACTGCTCCGATGACTCGGCCATGTGCTATTTTCTCACCGGTCTAGCCGACGAAGCCCTCACGGTGAAACTTGGAGAGGAGGCCCCAGCCACCTTCGTCGAGGTGCTTCAGAAGGCGAAGAAAGTCATCGATGGACAGGAGCTCCTCCGAACCAAAACTGGCCGACCAGAACGAATGATCGGCCGGGGCAGAAGTGGAAAAGATATAGAAAAGGTAGACCCCAAGTCCAAGGACAAGGGATCCTTTTCCAACGGTCGAGCTGAGTATTGAAGGGCGGAGAACGGACCTACTAGGAGCCGACCTTACGAACGCTTCACCCCGACCACGATTCCAATTTCCGAGATCTTAACGAACATCGAGGAGTCTGGAATGGAAAAACTACTCAAACGTCCTGAGAAGCTTTGGGGAGCCCCGGAGAGGCGCAGCAAGGACAAGTATTGCCGCTTCCGTCGGGAGCACGGCCATAACACGTCGGACTGCTGGGAGTTGAAGCGCCAAATTGAGGATCTAATTCAAGATGGCTACTTCAATAAATTTGTTGGAAAGCCTAGGACCAGCTCGGCTGAGAAAAAGGAAGAGCGGAAGCGTTCGAGGACGCCGCCCCGGTGCACTGACTGACCTGCGATCATCAATACCATTTTCGGAGGGCCAAGCGGGGGTCAGTCCGGACTGAAAAGAAAGGAGTTAGCTTGTGCAGCCAGGCGCGAGGTGTGCATCATCAGGGAGCAGAGGCCGACCTGCCCAATCACCTTCGACAATGCAGACTTAGAGGAGGTCCACCTGCCCCACAATGATGCACTTGTGATCGCTCCCTTGATTGATCATGTGGTGGTCAAGAGGGTGCTGGTAAACGGAGGCGCATCTACTAACATCCTGTCCTTACCGACCTACCTCGCCCTGGGATGGACGAGGTCGCAATTGAAGAAAAGCCTGACACCGCTGGTTGGGTTCTTTGGAGAATCGGTCATCCCAGAGGGTTGCATCGACTTGCCGGTCACACTTGGGCAGGACCAAACTCAGGTCACCCAAATGGCCGAGTTCGTGGTAATTGACGGTAGATCGGCCTATAACGCCATCTTTGGGAGACCCATCATCCACTCATTTCGGGCCATTCCCTCAACACTTCATCAAGTTTTGAAGTATTCCACCCTCAATGGCGAGGGCACGGTCCGAGGAGAACAGACCGCGTCGAGGGAGTGCTATGCCTCCGCGCTCAAAGGCTCATCGGTCTGCGCCATCGAAACTCTCGCCAGTGGGGATGGGACGCTCGAGTTCGAGGCCGACCTGCTGAGGAGGGAGTTTGCCGCACCCACTTAGGAGCTCGAGCTTATTCCTCTGCTTAGTCCCGAGAAATAAGTAAGCATAGGAACCAAGCTGGGGGCCACCGACAGAGAGGAGCTGATCCACTTCCTCAGATCCAACTCGGACGTCTTTGCGTGGTCTCACGAGGACATGCCTGGCATTGACCCAAAGATTATGACGCATCGCCTCAGCATAGATCCATCATTCCGACTTGTAAAGCAAAAAAGAAGACCTATAAACAAGGAGAGGAGTGATGTAATTGTTGAGGAAGTTAGCAAACTTTTGAAAGCTGAATACATAAGAGAAATTTTGTATCCCGAGTGGCTCTCCAATGTTGTATTAGTTAAAAAATCTAACGGAAAGTGGAAAATGTGCGTAGATTTTACGAACTTAAATAAGGCATGCCCGAAAGATTGCTTCCCACTGCCGAGGATTGATCAGCTCGTAGACGCCACAGCCGGGCACGAACTGCTCACCTTCATGGACGCCTACTCTGGGTACAACAAAATCAAGATGCATGTCCCAGATCAAGATCATACCGCATTCATAACAGACCAAGGTCTGTACTGTTACAAGGTCATGCCCTTCGGTTTAAAGAACGCAGGAGCGACCTACCAGAGAATGGTGAACAAAATGTTCGCCAAGCAGATCGGCCGGAATATGGAAGTGTATGTGGACGACATGCTCGTCAAGAGCAAGCGGTATAAGTCGCATCTTTCCGATCTGACCGAAGCCTTCGAGGTTCTAAGGACATATCAAATGAAGCTCAACCCAGCTAAATGTGCCTTTGGAGTCTCTTCGGAAAAATTCCTTGGCTTCATGGTGAACCACCGGGGGATCGAGGCCAACCCCGAAAAGATTAAAGCCGTGCTCGAGATGGAGGCACCCAAAACGCTGAAACAGCTTCAGTGCCTCAATGGCAGGATTGCAGCCCTGAACCGGTTTGTTTCAAGATCGACAGATAAGTGCCTCCCTTTCTTCAAAGTCCTACGAAAGAAAGGGCCGTTTGAATGGACAGCAGAGTGCGAACAAGCATTTCAGCAATTGAAGAGCTACCTCTGTTCGGCACCTTTGCTCGTCAAGCCCCTAGCAGGGGACAAGCTCCAATTGTACTTAGCAGTGTTTGACAGTGCCGTCAGCTCGGCCCTAATCAGGCAAGAGGAAGCGCGGTAAAACCCGGTCTACTACACAAGCAAGGCTATGACCGAAGCCGAGATTAGATACCCTCAGATGGAAAAGTTGGCTCTCGCCTTAGTCACCTCGGTCGACGGCTTAGACCATACTTCCAAGCCCATACTGTGGTGGTGCTCACTAACTTGCCCCTAAAAAACATCTTCCATAAGCCAGAAGCTTCTGGACGCCTGATGAAGTGGGCAATGGAGCTAAGTGAGTACGACATCCAGTTCGAACCTAGAGCTGCGTTGAAAGGGCAAGTAGTGGCGGACTTCGTAGCCGAGCTCACACCACCTTCCGAGCCTAGCGAGTCCGACCTACCGTGGACAATCTATGTCGACGGATCCTCCAATGAGAAGGGGTGCGGGGTCGGGGTCCTCTTGCCCGGACCAGGAGGCGAGCGATTTGAGTATGCCTTGAGGTTCGGCTTCCGGACTTCCAATAACGAGGCTGAGTATGAAGCATTTATTGCCGGTCTACGAATCGCCAGAGCATTGGGGGCCTCTTGTGTTAAGATCTTCAGCGACTCCCAGCTGGTTGTGAGCCAGATCACGGAAGAGTACCAAGTCAGGGACTCCCGAATGGAGAAGTATTTGGGCAAGGTCAGATCGTACCTCATCCAATTTCGAACTTACAAAGTAAGCCGGGTTCCCCGAGCAGAAAATTCAAATGTCGACGCCTTGGCCAAGTTAGCATCAGCGTACGAGACCGACCTGGCCAAGTTGGTCCCCGTCGAGACCTTCCAAGTCGGACATCTGGTCTTAAGGAGGGTCCAAACCCATGTGGGTGCCCTTGACCCGACCTGGGAGGGGCCGTTTGAGGTCAAGGGAATAGTCCGACCTGGGACGTACATATTGGTCGATCTGAAAGGAGACGTCCTCGCGCACCCGTGGAACGCGGAACACCTGAAGCGTTATTATCCTTGAAATGCCAAAAGGGTTTTCAATGGATCTGTAAAAACTGTTTCAAAAGAATTATGATCGGAATAAATGTGATGATTTAATTTCATGATTCCGAGTTCGACCAGAAATTAAATGGGGGCCACGGACTCCCACACGATCACATTCCAGCAGTCGGTTAAAATCCAATCCTCCAAAACCTAAGGGTTCGAGGTGCGATGCCAAAACCACTGACGAACTTAAAATTCAAACCTTCAAGGTAAAGGGGCGATGTGAAAAGTTCAAAATGATCAAGCCTCCGAACTTGAGGGTACGAGGTGCGATATGAAGAACAGCTACGGACTTAGGATTTTAGCCTTTTAACGTTTTTTAAGTTAAGGGTGCAATATTAAAAAATCCAGAGTTGGTGCAATGCATTGAATACTAGACAGAGATTCGAATTCAAAATTTCAAGTATTTTTGAAGGCGCGACCTCAAAAGTACGAGGTGCGAGGCGACATTGGCTTTAGCTTAAAGAAAAAGCAAAGAAAGGAAGGCAACAAAGTAAAAACAAACGAGAAGCCTCTTTATTGAATGAAAAGCAGAGCCAAGGCTTATAGACCTTGCAGCTCTTCCCTAACACTTACAAAAGAAGAGAAGAAAGACAGAGAAATGCCTCATGAACGGTGATCGCCTAAGAGTCTGCTTGAGGAGCGCCCTCTTGAGTGGTGCCGACCTGATCCTCTTCGAGGTCGGAGTAGTCAGAGTCCAGATCTCTGACGTACTTATCCACCAACGCTTGGGGGCCAGGGGTGCCGCTAGGCCCAGACGCCCACTGCTCAGCATACCTCTTCTTCAGACCACCGAGATCGATCTAAAGGTTAGGCATGTCGGAAGCAATGCCCTTCATGAGAAACTTGAAGCCCGCGTCAGAGAAGTCTTTGGCAAATCCATTGAAGTCAGGATGTTGCCTAAACGATTCCTCCAATAGGGCTCCATTGCTGAGACACTCCTTCACCGTCTCCAGCTCGGCAGTCGCATGCTTCAGCTCCTCCTCCTTCGCTTCAATCGCCTGGAGCATGTCGTCCTTCTCCTTGAGGAGTTGGAACTTCTCCTTCTCCAAGCCCTTGGTGATAGCATGGGCAGCTCGGAGCTGGGCCTTGCGTCTGTCCTCTTCTTTCTTCAGCAGCTCGGCCTTCGCCTCCACCTCAGCCTTCAAAATTTCCACCTCAGAGTGAGCTTTCAGCAGCTCATCCTTCATGGTGGAAGAGGCAGCCTCCAAGGCAGCAGAGAACTCCTCTTTCTCCCTCGCTGCCAGAGCTTCCCTCCAATCTAGCTCGGCCTTCACGGCCAGAGCCGATTGAATGGAAGCAACAAACGCTTGAGAAAAGGTACA